>NW_024882089.1:0-426534 GCF_019059575.1 Amphibalanus amphitrite
AACCAGAAAGTGTCCCGTGCATCGCGCTCACACGATGTGGTTCATCGTCCACGACATCATGGGGCTGCCGGCAGAGTCAACAGCGACGGCGGACGCGGTGAAAAATCTGTCGGTGCTGACAGTGCAGAGTGTGCCCGCGCAGTGAGGTAAGCCAGGGGCGGAGTGGAGACGGAGTGATGGACGGAGATGATGGAGACGGACGTGATGGCCCGCCCACAGGGAAAGGGTCACAAGCGGCATGGGCGGGCCTGTTGACATCCTGTGGCAGCCCCTGGGCTACGTTGTCGGACTTTCTTGAGGTCAGGGAGGGGGAACTCGTAGGAGCCACACGCTCAACTTTCGTTGTGTAGCAAAGGTGGGAAAACCACGCCATTTGAAGGGGCACCGGTTGTTTTGCGACTCCTTCGTAAGAGTCGCAAAACAACGGTCATCGTATGAAGAGCCAGCGGCGCTTCTCGTGTGTCATGTGTTTTTTTACAGCCTTGATCTCAACATGTGATATGGCATTTGTTATTTGTTTGTTATGGTATGAGGCGTGTGCGTGACGTATGTTTAATATGGATAGTATGTACAAATTGAATGTCTCTTGGCAACTAGGAAGCTGTGATTTTGAAATGAATGCAGAGGCAGTTGTCTTTCCAATCAATACAGTACGTTCTTCTTATACACACAAGCGTATCGTGGTTGCTGTTGGTGTGGCTGAGCGTCGATGGCATGGGCGGATCCAGGAAATTCAGAGGAAGGGCGAAGGTGGTTACATAAATGGCGTCTCTTACCTTTGTGTGGGTAAAGAAATCAGCGCGCTAGGTATCTCATGGGGATCTCACGAGGAATAGCATGACCCCGCGAGCCCATCCCTTGATCCGCCACTGCGGAACGAAGCATCAATGGGGTATAAAGAGAGCATCAAAGGAGCATCAATGTGGTGCATAGAGAGCATCAAATCAGCATCAATGGGTTATATAATTAGAGAGCATCAATGGGGTATGTAGAGAGCATCAAAGGAGCATCAATGGGGTATATAGAGAGCATCAAAGGAGCATCAATGGGGTTTATAGCAAGCATCAAAGGAGCATCAATGGGGTATATAGATAGCATCAAAGGAGCATAGATCGGGTTTAGACGGAGCATCCGAACTATGCTAGGGGGCATCAAAGGGGCATAGAGGAGATTCAGAGGGAATACACTAGGCATTTCGTAAGAATAATGGAGGCATAACCAGATAATCATTTTGATTCCACTTAGCCATCCAACAGGCATATTAGGGTAATAATGTTGGGATATTGGGGGTATCTAAGGCCAAAAAGGTGCTACTTGAAGTATATTGCGGGAATAATTGGGGTTTCGTTTTAGACCATTCTCCTAATATCACACCCCCGGAATCATTTAGTTTTCAGTGTAGTTTGTAGACGGCTCCGCGGACCCAGAGGCGCTCCCCGAGGCTGTCTCTGTGGATGTGTTCTTTTAGTGGTGTGTCTGTGGTTTGAGGTGTGGCGATTCGACTGTGGACGCTACCGCGGGTGTAAATATAGCCACCGGCTCACCACAGACCGGATCAGGTGGGCTAACCTAACCGCATTGGACACCGAGACCGAGGGTAACGTGAAGTAGACACCACCAACAGAGCCTGCATTAAAAGAAATTGAAGATAGTATATATGCGTTCACTATGTGTAGCTTGCAGTTTGCACTGTACACGTAGACATGCAAAGAAAAACCAAGAAAGAGAGATCAGCATGAGGAGAAAGAAAATGTCAAGACAACCAAAGGGCAAGTTGGAATCTAGTAGGGGAGAGTGGGGAAAGATGCCCAGGGTTTTGCTATGTCATATATTATTCGAAAATGACGATGGGAAAGCAAAAACTTGGAGTTTCAACGGAAGCCGACATCATTTTTCTCCAAAAATATCACACTTTCGTGCCTGAAATATTATAACTTTTTTTTCCTATTAAGAATTTTCCTGAAGAAGTGAAAGGGGGCATCTTACCCGACAGGGTAGGAAAGACGCCCCCTGACGTTGGGAAAGATGCCCCCTGTACTATAAGTGACATAAATGGGCACGTGAATCGCCTGAACGAATCAGTAGTCCCTTCGAGCCTGCAGTAGACACCAAACGTCATCATAAGGGCCCTCAAAAGTAGTCGTAAGGGGCTTCAGAGGTCATCGTTAGGGCCATCATAGTCCAGCGCGGCCAAACAAGCCTCCGTGGTGGCGTTCGGAGACCACTGTGCGGCTCTTATAGGTCTTCATGATGCTTGAGGGCCCTCAAGCCCATCGTGGGGACCACCGATGCCAGCGCGGCCCGTGGGGCAAACGTGGGAGCCCTCAAAGGATGTCATGAGGGGCCCTGGAGCCAATAATGGGGCCCACAGAGGCCGTCGTGAGGGCTCTCAGAGTCAGATGCCGCCCAAAAAGTCGCTATGTGGGCCGAGAGACCGGCATGGGGAGCACCCGATCGTACTGGACTCTCAATAGTCCCAGATCGGCTTTTGTCTACATCACAAGTATGTAATAAATTATTTGACGGGCTGTTTGAAGGACAGGCTACGGATTTAGGGGGGCGTCTTTCCCCATCAGGACAGGGGGCATCTTACCCCAAGGTACCGAAGTAACATTAAATCAGTACAATTTGTTAGCCATAAAACTAGTAACTACACCCTGAAACAAACTATTTGGGACACAGTACACGCATGCTTATGTATCACGACTATAGCAAGGGACGCAAAAATTAGTTACCTTCTTTGATATTTACAATGTTTTGACACCAAAATATTTTTTGAAAGCAGCAAATATAAAATATGCAATCATCAGCCAGCCGTTGTCCAACTGAGCTTCGCAATTTTGTGTGCAGTTAACAAGGCAGGCTTCCGCTTTACGCTAAGAATATTAATTTCCAGGTCCGATTCTTTGTTTCGCCGCTAGAGGGGGTGGGGCGTCTTTCCCACCCTGGGCATCTTACCCCCCTCTCTCCTAGTCATGGACGATTTTCTCCAGAGTGAAGCAACCACTTTCAGTGGAAAACGAGGTCCAAATCGCGGATTTTCAATCTTCACCCTAGACCCCTCCAGACATTTTGCTGGGTGTTGCATTGGGCTGCAAAGCAAAAGCCAGCATTCCATCACTCATATAGAAGAGAGATTATTTGTATCAACTGGAAAGCAGCTTCCACTCCGAGCGCCCCGCATTTCACTCGAAGCAGGGAAAAAGAGAGACGGAGATATCTGAGAGAGCTTCATCGATCAGCATCTTCCACTTGAGTAGAGCGACTGTCAGCGAAATATATATCTCTCTCTCTCCCTCCCTCTCCCCCCTCTCTCTGATCCACATTCAAAATTATATCATTGGCACTGGTAGGTTCATATAAAAGGCACGCTTTAGGAAGTAATTTCTCTAAGTATAAAATAGGCGGACTGGCGACGGGCGGCTCTGCTTCTGGTCTGCTGGCTGGGCGGTCGGGGGCGGTGGTCGTGCCCCCTACCTTGTAGGGAACTGGGAGAGGTGCTAACAGATAAGCGCTTGTCGCTTCTGCACCAATCCGTGTGAATGTACGACTGTAAAAATGTTTTTATAAATAAAATATGAATCAATCAATCAATCAATCAATCAATCTCTCTCCTCCCTCCTCTCTCTGACCCTAGGCCAGCAGGGCAGAGGTCAGAGAGACAACAACGCCATCCAGTCCGTCTCAAATCCTGAATGTGACAGCAGTCCAACGAAGTCGATACTGATATGGCGTCTGTCTGCAGCAGCACGGCGCAATAAAACTCCCCCAGAGAGCTGTCGAGGCGATGGGTGAGCATTGGTGGGTAGCTTAATGTCTTGGACTGCAGCGGAAAATAAAAATGGAGACCACGAGGTAGCATCAGGCCTCACATCAGCCACTGCCTGTAAGAAATCTCAGCGGTGTCCAGTGGCAAGTCAGCCTTCGATAGGCAGAGGTAAAAACCAATATACGTCAATATTCCATCGTGACGGTAACCACAGTCATGAGATAGACTAGCGAGGCTGCACCGGCCGATGTAATCGGAGTCGTGTGAAGCATCAGCTTCTCAAAAGGCACTGAGAGGTATGCCATGGATAAAGCGTAACTGCATAGTGTCACATGGGTGGTGTGGTTTATGATGTCATTTGCAGATGATGTGACAAGTCAAAATGCCCGAAACTTTTCACCATACAAGGATCTCCGACCCACCCAAGGGCTGACTTCCACAACCCTGAAATGCTACCTCTAACACTTCGCACATCGATCATACGGAATCATTGACACGTTCATCTATAGCGACACTCTGATAATGACACAGTTGACACCAGCGATACGGTGACACTGAAACCTTTGACGCTGACACAGCCAACCTGATGACGATGACGATGCTCCATTTACTGCCGTTGTTAAGCAGGCTGCCTGGCTGTTGCTTCACGACGCTGCTTTTTCAGATATATTGCCGAAACGGCCGGGTACTCACCTGAAAAGGACAGAGACATTGTCGTCAGTACCGGAAACACGTCTCTAAAGCACTTTCTACATGAGAAGAGACGTCAGAACGGGGAAAAAATGGCAACACAACACATAAAGAGAGGATATCACATCAATGTTTATTTCGCAGCCGTCACAAAACAAGCATACACGTAAGATAGACATAAATAGGACGGCAATCATTCATCACAAATGATGAACAAACATTGCATGGCGGCGAAACAGGTGTTGAAGCACGCCATGTACCAAAGCATAGCGTGCAAAGCGTGCTAGCTTCATTTACATAAATATTAGGTATGATGAGTAAGAACGGGGTGAAATATATCGAACACATGAGCATCCACTGAGCCACTGCAGCTGTTCGAAATAACCAACAATGGCACACGCGACGATTTCTTTGAACTGAGCAAAGGACTCGTGTCCGACGGCATGACTTATTAATTATTATATTCAGCCTGTAGAAATGGCAGAGTGCTTGCAATAAAAACTCACACTATCCCGTCCCTTACTGTCTATTTCACCCCGCGACACCATCAATGCCTCTCACTGCCACCCCTACCCCGTCCCATGTCCTTCACCAAACCCTCAACAAACCCACACCCAATCGCCACCACATTCTCTATAGAGCCTCTACCTAACCGTAACCCAGTAAACCCTGCCGCGCCCCACGGCACCCCCCCCCCCCCCGCCCCCGGGGCAGCCCGTTCACGGCAGCCGGTGTCGGTAATCTGTTTACAGCAGACCGACCACGTCCAGTGGGCAGTCCGCATACTGATGACACGACACGTCTGCAGGAGCGGTCGGTATAGGAGTACAGAGAGTGGGGAACAGTGGACGGTTTGAACAGTGGAAGGAAACAGCGGAGGGAGGAGCGGAGGGGTAGAAATAATGGAATGAAATGGAAAGGAGATGAGGGCGAACGCTTGAGAGGACAGCGAAATGGATTGCTAATACGAACGAATAAACAAACGATTGATAAAAAAGGCAAGGAGTAACCACAGGTTTTCAATTCAATCTCATAAATGTTCGTGCTAAAAAGTAAAACTGTATGACGTTATAACGACCCACGGAACTTCAATATATCGGCAATGTTAATTGTAAAAACGAATTAGCAAATTGAAATGAATTTCACAAGCCGTACCCAAAGGTGAGCAGTAATCGCCGCACACTTTGTATGTGGATCGCTCTTAAATGTAAATACAAATACAAATACAAATGATGACATATATAAGGTCAGCGGCGGTTTAGCAAGTCTCCCGACGTAACGTTTCACCATGCCGGTCAGAGCGTCCACAACAGTGTGGAGACACTGACTTAGTCACGTGGCTGCATTAGGTATCTGTCTCTCTGTGAGTGGTAAGACTAAGATACCCGTGAAGAGCCCCCTCAGACCTTTCGACTGACGGCAGAACCACTCAAAGCTGACAGCGCGGATGAGACGAGATAAGAGTCCATACAAACGCCGCGTGAGGTTTTCGTAAAGCCGTCCCCCGCCTAGGACACTCGGCTGATTTCAGTGCACAGAAATGTCAAGATTTTGATAACGAAATGCCTACGAGATATCAAAGGAATGACAGCCTGAGAGCTTGTTACATGCTGAGCGTCGGAGTCACGTAGATACGACCTATGTGAGTGCCGACTAAGTGCAGTTGCTTCACATGATAAATCGATGCGATTTTTTTCCAAACCCGACATCTGTTCTCCCGTGAATTTCCGGGAAGCACGAAAAATCTCATTTATAAAGTGTCCAATCATTGGAATCTGATCAAATATGTGTGTTCCTGCGCTTGTTCGGACATTGTATGATCTGCCAAGACAGACTAACATGAGAAGAACGGAGCGACTGTACTTTTTTGAAAGTTTCTTTTCAACTTGTCGGAAATTCAAGGGAGAACAGATGTGGAGTTTGGAAAAAAAAAACACGGAGAAACATATAAACAACTCGAGCAGGGACATTTTTAACCCTCGCCCCGTTGGGGGGGGGCCATTTTGGCCCCCCCCCCTGTGGTTTTTCCTGAATAGCAAGAAAACGGCGGCGCGCAGCGCCGCCAAATTTTCAGTACCTTCCCGGGCATTAATTTGACACCTTCACACCAAATTTCAAGTCTTAGGTCACCTTAGGTCAGGAGTTATTGAGGTCAAACTGAGGTCATGTTCGAGCAAAAATGAGCAAAAAACATGCAATCTTGAAACGCTCACCAAATCTACAGTTATCAAGCAATTTCAAAGTTCTTTATATGGTTTAGTAGAAAAAAAGCGGTGCTACAAAACTGCTATCTCGGATTTTCAAAATTTTTGGTTTTTGACCAAAAAAAATTCAAAAAATTGATTTTTTTAGAAAAACTTTGAAAAAATCCAAAAATTTTCCGAATTTCGAAAAAACCGGAATATATGTCATAGTCCCAGCGCTCTTCTATATACATACCAAATTTCAGATCGATATCTCGTTTTTTGGCCAAGTTATAGCGAAAAAACTGTTCAAAAATGATGACGTCAAATTTTTGAACTCAATTTTAGCAATTCTAGACCACGTACGGCAAAACAAAGACCACCATTGAACTCCCCGTGACAAGCTGCATCGATTCGATACCCATTTTATGCAAAAATATTAACTTTGAAATTTGACCTAATTTGACCTGAGCTTGACCTGACCTTGACCTGACCTTGACCAAAACGTGATCTAAGCTGGCCCCAAAGGCTGCCTGACCCATATAATCGCATTTGTCATGTAAAATGGACCATAAAACATGTATCACACGACACTTTCATATTGTGACCCCCCCCCCCCGTGACCTGACCTCTGTGACCTGACCTGGTATCAATGACCTCAAATAGCAAAATATGTGTTTGAAGAACATTTCCCCATCGATGATTTTCAATGAAATGCATTTTACTCGATTTTACAACGCATTTCTTGAAGTGCCTGTAAACGGTGAAAATTGGACCTTTGACCTGACCTGTGACGTCATCGGTTTGACCTAGGTCAATAAAATTGGGTCACAAGGTAGTTCCCCGTTGGGGCTATCCAACGCCGTTTACCGCTTGTCGCTATGTTGCGTGGTTCTCGAGATCTTAGGGGGGGGGCCAAAATGGCCCCCCCCAACCGGGCGCGTTGCTCGGCAGAGCCCAACCGGGCGCGGGTTAATGCATAATACTGGCAGAGTTGACTCTGATCCATGTTAAAAAATCAATTCTGCAAATACTTTTGGAAATAGCTACCTATAACATCGCTTCTGTATTCAATGTTAACACCTAAAAGTTAGTTTTAGGCTAAAACTAACTATCATCCACGTTGCTTCTCAATTGTCAGACATACCAGGGTCTATGTGAGCAGCCAATATCATAATGCGACCTCCCGTGGCGTACATCCGCTGTGCTATCAATTACCATCCGTTCCGCTATCAAGTATCAACTGACCACTATCACGTGACCACATCAGGCCAGCGATCTATCGCCGATCGCTATTCAAGATCACGGCAGCACGGATCAACTGTGAGGGGGACCATGTGGAAAATAAGCGGACCACGAGTGGAACACGTGAGGACCACGCAAGGAGCATCAGTGGACCATGGTCCGTCGGACAAACTGACCACGGACCAGCCATAGGCAGAGTCCAGAGAACAGGTGGACCACGCAGGAACCACGAAAAGACCACAAGGACACCCTGAACTGAGCAATGAAACGGCCGATTCATGCAACAGGATTCACAAGAACTGCTCCGGAACCAGGAAAGCGAGCATTCCACCACTTGTAAGAATGGAGTAAAGCATATGTCAAACACACATTGGAGCCAGTACCTCGTCTGATCTGGCAAAAACCAGGTGTTGAAAATGGTGTTAGGATATACTTTAGCTGTTAGAACTTTACCAATATGTTGCAGACAAGGCGTGGATTACGTCCGGTGCTGTCCTCGGAACTGCGGAAGTTAGCCTTTTACCACCGACGCTGCACCGTTCCCCCAACAACAAAAGATGATGAGACGAGCGCCACAAGAAATACACAAAGGCTGTAGTCGATAGAGCCCACAACAGCGTGCTTATCACATGAGAAACTCGGCCTTGTCGACACATTACCCCCGGTGTGTGGGAGAATGGGCCCACCGGACCGGACTGCCTCTGTTGTTCGCCTCAGGAGGCATGACTTTTTGCTGTTGTCCCAGATATAACCATCATGGGCGAACCCAAGCGAGACACAATAACAATTTAGGTGAATGGAGGCGAACAATGAATATCTCTATAACTACAAGATTCCCACATTAGGCGAGGGGTGCGTACTTATTTGACCGTTTATTATCAACACCAATTTATTGGACTAGGAACGTACGGAATTCGACTTAAATCCACTGAAGACAGTTGACAACGTTGTCCTTATCAACTCCGGCCTATTTCTGAAGCGTAAAATGGCCAGCGGCGTCGCCAATAGCTTCTACATCAAATGGACATCAAATCCACATTTCACGGGTCATAAAAATGTTGACCCGTCCCCTCTAAGGCCACTCCCACCCCTCCCCTTTCTCCCTTCAACTGTCTGGCGCCTCGTGCTTCTGTGCGACTTTCCTTGGAATTCTGTCTCCTCTTCTTCTTATCACTATCCTGGCCGATCCCACTAACCCTAGCCCACGCAGTTCCGTCTGTCTTGTTCCTTCTATCCCATCCCACCCCATCGACCATCACTCATCTCTCAGCTTCCTATCGCTCCCGCCGGGCTAAGCTCCACAGTAGGTAATAGAGATGTCAATCGGATACCAACTTTTTGGTATGCCGATACCAAACCGATACCAACTCGGTATTTGGTATTTCAATCCTAATGAGTTTGGTATTTTGTTGGTGTCATGAACCCTCGCTTATGTTTAAGAGGCTAAGAAATCGGTAAAAAGTTGGTATTTTCCTCATGTTCCCAAGTTGGTTTGGTTTCGGTATTTCTCCATGGTTTTAGTTGGTATTTGGTTTGGTATCGGTATTCTGGTTTACCGTAATTAACATCACTAGTAGGTAATATCGGTCAATGTATACGCACTGAGCATATCATCTCTCATGTGTGACGTCACTGACTAGGAGTCAGCACAGAGGGGGTGAGGAGGGGGGGGGGGGGGTCCGCTCGAGTACTGACCCACAAGTCCGATATAGAGCGGACGGTCACAGATACATAGACAGGCACGAAACGGCGGCCGACCGACGCAGGTGGGGTATGAAGACTGATAGGGAAGGACTGATAGGGGAGGAGAAGTTGACTGACAGATGGATGGGAGCATTGGGTGACTGATGGATGGCAAGGAGACTGACGACTGAGGACTGAGGATTGATGGATAAATGAGATGACTGGGGACTGACGTGTGAGTCAAGGATACCCGAGGGTACTGATTTCCTAAGACTATGGGTAACTGGATGGCCCTGGTCGGTCACTCACCTCCATGCTAAACCGGGGGTGACAACAGCAATCACGAGCGCGAAGAAAGATGTTCGCTGAAATTCTCGGGTCATGAGCCTCAAGTATGGGTATAATGAGATCATTTTTCGAATGGCTGAAGCTTGCATCAGATAGCAAATGGTACGACCAAGAAGAATCTTCACTGAAGGAACATTGCATCAGACACAAGCACAACAATGGAACTGGCTACAAGGGGAGGAGCCAGTTCCCCTAGATAGTGTGCAATAAATCGTTCAGCTACATCTATTTCATTATTTCGTTCACATTTAACGACCCGGCTAGATTCCAGTCAGCGGCAAGCCTGTCGTCGATTCTATTTGAGCATTCACAACGACCTACTAAGCCGTCCACCCAGACTGATTTACTTCGGCTCAATCCGGCGTCGCGCCGAATACGAAAAGGCTCGCCAGATTCGTCCACGCCGCGTCAAATGAGGTCAAGTGGGTCATCAAAAACAGATTGCAGCTCCTCTTTCTGCGTAATTGCCGCTTGCATTGCTAGTCTTAACGTTCATTTTTTCATACTTTTTCTGAAGTTTGTTTCTTAATCGGTGATGCACACAATTTTAAGTATATACCTAATCATTTTCATATTCGATTTTAAGAATAATCCATCGTTTTGAAGCCAAAGGAAATCAACACGAATGCCTTGTCTACCAGTACGCCCAGCGCCTCCGATGACGTCACAGGTCGGCGCCGGTCAGTGAGAACAGATGGCAGACGCCCACCGCGTCAAATGACGTCACTCACCTAACAAACTGCTTTGTTTTCGAGCGGAAGTCTCCACAAACGTCCGCTCACCGGCGATAAATGGGCGGCAAAATTGCAGACCGAGCGGAAGGAGGGGAAGGAGACCACCCCCGTCTAGTGGGGAGGGGGGAGGGGGTGAAGTGGGAGATTTGTGAGTCAGAGAGAGGAAGAAGAAAAGAAAAAAGAACGACAAGGAGAGTCGGCCCATCGGCCGTGCTGGGATTGTTGGTAAAATCGTGAGCAGTATACAATACACCGAATTTATTGGACCAGACCAGGTCAAACTCCTTTTCATGAAAAAAATCCCTGAAGCCCTGCCCCGCCCCCATGGGCACTGGGCAGAGCGTTGAATGAACTGAACAATAGTAGATACCGTTTGCATTTCGTCCACAATGCATTTCGGTATGAAGCACCGGACGCCGAAGCCAATCAGTGATGTAACAGCAATCCAGTCACCTTCAATCACTACATACCTCACACAATCATAGCACTGCATTGTGCATAGAAAGAACAATGAGCTCGTGTCTTAGCCCTTACAATACCACTGTGTTGAGGTAGACAAACGAATGTCCAAACAAGGGTTGAATAGATCCGTGCCATAGCATAAACGGGACCACACCCAAGGTCCATTCAGCATTGGAGCTGATGAGTCAGCAATAAAACATCATCCACAGAGCTGCAGGGATGATGATGCTGATGCAATGGCTGACCTGGATGCTGACCGATTGTATTCACTGCAGTGATAAAGAATATTGCATTGCGCGAAACTTAGTACTTAGCTCTCCTTCTTGGGAGTGTATGAGAAAGCAAGGTCATCTTATGACTTACACATAACGACCATCTGATAGTCCAGCCCTATACCTACACATCTTCATATCTTCTCTCCAGAGAGTATGGGTCCACTCAAATCCATCTTCATCCCAGCTAAGCCCCGCGTCGGTCCTGTACTCCCCATAATCCTGCCGCTCTATCAGCTGGTCCCGCCCTCCAGGGTAATGTGACAGCTCTAAGCAATACCGGCCTCGGGCAGTCGTTCCACTAATCCTCACTAATCCGCCGGTGCAATGTGCCCTCAGGCGTCTTGACCGGGTGACCTCGGTGACCTTTGCAGCGCGTCTCTGCTGCCTGAGGCAGGGTCACCTCGTGACAAGCAGAACGAGACAGGACCAAGGGGTTTATGGAGGTGGGTTTGAGGTTTGCATGGTTGGAACTTGGAATACGGAGAAAACCGTCACTTAATTCCCACACAATAGTCGGCACTTAGAGATAAGTGGGACAAGACACAACGAAAATAACACAGCACCAAACTACCAACGCAAAACTTTTCCTACGACACAATTTTTATCGAGCGAATTGAACCACGCACAAATGTACTTAAGTTTGGGGAAGGTTTGGGAATTTAGGGATCATTCGAATAAGAACCACGTCACCTGCACATAGAGGAGTCTGGATAGAGATGAAGTCTGATCAGGACAGTCTGGGTCGCTTCGAGCACTCACCATTACAACAAGTCTCAGCATATCACACATACGTCACGACATCAGTCGGGCATGTTGAGATAAACCTGTTGACTGACATCAGGCAGACATGGTGACATCATGTTCGCACAAGACATGCCGTTGACGTGCACTGACACGGTGGCTGACAGACTGGTTGATATTGAGGATTAGAGAGTCGTCAGGCGAGAGAGAGGAGACAGAGGAGAGAGAGAGACAGAGAGAGAGAGAGAGGGGGGAGAGAGACGGAGAGAGAGAGAGAGAGAGAGAGAGAGAGAGAGAGAGAGAGAGAGAGAGAGAGAGAGAGAGAGAGAGAGACGAGTGATATCAGCAGAGGTGATGGGGTGGTCGACAGAGGTGGAAGGATGAGATAGCTGATGATGGGACGGGGCAAAGGTGAAGAGAGGAGGGGTGACCTCAGAGGGGCTAGTGACAAGGGACAGAGGTGGGGAGGGAGAGAGAGAGAGAGAGAGAGAGAGAGAGAGAGAGAGAGAGAGAGAGAGAGAGAGAGAGAGAGAGAGAGAGAGAGAGGCAGACAGGCAGACAGGCAGATACGCAGACAGGCAGACAGGCAGACAGAGACAGAGACAGAGACACAGACAGAGACAGAGATGCGAGGATGGTGACCTCAGTAGAGCTGCTGTAAAGGAGGGATTGACCGCATGGCCTCATAAACAATGAGGCACGACGCGCAGACCAGAGGGACCAACCAAATACGTCCCAAGCACCCGACATCCAACAGTAAACCAGCTAACGACCAGTGAAATAGCCGCACTCGTTACAAATTCATATACCGATGCACGACGGAGGAACAGTTGGAGTCACTGTGTTAATAATGAAACCGAAGATAAAACGGGAACTAGCGCATTTACCAGTCGATCACCAGCATTACCGACGCTCGAGTACTCATGCTTAGACCAGAATGCAGTCTGAGAGCCCGATGAACTGTCGTGACTAGCTTGATGAGCTATTGCACTTCTCATCAACCGCCATGAAAGTGGTAACTTGTCTATCAATGGTTCTATCAAGAGACCGATAGCAAGCTTGGCAACGCTTAAGTGCAGTCACAGCATCACGCCACGCCACCTAGACGACTGTTCTTTTTGTTTTTTTTTTTTATAACATAAGTTCATCATCATCGGAGTTGACATAATAATGATGTCGATTATAATGAAACCACAAAATCGATTCCATGATTTACCAGAGCTCTAAGCTGACACAACACGGATGGTCTATTGTGAGGACTTCTAGACTGCAGTTGTCAAACATTACTAGGGGAAGCCGACCATTCCATCCCACACACTGATCCTGATGAAATCGAAAACCACTCAAATATCGCTAGCCAGCAACATGCAAATTTCACTTCAAATCCCACCCATCTCGTCCCGAAATTAAAATTTCATCCCCAATCCCACCCGCTCCGAAGGCGGAAGCGCCTCGCCGCGGTCTCATCTGGTACGGAACACTGCAACGACACCATTGCGACCGGAACGAGGCTACACGTCTGGTCGGTGCATGGATCCAATATCTCCCCGTCATAAGGTGCCGGCAATACAGGTCAATTGTGGGCCATCGGCCCGTAGTGGACGGTTATCGCAGGACGATCGGAGAGTTTCGGAAGAATTCGGTGGTCTGGTCAATAGTAAGCCGCGGTATCAGTAATAGAAATGGCAGAAGACGTGTGTACCGTCACTGTGTATCTCGTGTGAAGCATGGATGTTGTTTTGTAAAGGCTTGGTGGGGCCCGAGCCCTACCAATAATTTCGGAATTTTAACATTAACCCTATGGTGCTGTTTGGTCAGAATGGCTTTAGAATCCTAAAATCAGCCATTAGCCCAAACAAATAACTTCGAGAAAGTGACGCACGTTGTGTGGAGGCTGGCGGGTTGGCAGAGCTTTGCTTACATTTGTATCAGAGCATCCCCACCTTCAAGCACTGAAAGTGATGGATGATGATATGTAAAGATTGCAGACAGGTAAAAGAGCATCGAAAACCGTACGAGACGGAGAACGTAAATGAACAAATGGAGACGGGTACAGCGATGGTATACAGGGTGTCCCATAAGTTCGTTCTCACCTAAATTTTACGTTTATGGGCTCTCTTGCTTAAAGGCACGCTGAAATTTGTTCGTAACTGAGCTTACGTGGTTGCCATGGCTGGTAGCAATATGCTCCACAGTAACTAATTTCTGTAGACAAAATAGTATTTGCTAGAGAGCCCGCTTCCTACAGAGACGGCTAACGCCGCAACATAAAGGTCTCCGATACGGGTACGGCTCGGTATTTAGCCAGCAGGCAGCACGTGACCATTCTCGACGATTGAGGGTGATTGAGGTCTACCAGTCTGTAGCCAATGTCCATCTCTAACTGGACGCACAGTCAGCAAGTGACGCCGATGATTTGTCGGTAGTCAATCACTGCAAGTTTATTCTCTTTCCAGTCAGCCCTCAGGAGTGAGCCAAGTGGCCAAAACTGTGTGGCGCCAAAGTGGCCATCAAAAAGGTCAAAGGGTTAGAGAGATGGTAAGCAGACTTTTCAGGATGGATTACTAGCTGTCTAAGAGTGTTCTTTCGGGGTACATAACTCAAGGTTACAAGCTTTGCTTACCGGAGGGCTCAAAACAGTCAAAAACGTCATAAAATGGCCAAACATGTGTTTCGTTATGCCTGAGGCTAAAAAAAAACAAAAAAAACTAGAGAGCTGAGGACATCAATCAGGCCATGTGGACTACCCAGCCCACGTTCAAAATGAAACACCCGTCCAAACCCGAAAACAACCCCATAAGGGCGAAGGAGGAGGCCTCCGTTTCGTCCCGTTATGTTCCTATGCAAAAGGCCAGGGTCACGGTATTGTGAGGTTATAGGCGTCCAGACGCTGACCAGGTTGCGATTGGTACTGCAGAAACAGTTTCGGTAAGCAGAATGCTTTTCCAAGAACATCTAGGAGGAGTTTCAGCCTTCAAGCTGAACTCGAATCGCGAGTATGTACACATTTATACAGGAGAAAATGGCTTCCGGGAGGTCGTAGGTCCAGCTTGAGGCAAGACAGTGCATCAGTGCAAAGGTCAAGCAAAGCTTAGAAGCGGTGCAAGGAGAATGTGACAGGCATTTGTGGCAAGATCACATGCCAGACACCTCATCGGATCAAAATTTCATAAAAATTTATTGGTTATACTGAAGTTGAGGCTCGTCGAAGCGAAGCGCTGTTCCAGCCTCGAGGAGCCCACGGCGCATGTCAAGTCAGTCTGGGCTAACTTCAAGCTTGCTATGCAGCCAAAGCTGCCGGTTGGCATGCCGCCGCATGTATTCATGTGTTTGCCTATGAAATGGGGAGCATATTGAGGGGTCACAATTATCAAAACGCAATGTACTCTGTTTCACATGCAAATATAATGTGAGAACGAGCTTATGGGACACCCTGTATAAAAGCGTACCACGTGAGTGACGATGCGCAGGTGCGGATTTTTCATAAAAAGACATGTTGGTTATTACAGGTAACGATATTAATAACTGGCTCACCTATGGCAAAGACTAAATTCGAGACAGGGCGTAGGCACGGCTCGGAGCAGGACGTAGGCACGGCTCGGATCAGGGCGTAGGCACGGCTCGGAGCAGGGCGTAGGCACGGCTCGGAGCAGGGCGTAGGCACGGCTCGTAGCAGGGGCGTAGGCACGGCATGGAGCAGCACCCGCCGGTCCCTAGTGGGTACCCTCAGGATCAATACGTTTTAAGGCGGCCGGTCGGAGCGTCTGGTGTCGACGGGGAGAGGACGGGAGAGGAGAGAGAGAGGGAGGGAGGGGGAGGAGGGGAACCAAGCCGCGTGAGATGAGTCTGGAGACGGCTCGTTAAAGAACGGGGCGGCCCCGGGTGAACAATGCGGAAAATGAGCGAAGAAATCAGCATGCTAAAAGCGGAGAGAAAAATACGAAAATGGAGGCAAAATAGAGATGGCCGGAGTAATTTAAAATCAAGAAAATGTCAAAAGAGAAGTCTAGAATTGAGATTCCAAATTATTGTAGTACTATAAGGTGAAGAAAAGTCCACACAATAGCCAAGATATAGCATGTCAGGTCCAGGGCCGAGTAAATTTCGGTCGGAGAACCTGGCGGAGCCACGCTTCAAGCAGTGGGTGCAGTTAGCATTTGTGTACACCATCAGAGGTGAGCTGAACGTCATTGCAGCTGATGTGCAGTAAATGCTGACATTATCGTAGACTACCGTAAAGTGGGGCTATTTGAGACAGTGGGGCTATTTGAGACAGTATTTAAAATCGCTATAAATTGGAGAACGTTTGATTTTTATGTGATATTATTGCTCAGGAAGGTGTGGAATCGAGCGGTAAATCGCCTATGCAAAATTAAGCATAAATTTCAAACGGTTTTTATTTTATAACAATTTTAAATACTGTCTCAAATAGCCCCACTGTCTCAAATAGCCCCACCTTACGGTATTGAAAAGTAGACTGAACGTCTTACAACGCGACAGCAACGAGAAGCTAAACACCAAACCAGCATGGCGTGCCTATCTTCAGGGGCATTACAAGCCACAGCGGTAGACGCAGAAGCAAATGTTTCTGGACGCCACGAGCAGAAATTTGTGAATAACCATCGCCATGCCATGCCCACAGCATATTCTCGGGCGCAGAAGCCACTCCCTTTCTGACATGGCATCCTGCCCCTCTAAACAACCACCGAGTCAGCAGCTTATAGTCATCTTACAGTCAGCATCATCATTCCAAAGTCAGCAGAACCTACCCATAGACAGCTCAGAGTTCTCCAAAACCCTCAGTCACGGTGTGAACGGTCTCAGTCGTGACATCGCACCTCCCTTCAGACAGGAATGGTCACGGTCACACAATGAGAGACGGCAGACAGCAGCGAGGGGAAATCGCCGGCAGGAGGTGTCAGGCAGGCCTATCAGATCTGTCGCAGATTGAAGAAAACTCAGCCAGGTGGCTGTGGTAGGTTGCAGAGCTATGACGGGCTTGTGGAAACTGAAGTTCCAGATAACATGCAGCACGTATGGAGGACGGCAGGAATAAGGATTCAATAAAAACATCTTTCTCTTCCGCGCATGGTATTTTGGAGCCTTACAAGTATCTCGGGAGGATACAACAAAAGACTAGCTGTAAAAAGAATGAAAACAAATTCGTGCCAGAAATGATTAGAGTTTGCAAATAGCCGGATACAAAGCACCCAAAACTCGTGGTGGGACAGCTGCATAGGACAGGTGATTGGAATCTGACAGCATGAACAAGTGACTGGTCATTTTTTCACGAATAGGGTAACACAAACAGCAATGAGAAACTCGTGACCGGGGGAGGGGGCCTTTTCGGATTAAATCGCAGCATGAAGAGAATGGGAGGAGTCCACGTTATGTCATCACGAGTAAACGAGTGAGAAATAGACTTTTATCACGCGGCAGAAAACACGTGATTTACCGCACGGAAACGCCTTAGACAAGTAAAATCTCGAAAGTCGTCTACAAAAATCATGGGGAAGATTGGATCTCTATGAAACGCGAGTCCTAACCGTCAGCCCGCCCACTCCCAGCCCAGCACCCTCAACCATACACCACCATTGCCTCCCACCTTTTCATGAGTCGCATCACCAGGCACCACATCCTTGGACGTTTCCTGGGCTGGCGCCTTGGGTTTCTTCCGCCAGCAGTCCAGCAGGCCCATCACTCACTCCACGATCCTGACGCGGCGGAAGACGATGATGGAGACGATGGCTCACTCGCCAGACTTTGACAAACGCCAATGGCACACCGGCCAGTCGCACTCCACGATATTCACGTTTCAAACTTCAGAAATCGTCTCGGAACCTCCGAAATTACGCGTAATCCGATTGAAATTCAGTTAGACGGGTCGTTACACAGTGACTATTCGCACACTGATACTTTTCTTCACTGTCACCACCGAATCGCGGGCATCCTCAGAACGGCGATATACTTCCCTCACGTGTCGATAAGCGTTCAACTCCAAGACAAGACAGTCTCAGACAGATAAGCGATGAGCCGCTATCCCGTCAGATAGCCCTGTCTGACCCACGACATACAGAGCACCCCGCTGCCTTGGAGCTACAACTTGCAAGGCTACGTGCCCTCGCTGCTTGTAGGGCTTCGTGCCACTACGTGCGCTACGTGCTGCGACTAGCGAAGCCACGTGCAGTTATGACTCGCTATTTACCACGTTTCACCGCCAGTTCAGCTTTCCAAGTAGCACGTCACTCTCACTCTCTGGATCAGCCGCCGTTTCGGTGTCGACTGCTCCAGTTCCCAAAACGTCCGAGGGTCGATTTCCTCGCGTTCACTCCAAGCTTCGCTGTTCTCTTTCTCTCCAAATTCTCGTGTCACTCTGTATGAGGTTGGATTCGCCTCTCAATTCAACGCTCACTGCAGATCGCTACTTTTCGATCGCTTTTTCGCTATCAGCTTCACCACTTTCCTCGCACTCTCACGTCTTCCTCCCTACAGCTCCTCCACTTCCTCTCTCTAGTTCTCCTCCACACCCTCTCCCTTTCGAAGCACCGCTCGCCCTCGCCGTCTCGCTCGCCGAGGCGGAGGTACGCCCGCCCGTCGCCACGCTCAAGTGACGACTGGGAGCGGCGGGCTGCCGGCAAAGGCAGCGGCGCGCGGCTCGGGAGCGGCAGGGGAGCGTCCACTGCTGTGGAACGGGGCGGCGGAGCGGAGACCGCGGCGCAGGAGGTGTGGCCATGGGGAAGTGGTAGATGCTGATGCTGAATATGTAAGGACATATGTGTGTTATGAGGTTATCGGTGGAGCCAACAAATAACTTAAGTGGTAGAGTTAGAGGAAGATGTAGATGTTGATGTCAAGTGGATTAGTATTTCGGGAAGGTAGAGCAACGTGAAGATGGAGATCTAAAGAGAGGGGAAGAGAGAGAGAGAGAGAGAGAGAGAGAGAGAGAGAGAGAGAGAGAGAGAGAGAGAGAGAGAGAGAGAGAAAGGAAGAGCGGAGAGAAAACAAAACCATCAAAAGAGATATGACATGACATCGTAGAGATCGGGATATATCATGACTACTTGTTGTACCACTTTCACGAGAAAAAAAAACTCACTTTTCATATTTACTGGTAAATCCAAATTCACTCCCAGGAACTCCCAAACATCTTCAGCTCAGCGGCCACACCCCCAGCAGAGCCCACGACCTCTGATGGCGCGATTAACTGGGTTTTGCCGACTCTACCCACTTTGAATCCCTCTCTGCAGCTCACGTCATGCTGCCCTTGCATTCCTCAGTCCCTCCCCTGTACCCTGCTGCCCCTCCTGAGCTCTGTCCCGATAAGGGAGTTCTGTCTACGGCTGCAGGGCCTGCCGGGGTGGACGGATAAGGAAGGGGGTGTGGCGGATAGAAGGAGTGGCGAGGCGAAGTACGGACTACAGCGTGGTAAGGTAAGGGAGAGTAAAAAGGTACAATACGGTATGGAAGTGATTAGCGAACGATAAGGTAGCGATAAGGAATGACGAGATACGGCGAGGTGTGGTACGCTACGGTCAAGGGTACGGTACGGTGCGGTATGATATCGTAAAATACGGCACACTACCGCAATGCTTGTCAATCAAACGGCGCTTAATTTGAAGTGAACTTAACTAAAACTTAGTGCTAAAAAACAAAATATCAATTTCCAGTAGCAACAGTGAGTAAATATGAATGTCGAATAAAAAGCCACCAACCACTTTTCCATAGAGTCAGTTGGAAATCGGATATAGACACAATAACAGGCCTCGCACTGCAATGAGAGAGCTCGCATTACTGAGGCATATAGTTCACATATACCTACCCGGAGCATCCGGAGCACCTTTGCCTATCACTGTACCAGAACCCGGCTCACGTACCCTCAGCAGCAGTATTGTGCACTGTGCAGATATTGACCGCCGTTGACCCAGGGCTGGGGGAGGGAGGGAGAGGGGAAGGGGAAGAGGAAGAGGGAGAGAGAGGGAGAGAGAGGGAGAGACAGGGAGAGAGGGAGAGACAGGGAGAGGGAGAGGGAGAGGGAGAGGGAGAGGCCACAAACAATTTGAGAGCGCCAAACATCAGACAACATAACATCAGACAAGACACCAGGCCAGACATAAAGTGTCACACATCAGGCAATTACAAGTCATATTTTTTTTTACAATTACACAATTAAACTCATATCAGACGCCAGACATAAAGTATCACACATCAGAATATCAACCGCGCCACCCCTTCCTACGTCACAGAACCCATCAGTGCTTATCAGTCGGTGGAGTGGCGGCAGCTGTGGCTGACGGGGAGGCGGGGGTGGGCCGTTCATCAGTCTTATACCGACACTGATTCCAGTCGCGAGCCCCCGGTGCGGGCCGTGACCTTGGACAGGTAATGGATGAGGCTTAGTCGAGCCGGGGAGATGTAAAGACAGCCGGTAAAGCTCCGAGATAGGGGTGCCAGGCACCGAAAACGACGATAGAGAGTGCATGAGATATGTAGGGAAAATGTGCATATGTGTGGTAAGGCTTCTTTACTTAACTGGGAGATACCATAGGCGGCGGAACGATTTGAGACAAGGGGGGGCACCATGGCTCAAGGAGCCAAACCTAGGGTACCCCCAAATCCTGTTTTCTCATCGGATTTAGGCCACTTATTTTTCGTCACAGCCCTGACACGATGATTTTTTTTGATTTTTTTATTTTTTTTTTTTTTTACTAAACGAAAATGGCAGTTCACCCCCGTATGCAGGGGTGTAATTTTATATCTCTTTGTGGGGGCATATGCACCCACAATCCTGAATTATGCCCCCACAATGATGAAAATGCACCCACAAGTCTTTTACAAGGCTGCAAGCGTCCTTTCGAGAGCACGGTGCCCTTCGCATGCTCTAACGGCGTCCTCCTGACCGTCTCGCGTTCATGGATAATATAGCGTTTTTAATCACTCGGCGCCCTTCTGGGAGAATGGCGCACTTTTGACAGCACCGCGCCATTCTCATGGTCTAACGGCGCCCTCCTGACCATCTCGCGTCCTTAGGTCTCTGTTCACCGTGCATCCCTCGAGTGTTCGGCGCCCTTCTGGCCTCTCAGCGCCCCTGAACCACATATAGCGTTTTCAATCACTCGGCACCCTTTTACGAGAAAGACGCCCTTTTCATGATCTCAAGGCGCCCTCGTAACCATCTGGCGCCCCCACGTCCCCACCAACGTAGCACTACTGACTGTGCGGCGCCCTTCTGGCCTCTTAGCGCCCCTGGACCACATAGCGTTTTCAATCACTCGGCGCCCTCCTAAGAGAATGGCGCCCTTTTCATCGTCTCACGGCGCCCTCGTAAGTCGTAACCGTCTGGTGCCTCCACATTTCGTGCCCCTCCTACTGGATGGCGCCTCTCTACATATTTTTTACGTCCTTCCGGTCAGTTTCCACTTTTAAGCGTGTATTTGCTTAGTCAGACACGTCACTTGAAGCGCCAAAACGGCCTGGCGCCGGGCGCCCCTACAGCTAGGCACCCACAATCATTTTAGGAAAATTACACCCCTGCCCGTATGTGTGGTTAACTTTAAGCTGATCCTCAAGTACCTATGTGTTTGTCTCTTCCTTATTGTCGTTTGATAAATTCCATTTATCCTACATGTATAATTCCCAAGAAGCTATCGCAGTACTAATCAGTGGCGAATCCCAGGGTGGAGGTCACATGGGTCATGACTTATGTAGGGCCTGGGGTCACCACATGCCTGCCAGGAGCACCACAGGCCTGACAGCCGACAGGGGCACCACAGGCCCGCCAGGGATGCCACAGGCCTAGCAGGGGCACCACGGGCCTGTCAGTGGCACCACAGGCCTGTCAGGAGCACCATCGGCCTAGCAAAAGCACTACAGGTCTTCCAGGGGCACCACAGACCTGCCAGGGGCACTATCGGCTTCGCAGGGGAACCACCGGCCTCGCAAGGGCACCATGGGCCTGCCAAGGGCACCACAAGCCTGTCGTTGGCAATTTAGGATTGTCAGAGGCACCACAAACCTGTCAAGGGCACCTGCGTTCTAACAGGGGCACCACAAACCTGCCAAGCCCCAGGGACACCACAGGCCTAGCAAGGACACCACAGGCCTGTCAGGGGCACCACGGGCCTGTCAGGGCCCATGGGCACCTAAGTCATGTCAGGGCCCACCGTAGGCTTGTCAGGGGGCAGGGTAGGTAGGTTCCACAGTCTTTCCAGGGGCACCAGCGGCCTAGCAGGGGCACCAGTCATCACATGACTAACCAAAAATAAAGAAAATAAAAAACTGAAAATAGGGCACCACCAAAATTAAGTGGCCGAAATCCGTTGAGGTTTTAATTTTGGGCATAGGTAGGGGCACCACTTCGATTCATGACCCTCCCCTTGGAGTTTTCCCGAATCCGCCCCTGGTACTAATACATCAAATTTA
The DNA here is from genome assembly GCF_019059575.1 of Amphibalanus amphitrite. Lineage (NCBI taxonomy): Eukaryota > Metazoa > Arthropoda > Thecostraca > Balanomorpha > Balanidae > Amphibalanus > Amphibalanus amphitrite. The sequence goes on from NW_024882089.1 coordinate 22,550, forward strand.
AGGGGGGGCACCTTGCTATTGGTCAGGGCTGGAGAAACCGGGGGGGACCGGGGGGGGACCTTCCCCCCCGGGCCCCATTAATTCCATTTCCTGGGGGGACCTGGGGGGGACCTAATATATAACGAAAGTGGGCCCTTCTGACTTATGTTTAAAAAAAGTAATCAGCCATTTTGGCCTGTATTAGTGTTTTAAATCTCACATTGCAAGCATCGGAGCCCTATATCAGTGAGTAGATCTCAATGAATCGTACTCCACCACAAGCTAGTGGGCCCTTAATGGTTCCGTGATGACCGTGAACCATCAGAGAGCCATGGCCCCTCATTGAGTCCATGTGGTCCAGGTCCAGTAGTGGACCTGTTGAAAATTTGACAGAAAGGTGTTTGCTAGGCATAGGTACTTTCCTTTCACATATCTCCTATGTACAGCAACGCATGAATAACAGTGGCGGATCCTGGGGGGCACGGGGTTATGACCCCCCCAAATGGTCTGAGAGGGTCAGTTGACCCCCTCCAAAAGCCGAAGACCTAAATGCGTTATAGACGCCGTCTTGCATGCTCAAAATCACCTGTCAAACACATCTGAGCTAATACCTTTGTTTTTATCTGGATCGTGTTGCGTGAAAAGGCGTATTGAAGGCCAGAATCGTACTCGTTTTTGTCTCAACCGTGCGAGCACCAGGGGATGATATAACAGGAAAACTCCAAGGGTCATGAACTTAATTTGTGGTGCCCCTTCCTATACCCAAAATTAAAAACTCAACGGAGTTCGGCCACTTAATTTTGGTGATGCCGTGTTTCCATTTTTGTTTTTTATATTGTTTATTTTATTTTTAGTGCCCCTGGGCCCTGGCAGACCTGTGGTGCCCCTGGCCGGACTGTGGTAACCCTGGCGGGCCTGTGGTGCCCCTGCTAGGTCGCTGGGGCCCCTGGGCCCTGACAGGACTGTGGTGCCCCTGACAGCCCAAGGTGCCCCTGCGAGGCCGGTGGTGCCCCTGGCAGACCTCTGGTGACCCCTGAGGTGCCTTCAAAAGAGGACGTGGGGCCATCAGAAGCGGCCATATGACCGTCGGCATTGGACCTTAAGGGAACTGCATGGGCCTCTGCTGTGACCCAAAATAAGGATCTCGAATGTCGAAATGGGACCTTCAGAGACAGGTAGGGAGTCAGGGACCCTCATTTCACCGGTATGAGGCTGTAGGCACCCAAAAAGCAGTCGGAGTCCCTCAGATGCCGGAATACTTATGCATTACTTACGCAGCATGCTTACCTTCTTACATTTTGCGCCCTCGGAGGCCAGCGCGGGGTCCTCATAGGTCGATGTGAGCCCTCTGAAGCCGGTGAGAAACCTCAAAGGCCATCATAAGACCATCGGGCCACTGAACAGTATGAGACTCAAGAGACAATTTGGACCTTCGGAGACCGGCGTGGGCCCCAGGGACGTACCCAAGGGGGGGACGGGGCGCCCCCCATTGGGGTTTCAGGAGGCCCCCGTGGGGCGCCGAAGGCCCACGGGGGCCAAAATCACGTCGGAGGCGTAAGAAATTCACGTGAAGCCAAAAAATCACGTCAGGGCATTCAGGGCCCTCTGACCAGCCTGACAGCTAGGGTCCTTCTTACTTCCTGAGGCCTCCTAATCCTTCCTTCTTACTTCCTGAATAACCGCCCGCTAGTGCCTGTGTCTGACCGCTAGGGCCCCTCTGCATCCTCAGTAGAGAGAAGGCCCTCTGTAGGTAGGAGGCCCTCTGTAGAGAGGAGGCCCCCCGTAGAGAGGAGGCCCTCTGTATAGAGAAGGCTCTATGTAGAGAGGAGGCTTTCTGTGGAAAGGGGACCGCCTGAAAGCAGAAGGCCCTCTGAAGAGAGGAGACCCGCTGTAGAGAGGAGACCCGCTGTAGAGAGGAGGACTTCCTCAGTAGAGAGGAGGCCCTCTGTAGAGAGGAGGACTCGCGCCTCAGTAGAGAGGAGGCCCTCTGTAGAGAGGAAGCCGTTTGCAGAGATGAGGTCCTCTGTAGAGAGGAGGTTCTTTGAAGAGAGGAGGCCCTCTGTAAAGGAGGCCCTCTGAAAGGGAGAGACCCTCAGTAGAGAGGAAGACCTCTGTAGAGAGGAGGCCTTCTGTAGTTAAGAGGCCTTGCGAAAAGAGGAGGCCCGCAGTAGAGAGGTGGTCCTCTCTAGAGAGGAGGCCCCCTCTGTGTTTTGACAAATCTTTTTGCAAATTTTTCGCGGCGCTTCGCGCCGCCGATTCATGTACGTACAGGTCAATACGAAATCGTGACTGTAGTTACACCAACCAACCGTGACAAATTGAATTAGAACTCATATGTGTAACTGTGAAGGAACTCCGGCTTGTACTGCCATGCTCAAAGGGTGGTAAAATTTGTGTTTTGGAGCTGTATTTTGACAAATGCTTTTGCAAATTTTCTCGGCGCTTTGCGCCGATTCATACACCAGTCAATCAAAGAGATCGTGACTGTAATAACATCAACCATGTCAAATTGAATCGGAATTCATATGTGTACTGTGAAGGAACTCCGGCTTGTACTAGCATGCTATATAGGGTTGTAATGTTTGTGTTTTAGAGTTGTGTTTTGACAAACGTTTTTCCACACAAAAAATTGCGGCGCTTCGCGCCGCCGATTCATACACAGGTCAATAAGAGAGATCGTGACTGTAATAACACCAACCGTGTCCAATTGAATCGGAATTCATATATGTGTACTGTGAAGGAACTCCTGTTTGTACTAGCATGCTAAAAGGGTTGTAATATTTGTGTTTTAGAGCTGTGTTTGTACAATTTTTTTTTGCAAATTTTTGCGGCGCTTCGCGCCGCCGATTCATAAACAGGTCAATAAGAGAGATCATGACTATATGCTACTAATGCATTAGGCTAAAAGTGAGGTAACTATATCTACTTCTGAGTTTTTAAGTACGTCGATCCCCCCCCCCCCCCCCCCCCCAGTAGAAAAAATCCGTAGCGACGCCCCTGTATAGGTGGGTTTCACTAACTGAAACTACTGAGCCGAGTGACTAATAACGATAAAACTTCATCTTAGAAACGACGAAGATCAAATGTCATTTGATCTCGACATTCGACATACTCGCTCCCTACCCCCCCCCCCATCCCGGTCGTCAGAATTCATCCATCAGACCCGGCATGTCGGCCGACTTGTGACCCCCTCCCAAACGTTCCCCTAGATCCGCCCTTGGAAGGTTATATGATTTTGGGCCCTTTGAGACACTTGGGGCCCTTTTCCTTGAGGGCCCCTCGAGGCCTAGTCCCCCCCACCTCCGAAATCATTTCTCCAGCCCTGCTATTGGTGCCCCCCTTGCAGAATTCAAGGGGGGCACGGTGCCCCGGTGCCCCCCCCCCCCCGTTCCGCCGCCTATGGGAGATACTGCCTAGATATGTAATCGAACTAAGCAAGTGTGTTCCAGTCGATCTTTGAGGTCAATGTTGGGAACGAAACAGTGGAAATTGACAGTTTTGCAACATTCGAATTAGTAATGCCCAACGAAGAAAGATATCCCAAACAAACCAAAATGAAATGAGCATACCAACACCTGAACACTAGCTTCCACTCACCCCAATACACTGAGAGTTCCAGATATAACCAACATAACCAATATGACTGATCAGCTAGGAGCACCAGGCTGCAGGATCTAGCCCGGTATCCCAAACAACCAACGTAAACGGTAAACAGCATTCCCTGCATAAACGTTCATCCCTAAACACAGGACGCCATGCAACTGGCCGACACATAAACAACAAAAGTAGCAAGCAAGAGCTATATAAGTGGACTTCTGCACTGTTCCGAAATCCCAAGAAAGTTCACCGGTATATGTCACTTATCCTCGTCCGTTTGAAAATGTCGCACACAAAAAAAAAATCGCTCCTGCTCGGATTCGTATACGCAGAATTTACCATGGGTTTGACCCACCACAAAGCAGCAGTCGTTAGCTTCTGGGAGCGGCTCCACAGTTTTTAGTTCGGTTGTCCCTCGTGATTTCCGATCAATTGTCGTGATATCGATTGGTCCGGGTGGGACGGCCCGGGTGGGGATCGTTCATAGAAACACAATGGGGAGGAGCAATCATCACATGTCACAAAACAAAGGACAGGAGAATGGGTCCAAACTCAGCCGGACTTTCATTCTCAGTAGACAATCGAAGCGATCATTCGTCGACCCAAACTCCACATAAGCGAAAAACGAACTGAGAAACGGCCTAAAGACATTACGCAGCGACATTCCTACTCAAACTGTAGTTCGTGGTAGATCTGCTCGAAGAAAGGAAAGAAAAATGAAGCAGCACATCCTGAAACCCATGATTAAAAAACAAATGACAAAGTCGATTGAAAAATACCCGTATAAACAATACAATCAAATCAAGATTTGTTAGTATACCGGCTTCGACACCAGAGAAGCAAACTGAAGATCAACGATAGGTAGCAAGCCAGCAAGCCCCACTCAACGAAATCCAGCCGGGGAGCTTTAGACCATCAGCCTCGGGCCCCAATGTCACCACCACCGGGTCCTCAGTCCTCGACCTAAGCCTGCTGTCCGAGAGCCACCTGTCTGCAACATCCCGACTCGATAGAGGCACTTACGGCGCAGACAGAACACCGCCACCGCGACACTCCCGGCGCGGCTCAGACGATCGTGACGCGACTCAGACGATCGTGGTGCGACTCAGACGATCGTGGCGCATCAGAGACGGATTGTGGCGCGCCAGGAATGTCTGACTGCAGAGTGCAGGTGTGTCAAGGTCTGGTGGTTGGGATTGAACGGCGCACCTTGAGGTTACAGAGAACATTCGATGCTGTTGGAGACTGGCAATACTGAAGGTGGGTTCGGGCCTCGGGGATTTTGGTTGGGACTGGGGTTTTGACTTTTGATGGCAGTGGCAGTGGCAATATTTATGGTAGTTTGGAGGCCGAGTATTGACTGTGATGGTAAACAGTGATGGCGCGGTGGCAGCGGCGCCCGGCGGCGGAGAAGACAGTGGATGTTACTTTTATGGCGGCGGCAGTGTTGCGGGTAAGAAGAGGTGGAATTTTGACCGGTGTGGGTCAGTCGGTGCTAGTTGCGATGAAAAAAGTGATAAAACGGTGATGGGAATGGCAGGAGCGTTGGTGGGAAGGGGTAGACGGCGATAACCCTGGTCTTATGGTAGTAGCCGTGTTGTGGACATACAAACTAGAGGATGCCGAGTGTCTGCTTAGTCGGCGGTGATTCACTCCAACGGCAACACAACAGTGGCCATGTGCGGCCATGTCAGGCCAAGAGTACATGAAGACGCCATTAAAACAGCAAGCTTACAGAAAACCGCGACATGGAACAGAAGAAACCACTTCTGGTGAAGACGTTGGATTCTGAATGAAGATATACGGGGATTACCATCCATTACACTGAAACATCGCATCCTGATTTGATTCTTGGAGAGATGTCTGGGCATAGCTAAGAGGTAACTCCTGCTGGTTTGAAATTCATTTTGGGAGAAGATCCAGGTCATTGGGGGCTTCTCGCTCGAAGGTAATGTGTAAATATGCTATAGTGTGCAAACCATTCACACCTCTCGAGGCCACAAACACAGTTTTAAATAAGATAGCCTGACTATCCCGACGATTAGCCATCACATCCCTACCAAACCCTGCACAGAGCCAACCATTCGGGGACTGGACCCAGCGGTGTCAGGCCGTACCAAGCCCGTGCCATCCCCGGCAATGGGGAGAGGGGGGGGGGTTAAGGTGCGGTCCACAGCGGGGAGGGATTACTGCAGCACGCTGCACGGGGGGGGGAGGGGGCAGTGGGTGACAGGAGCCAGAAGGTATGGCGGACATCGATGCTGCACTATGCGGGGAGGGTGGTGGTGTGGGGACAGGCTGAGGGTAAAGTGGGGAGATCCAGAGACGCAGGAAGAGCCCGGATAGTTCACAGGTATGGACTCAAGAGTGGAGAGATGCATCACCTCACTCACATACAGAGTTGGGAGGCCCACATATTTAGAGGAGACTTGGCCTGGGGACGGACCGCAGCTAGCAAAGTGACAAGCAGACTGGTGGATAAAATACAAAAATGACCACAGGGATGGACAGGGAGGGAAGTGATAGTCGAAGCTGTCACAACCGTCAGCCGCCACGAGGTATCACCCCCCCCCCCCCCTCCCCCCCTCGATAGTGCGTGACGTCACCGACCACCTGGGGCGCTGAGACCGGCACCGGCGGCCCGGGGCCAGCCCGATTGGACTGTTTGCCCGTTCCATTATAGTGGGATTAAGGTCAGTGGCCAGCTGTGCTGAAAATCCCGGCGATAGCCGCACCAAAAGGCAGCGATGGCCGCAAAGATAATCGGTGGGAATAAGTAGGTAAAAAAAAAATGTGAATATCACTTATATGTTGTAGCCAGTCGAAAAAAAAAACAGATGCCATTCCTGCTCAAAAATCGCCACCAACAATCAGCAATATTTGGCATATACAATTGTTGAGGTTGAAACTTGAAAGATGTCCAAAAGGTTTTTCGAATTATTTGAAGAAAAATCTAAGGAATGCTAGAACGAATCCATCAGGAAGAAGGTCGGACGATGTAATATTGCGATGGGTTCTGCTCTCCAAGGAGGCCCTGACATTTGAAACAGGTCACGTGTCTGCATGGGTCACCAGAGAGACGTTAACATTTGGGACGTGTCCGGCACACAGATGGAAAATGTTACCTTCAGTCTTACACATCAATACCTATTCAGTATGTGGGCACGGAAATGGCAGCATTTTCCGAAAATACATATCTAGTCATTTTGCATATTGCTTGGTTTTAGTACGGCCTAATCCCATTCCAAAAGTCCCCTAAAACTTAGCATTTGTAAGGTGTTCAGTGTTAGTGCATTGCGCGAACGTCAGCAGAACCCTAGCCAGCTGAGTGGTCACTAAAGCTGCGTCAGCAGACAGAACCGCCACTGGTGAACAGACCCGCTGTGATTACGAATGAGAAGAGCTGTCAACCGAAGACTGACTCGGGTGTCGAGCGGAGCTCCAGCAATTTCCGTCGCTCTTGTCAGCTCGAGGACGGCCAAATTCAATTTCCTGTTCAGAAAATATATGCACAAAATGAAGAAAAGCGAGCGTGACAGATAGAGTTCAAATAGCAGACCTTTGTCTGGGTTAAACCGACTTGGGAGCCAAGGGGAGTGATGATCCAATATAGCTTTAGCTGCCATCGAAACTCGCATCAGACCGGGCATAAAATCTCTTGATGCATCAGTGTTCAGACAGGAGGTTTCTCTGCTTCCAGTTACGGGCAGTGTCCCAACGGACCACACAATCGCCCAAAGCTGTGATGGGAGTCGGAGTCGGAGTCGGAGTCGGAGTTTTTGTTAGGCTCTTTCGGGCTGACGCGACCATTTCAGAGCTGGAGGAGTAATAGGAATTAGGGGAAGACATTGGTCGGAACAGACACCCTTGTGAGTCGTCGGGTCTGAGCCCATCCAGTGGACGACAGGCCACCCAACTCCCATAACAGTCACCGCACCCGGCTACGGGCCTGCTCTTATGGGAGCCGCATGGAATGAAGTTGCCCGTTCAGCCCGAAACAGGGGGTTGAGACGCGAATGAGAAAAATTTAACTGTTCTGGGGATGAAAAGACGGAACGGTATGACGAGTCGTTGACAACGCACTCACATATACACCAGCAGGCTGCGATTGAACAGCCCTGCCATCTGGTGGACAGTCTGGAACCTCAGCTTCGGTAAGCTCCCGCCTACTACAGGACGGCACTGGCAGTTTCTACAGTAAAATGAAAATGCATTATCAAATCAGACTGGTTTTTGATTCACCTTTTTTGGATCGATTCAATCATTGATTCATTTAATTTTTGTTTGATTCAATAACCGTTTGATTCCTTCAAAAAAAATTGGTGAATCGATTCCTTTTGATTCAGAGAATCAAAAAAACAATAGAAGGAAGTTCAGCTGAGCGCGCCGCCGTGTGCGGACGCGAGCGCTGCTCACTCCTCCCCGTTACCCCCTTCTGCCTACTCCGTGTGATAGTGTGAGTGTGAGAGTGTATTTGTGCTACTTTAGAACAGTTTTTCTACGAAGATACGTCGACTGGAACCTCTCGAGATCTCTTTGTGGACTGGTACTCCCATCTCACTTTCAACATGCACCGTGACATTGCCCGTTTCCTGGTTCTGCTCGCCGTAGTGCGGGTACTGACCGTTGTGGCCTGCCCGGCACCAGCGCCGCCATCCAGGTCTACACTTCGAGTGGCGGATCACCAGCTCAGGCACCATCTCACCAAAAGAAAACCTGCTTTCCCACGGAACTTTTCTCGGCTTTCATCGAGCTCTACTAGTGATTTGGCCCCAGCTCTAGCCACCCAACGGCTGCCGGCATTCGAATCTTCCCGAGCCCCAGGGACGACGGACCGCGCTCCCGCGCCGCGCGCAGAGCCCCACGGACGCCAGCCGGCGGCCGTGTCGCCTCACCCTCCCCTCCAGCTGAGAGCCCCGCCGGCCCGCGAGGGTGGGGAGCGGCCGATCGCGCTGCCCGCGTCCCACGGCGCGCCGCCGGCAGCCCAGGCCCCGCCCACCAGCGTCTCCCCGCGCCCCAAGCCGGCCCGCAGCGGTGGACGCCGTCCACAACGCCGCGGCGCCCGCGGTGGCCGCGGCAGGGGCAGGAGCCGACCGGAAACGACAGGAAACCACCATCGGAATCTTCGTATCGGAAGCTTGAATATTCAAAGCCTTAAGCCTAAACTATTGGACCTGACCTATGAACTCCGCCAAAACAATTACGATGTCGTACTACTGTCGGAGACCTGGCTACGCCCTTCTACGCCAAACAGACTTTTAGTGCTCCCTGGCTACTCCCTTAGCCGCACAGACCGACCTGATGGCCGCGGGTACGGCGGCGTCGCAATCGCAACAAAATCGGATATCACATCAGTGCCCATCAAGTTCCCAAGTTTTGAGCGCGGCTGCAGCCAGCTCGAGTCAAAGTGGGCGCTGCTCAAGCTCGACAAAGGTCGTCAACTCATCGTATGTTCTTTATACCGCCCCCCTCGCCACTCCGAAACCGCTTTATGTGCCGATTTCGCCGACCTTGAAAATCAGTTACAAAGAGTACTTATCGATCACCCTAGGACCCCGCTCGTCATCTGCGGTGATATAAACTGTGACCTGCTGAAGAAAGAACGCAACTTTCGTGCACGACAGCATCTCAGCAGCTTCCTATCGGACTACTTCCTAGACCAGCTAGTAACAACTCCGACTTTCACTTCCGGTTCGCTCCTAGACGTGTGTATGGTGAACAAAGTGGACCTCTTCTCTAACACCCGTGTTGAGTTTTGTCATTTTAGTCCGCATAAATTTATTAGCGTAGATGTCAATGTCCCCAAACTGCGTCCGAAGCCTACAATCATCTCAGCTCGTTCGCTCAACCGTGTTGATGTCACTGCCCTTAATTCTGATCTGGAGCTTGTCGACTGGGAGCCTGTGTTTACCGCCGCGACTGTTAGTGATCAGTGGGATGCATTCGTGTCCAATTTTTTGCCTATAATCGACGACCACGCCCCACTCAAGCGCATTACCATTCGGAACCCCACAGCGCCCCCGGCCTCTGCTGCCACACGGAACCTTATGTCCCAGCGCCGCGCCTCGCTACGACTGTCCGGTCGTCAGTCGACAGCTTACAAGGAGCTGAATCGCTCTGTTCGGGCCGCGCTGCGTCGCGACCGGCGAGAGGAGCTTCAGAGAAATATCTGCGAGCGGGGTCCCAATAAGGTCTGGCAGTCTATCAGGACAGTTGTAGCAGGGAAAAAGGACGGTCCTAGTGTGCAGCCTAATTTACCCGCCGATGAACTAAATTCATTTTTCGTCTCTGTCGGACCTCGCATCGCTGCGGAGGTCCGGTCTCTTAACACCACTACCGATCTGAACGTTCGCCTCCCCCGGGTCGGTGCTTGTCGTTTCCAGCTCCGCGCGGTCACTCTTGGCGAACTCGGTCACACTATCTTCGGCATGCGCAACTCAGGCGCCAGTGGGACTGATGGCATTTGCATCCGATTTCATTCGTCCGTTGGTCGTGCCCGAGTGTGGACGCTGGATTGCTCGCTACGAAAGCTGCGCACATAGATCTCAGGGAGTAACTTGAATTTCGATTGGGATTTTGATTTATTTGTAATCAAAGTCATTTAATTTGTGTTTTTGTGTTTTCTTTTTCATTAGTTTATAGTTTTCTGGTTAATCTGGGGAGTCTAAGGATGGAGATTGCTGACGTTAAAAAACTTGTGACTGAGATGGTGGGGCGGGAGACTGCCGCTTTACGTGAGGAGATAAAACTTGTGAAAAATGAACAAAAAAAGTTGGGAGAGGTGATTGAAAACTTAAAAAAAGAAAATAAAAAGCTGCGTGAGGATCTGACCCAAGTGGACAGAAACTTGGATCAGGCTGAGCAATATAATAGAAAGACCTCTCTTATTCTGGGGGGCTCATTCCCTGAGTTCAAGGAGGGGGAGACCACCAGTGAGACGAGAGAGGCAGCCTTGTCTGTGATCAAGGAAAAGCTGAAAGTAGAACTTAAGGGTGGGATCACTGCGTGTCACAGGCTGAAAAACAAAAAGCGCGTCATCGTCAAATTCCAGGACCTAGATGACAGAGAGGCAGTGTATCAGGCAAAGTTTGAGCAAACTGGTGAATGGAAGGACAAGGTGACTGTACATGAAAATCTAACGGAAAAAAGGGCTAGGATGGTTACACTCCTGGAGGAAATGAGAAAAAAGAAAGAGATAGCAAACTACTATACCAAAAATGGAAATATCATGGCTCGGGACAGCACTGACAAAAGATACAGCCTTATCCAGCCCTGGTATACTCCAGATGAAATCATGACCACCACACGCAGCGCACCCCTACGTCAGGCCCAAAGCAACAGACTCATGCAATCACAAACACTTCAGAACATCCCAAATGGCTCAGTGTCTCGCAGGACAGCAGATCTTGAGGAGTTTGTGGTTGTCCGTCAGACCAGGCAGTCGAAAAAGAGTGATGGAAAGTAAAATAATCTGGTACTCTGGATGCTTGAGAAAATAGATTGTCTCCCGGCTTCTTGTCTGCCACCTGCCAACTTAGTACCTAACATTTTTTTTTCAACATAATACCTACTACATGTGTGATGTGGAGTTGGATGTGCAGCCGTGTCAGTTTTGATGAACTGTTATGTGCAATGTGCATTGCGTGCTTGAGAAGCACATAGTCATGCTGATGAGCAAACACAACACTAAATGCACATCTTTGAATCTGATGTGTGATGTGCACACAAACCTGAGTGACACCTATCCTTTATGGGAGCCCGTATCAGCCCATATGAGAGCCCATATCAACATGCTATACTTAATGCTTTAATGACAATATGTCAACATTATTTGCCCTCCAGGCATGCATCTGCTAGCTCTGCCAATGCGCTATTGGAGCTACGTGGATCCATGTGGAATGAATGTGTGTGTGGATGAATGAATGTATGCTGAACAAGCAATTGCCTGGCAGAAAGGCTGTTTTAAATGTCTTAACCCTGGAGACTGGAGGTGCTCTTTCCTTCTAGATCAGTTAACAAAACACGCTTGTGTCATGCATGTTGATGTGGTGTTTGCTGGGTGTGTCCTGATGGCTTGTGGTGTAAAACACAGACAAGCACCATTGCATTGCAATGGTTTGGAATATGTGATTATCAGTGCATACTGCATCGTCCCAGCTGTACATGGTGCTGCCTGTTAACTCCATATCACATATTCTTATACCTTTGCTAATGTAAACAATACTACAGCTTGGACTCAGGATTGGGACATAGGAAAATGGGGGATTAGTCTATTAACTGACAGCATCTGAGTAGTCTTTTGAATTACAATCATTAGATCAGTAACAATTTTTTGAAATTTAAATCACTGCCTGGCCTTTCAGGCAATAATTTCAACCCTCAACATCACCCTTAAATCATTGGGTTTCACCAAAGTTAATCTACAAATAAAACTCAAATGCAGCAATTAATATGTATGTAGGTATACACATGTATGCAACTGTGCCATTACCCCCCCCCCCCCCCTTTGTGGTACCATTGGGGGGGGGCACAACTCACCAAAAGTTTCCAACTAGTTGCTACGAGTTGTCTCAATACAATACAAATATCAGCATCATAATACAAGTATAATAAGTATCTAATAAAACCACATTTAAATGCATGATATGTAATACACTATGCAAACACAATCTCAAACATGTGAACATAGTTACATACAACCTACAAATATCTTGCAAATACCTAACAAATGATCCTTACCTTACAAATCAAAATGTCTATGTCTGTGGTATCTGGTTTATGTTGCTGATGTGACGTAAACCATTATCTTTCCTTACCTATCAGTTAAATGTCTGTCTCACAAAAGCCATGATGTTTCTTGTGTCATATTGAAAAAATAATTAAATAGTCATCTCTGATACATGGTACTTGTCTATGTATCTAGTATGTATAATACGTAAATAAAAGTTTTTTTTTCTTCTCTTTAGATTCCCCAGCCAAGTGTGCTTACTGTTGATCCCACTATCGGCCTTGCTTAGGGCCTAGTGTGGTCAGTGTGTGAAATCCATCTTACTTTCAGTTTTCTACCTCTTATTTGTCTCATTTCTTCTCTTTTTTTTTTCTCTATGAACCTTATTGAAACTGATAATGCACCAAAGCAGCTCATGGACAGAAAATTCGACCCATTTATAAACATTGCAGCACAACAGTCTTCAACTCTCCATGAAAGATTTGAAGAAATCAGGGACTCTTGCAGGTATTTTACCATGCCACGTGCTAAATTGGATCAAAATTTGACCTCAGATTGGAGTACTAATCTAAACATTCTTCATGTAAATGCAAGGTCTATTCGGTCAAATGAGCGCTTTGAAGAATTTCAGCTTTTCCTTACACATAGTAACTGTGCCTGGCATATAGTATGTGTATCTGAAACCTGGCTTTCTGACAACCTGCCTGAGAGGCGAGAGATTCTTGGGTATACTGCATTCTACCAGAATAGAAATACCAATATAGGTGGCGGTGTTGCGATTTATGTAAATGAGAAACGAGTAAAAAAATCATCTGAATGCGACATAAAAATGAAATGTACCCAATCACTACTAATTGATTGTGAAATATCTAACTCTATTGAATGTGTGGTGGGTCTAATTTACAGACCGCCGGATCTTGATAGCCAAGTTTTCATTGATGAACTTGGCAGTTTTCTTGATAAAGTAAATAGCATGAATAAATCTACATTCATAACAGGAGATTTCAACTTTGATCTTTTTGGAATTGACAATGACAATGCAACTTTGGACTTTTTCAATACCTTTGCATCATATGGATTTTGGCCAACAATCTGTAAACCTACTAGAATGTCAGAATAAAAAATGTCTCTACTTGATAACATCTTCTGCAACAATCTGAACCTTATTTCAAATACAGGTCTAATACTACATGACCTCTCAGATCACTTCCCAGTATTTGTTTCCTGCTCACTGCAGCTCAACAATGACTGCTCACATGGGATGAGAAAAATATTTGACTATCAAAAAATAGATGAATTTAAAGAATATCTCCAAGATCAGCTTCATGATTTTTTCTACATAGATGATGCGACTCAGGCCTCGAACACTTTAATTAATGCTTTCAAATCTGGTATTGAAAAATATAGCAAAAACATACAATGTACAAGAAAGACAAGATCGATAAAGCCATGGATCTCTGCAGCAATACTAACATCAATAAATACTCGCAATGACCTATTTAGAGCTAAACTGAGGAACCCAACACAACAAAATAGGAGTCAGGGGCGGATCCAAGGGGGGGGTCACATGGGTCATGGCCCCCCCCTTGAGGCCCGGGGGCCCAAAGACCTGCCAGGGGCACCACCGGCCTATCAGGGGTATCACAGTCCTGACAGGGGCACCACAGGACCGCCAGGGGCACCACAGGTCTAGCAGGGACACCACGGGCCTGGTGCCCCTGGGCCCTGACAGGACTGTAACGCCCCTGACAAGCCTGAAGTGTCCCCGGCAGGCACGTGGTGCCCCTGACAGGCCTGAGGCGCCCCTGCAAGGCCGGTGGTGCCCCTGGCAGGCCTGTGGTGTTCATGGCAGGCCTGTGGTGCCCTTGCGAGGCCTCTGGTGCCCCTGACAGGCTTGTAATGCCCCTGGAAGGACTGTGGTGCCCCTGGGCCCTGACAAGCCTGAGGTGCCCCTGACAGGCCAGTGGTGCCCTTGCTAGGCCTGTGGTGCCCCTGGCAGGCCTCTGGTGCCCCTGACAGGCTTGCGGTGCCCTTGGAAGGACTGTGGTGTCCCTGGGCCCTGACAAGCCTGAGGTGCCCCTGACAGGCCCGTGGTGCCCTTGTTAGGCCTGTGGTGCCCCTGGCAGGCCTCTGGTGCCCTTGCTAGGCCGCTGGTACCCCTGCGCCCGGAGAGGACTGGTGCCCCTGAAAAGTCTGAAGTGCCCCTCGGCAGGCCCGTGGTGCCCCTGACAGGCCCAAGGTGCCCCTGCGAGGCCGGTGGTGCCCCTGGCAGACCTCTGATGCCCCTGGCAGGTCTGTGGTGCCCCTGGCAGGTCTGTGGCGCCCCTGGCAGACCTGTGTTGACTGGTGCCCCTGCTAGGTCGCTGGTGCCCCCCCCCCACAGACCTGTGGTGCCCCTGGGCCTTGACAAGCCTGAGATGCCTGGCTATGACAGGCTCGTGGTGCCCCTGATAGACTGATAGACCAGTGGTGCCCTTGCTAGGCCTGTAGTGCCCCTGGCAGGCCTCTGGTGCCCCTGCTACCCCTGCGCCCGGAGAGGACTATGGTGCCCCTAAAAAGCCTGAAGTGCCTCTCGACAGGCCCGTGGTGCCCTACCCCTGCGAGGTCGGTGGTGCTCCTGGCAGGCCTCTGGTGCCCCTGGCAGGCCTGTGTTGACTGGTGCCCCTGCTAGGCCGCTGGTGCCCCTCACAGGCCTGCGGTGCCCCTGGAAGGACTGTGGTGCCCCTGCCCCTAGGGGTGCTCATGGGCCCAACAGGTCCGTTGTGCCCCTGACAGGCCTGTCGTGTATACTTGCTAGACCTGTGGTGCCCCTGCTTCCTGGCAGGCCTGTGGTGCCCCTGGCGGGCCTGTGGCGCCCCTACAAGGCCGTAGGTGCCCCTGACAGGTTTGTGGTGTCCCTGGAAGGACTTTGGTGCCCCTGACAAGCCTGAAGTGTCAAGGACAGACCCTTTAGACGCCAGGGTCAAGTTCGTCGGACTGACAACGATTTGCTTACTTGATAACGTTCCTGGTAAGTACTCACTACTCAGCGTCCACAACATACCTATACACATAGCACATTCATATATACTTGCTTACAATTGGTAAATGTGGTTGTGGCTAAGAGTTAAGATACTGACTAAAAATAAAAAAAACAAAAAAACTGAAAATGGGGGCACCACCAAAATGAAGTGGACGAAATCCGTTGAGTTTTTAATTTTGGGTATAGGTAGGGGCACCACTTCGATTCATGACCCTCCCCTTGTAGTTTTCCTGGATCCGCCCCTGAATAGGACTGCATATTCCAGGCACAGGAACTACTTAAATCTTCTTATTAGAATAGCCAAAAAGAAATATGTACAAGAGCAACTAAGATTAAACAAAGATGACTCGAAGAAGACTTGGAACCTTCTCCATGAACTAACCAAAGGCAGATTACATAAAACAAACATTCAAAAACAGTTTGTAGATGAAAGTGGTAACATTTTGCATGACAAAAAAGACATTGTAGAAACATTTAATCAGTTCTTTACATCTATTGGAAGGGATTTGCAAAATGCTATTCCAAAAAATAATGTGAATCCATGTGGTAATGTTAAAGCTAATGTAACCAGAACCATGAAGTCTTGGGAACCTCTTACTAACACGGATGAGCTGAATCAAATAATAAAAGAAACAAAAAATGTTGGAGCTGGCTTGGACAATATAAATGCTAGCATCTTCAAGAAAAGCTATTTACCAATACTAAATCACTTAGTACACCTTGTTAACCTGTGTTTGACTAAAGGAATATTTCCGTACAATATGAAATGTGCAATTATTAAACCTATTCACAAAGGTGGGAAGAAATGTCACATGAACAATTATAGACCCATTAGTATATTACCATATATTTCAAAAATACTGGAAAAAATCTTACACAAAAGGATTATGCACTTTCTTACACAAAACAAAATCCTCAACAGCAGTCAGTTTGGGTTTCAAAAAGGGCTGGCCACTTATATGCCTTTGTTGCTTTTACAAGAGCACATAACCAATGTATTTGAACAAGGGAAAATTGCAATAGCCATCTATTTAGACTTCAAAAAAGCGTTTGATACTGTTGATCCATACATACTAATAGCTAAATTAAAGCTGTATGGTATTCAAGATGTTGCTTTAAAACTTATACATTCTTATCTCACTGGTCGGCAGCAACAAGTAGAGTACGATGGAGTAAGTTCAGAATTTATGCCAATCGAAATGGGAGTTCCTCAAGGCTCGGTACTTGGACCGCTTTTGTTTTTACTTTATATTAATGATTTGCCAAATGTCTGTAATAACGCCAAATTTCTTCTGTTTGCTGATGACACAGTTGTGATATTTGATAATACAAATACTGCAAACCTACAAAATGACCTTGACGCACAACTTCCCACCTTATGTGAGTGGTTGAAAGCAAACAAACTCTCATTAAATACAAAGAAAACCGTTTATCAACTTTATAGCAAATCACATACCAATGCCAAAATAAATGTTACTTTGAACAATGATGATATTCCTGCTGAAGAAAAAGTAAAATATCTTGGTGTGATTATTGACCCTCACCTAAATTGGAGTTATCATATAAATCACTTGAGTTCCATCATCAGTCGTAACATTGGCATGCTAAATAGGTCCAAATTTTTCCTTGACACTAATTCACTGAAACTTCTATACAATACACTCATCCTGCCCTATCTCAATTACTGTTGCCTCGTATGGGGATTCACTTTTCCTACCTACTTGAGGAAGATCGAACTCCTGCAAAAAAGAGCTGTGCGCATCGTTGCACAACAACATCGGTTGGCTCACACAGAACATCTCTTTAAAAACCTAAAAATTTTAAAGGTAGACGCCATAGCGAAACAACAGCTGCTTGTGTTCATGCACAAGAAACTCTTGTGTAATTTACCTGAGAAATTTGAAGATCTCTTCATCTTTATAAATTCGCCCAGCATAACAACCAGAAGCAGAAATCACTTTTTTGAACCTTTCTCTGAAAAACTTTACCGGACTCGTGTAAGTAAGTGGATTGGGCCAAGAATCTGGAATGCTATAATTGCTCCTGATTTTACTCTTGATTCTGCCTGTGAATTGTCCAAAGACAATTTGAAAAAGTTTACAAAGCATTACTTCCTGCATACACCCCTATAACTGTCATTGGTATTATTTGTCTCTACATATAAAAGTTTACTATCCTACAACGTTCGATCAAGATCTTATTATCACTGCCTTAGACCTGTACTTAACCTAGATTGTATGTTACAGTTCTCTATGTACCGTGATGTTACCAATCTCACCCGCAACATGCCGTCTTCTGGTGCCCATTCCACAACAAGCTCTGCTTAGTGGATGAGCACCGGATGACGGCAGACTGACTATGCACGAACCTGACCAGCCCTTGCCTCTGCCCAGCATGAGTGTGTGAGTGTCTGTGAGTGGGTGTGGGTGTGGGTGTTGCGTGTTTGTTTGCATGAACTGAGTATGGTCTTGTATGTTTGCATGTTAAACTGCATGCTCCCTCCCTGCCTTCTTCCTGCATCCGATTCTGTTCTGCATGGTGCTTTATCATACTATGGGGTACTGGTAGTATCGGTATAGCGGACAGTCATTTGCTGGATTTGGCGTGACTACTTCTCTCTTTTGCATGCTAGATAGTAATTTTGCCTTTTGTTTATTTCACCTTCTTAGCAGGGAGTGCCGCGACTAGTACATACTCTTATGTTTTGTCTGGTGTTAACGTAAGGTTCTGTGAGTCGCTGGGACTGCGGTGGGGGCACTCCTGGTCATCTGTTCATGGGTGACGGACTATTTAGAAAAAAAAAAATCCGAATGTTAAAGTCCGGCTTCTCAGCTATCGGTCGCGTCATACTTTACATTATCAATACGTGTATTACCAACTCCGATATCCCCGATTCCTGGAAACATTCCACAGTCCACCCAATCTTCAAATCTGGCAGCCCCTCAGATCCCACCAACTTTAGACCAATCTCATTAGTCCCCGTGATTATGAAGGTTGTGGAACGCCTTGTACATCAACAGCTTTACCACTACCTCTCAAATAACTATCTCCTTGCCTCCTCGCAGCATGGTTTTCGCCCCCGACACTCCACAGAGACCGCTCTGCTGTCCGTCACAGACCAAATCCTCGCAGCCTCTGATAGGGGAGAACTTTCACTGCTGTGTCTCCTTGATTTGAGCAAATGCTTTGATGTCATCGACCACGACCTTCTACTTCAAAAACTGGCTATGCACGGGATCGAGACCACTTGGTTTTCTGCTTTTCTCACGGGACACACCCAGAGCGTGTCCCTATCTAACGGCGCCGGAGGTAGAGTACTGTCGCGGCCGCTTCCAAATAATATGGGCGTCTTCCAAGGATCTGCCCTGGGACCGTTACTCTTCACCATATTTTCGAACAACCTCTCGCTATACGCAGGTGACGCCACCGTTTTCCAATATGCGGACGACACCCAGGTTCTAGTGAGCGGCCGTGCCGACGACCTCAGATCGCTTATCTCTCGCATGGAAGCTTCACTCGCATCAATCAGTGACTGCAGGGGCTCCGCCACGGTTTTGGGATTGGGGGGGTCCGACCCAAAACACAAAACCTCACTGGCGGATCCAGGGCGAATACACCCCCCCCCCCGCGGCGCCCGTTATCGATGAAAAAAATGCCGCTTTTCTACAGTACAAAGACAAGTTAACAATTTTATTGAAAGAATTTTGCTGTAAGCTGCAAAACCAAGGTTGAAATTGCATAAGGAATCGACAACCGAGAAGCGGAGCCCATTGGCACAGACATGGCGGCCTCTAACATCAAAAATCTCGAGGGATTGAGGCCGCTGTTGCGCGCTCCAAGGGCGCTATTAGCCATCAAACAACGCATTGGCCTCTCAGTGACTGGCATTGGCTTAGGAAGGGACCTACATACATAGGCCCTCAGATATCTATGTATGCTTTCCAGTTAGGTCCTTCAAGGCCGTACTTAAAGGAAAGCGCAGTGCTTTAGTTTTTTGTATGGATTTAAAAGCCCTGTCCTCACAGTAGCGGCGGAACACCTTCAATTAAGGGGGCACTCCCGACTTTTGGTCCCATTCTTTCCATGCAGCGCCCATCGGGCTAATGTTAAAATGCCCAAATCAAAGGGGGGTACGGTGCCCCGGTGCCCTCCCCGTTCCGCCGCCGATGTGCCCTCATATAGCAGTATGGGGTCCTAGAGACTGACATTCAGTCTCTGTGATGAGTGTGACATATCTTAACCTGAAAATAGATATCGAAATGCTCCACTTGAGTCAAAGGTCATGTAATGGGAATCCTGTTAGAGTTGTTTCTTGTAGATGTCCTACCTCTACCAACCTGCATTCAGAGCCCTGTGCAGATTATTGCAGATTACCCTTAGAACGATGTGAGGCTGCTTAGACTAGCATGGTGCTCGAAAGACCGGCTTGGACCCCCCCCCCCCCCCTGACACTATTGGATGACCTCACATGGAAGGGGAATTCTCAGATCGATTTGAAGCTCTTTTAGGGCAGTTACTGTGTCAAGGTGTCCTGAAAGCTGGACCGCCCTCGCGAAATGATAGCCAAATTATAGCATACCTAGCTAATCTTAGCAATCTTACACTAACACGCATGCATAGTAATAACAAAATGGAGCAATGATGACACTCCCGTATAGGTCGGCGAGTGTTGAGTTCTTTGTCTGTCACAACATTAGGTATAATGGCTTCCTGCATTTCTAGATCTCAAATTCCTTAGCTATTCGACTGTCAACACATTATAAATGCATATTGTGAATGATTTAGTCATTCTTTACGCGAACACAAGCTTATAGGTATCCGGAATATTGGGGGGTACTGTACCCCCCAGGTAAATTATTGGGGGGGTCCGGACCCCCGCGTACCCCCCTGTGGCGGAGCCCCTGAGTGACTGGTTCTGTCTTCACGCCCTCAAGCTAAACGCAAACAAAACTCAACTAATGGTTTTTGGCAGCAGACAAAATTTACGGAAAGTACCCGACTTCAGCGTCTCTCTTCGTGACTCTGTGTTGCAGCCATGCGAGCAGGTGGGGAATCTGGGTGTTGTCTTTGACAGCGCCCTGTCCTGGGAAGCACATGTGTCCGAGCTTAGTCGTCGGTGTACTGGCTTGTTGGTCGGACTGTCTCACGCACGAAATTGTCTCCCTGACGGTGTCATTAAAGTCCTCGTTACATCTCTTGTCATATCACGGATCAACTACTGCCTCACTGTGTACGGTAACGGGACTCAGAAAAATTTTGACCGACTCCAGAAAATTTTGAACTTTGCCGCTAGAGTGATCTTCGGACGGCGTAAGTTTGACCACGTCTCGGACCTGCGTGACAGACTTGGCTGGCTATCACCAAAATCCATGTCAGATTACCTGACACTCACGATCGCGCAAAAGGTCATTAAAGGGACCCTCCCACCTTCAAAAAAGTTAATGAATTGGCACGAAAGTGATGTCGCTCGGTTCAGAAAGAGCGAAAACGAATATCTACCAAATTTCATCGAAAAATATTCACCGGTTTTCAAGATATTAGACTTTTACTTTTGTTTACTTTTTGGGATCTCCGCTGTTCCTAGCGACTTTATTTGAAAGTGCGGCATTTGTTGCGCGCAAAGCAGCATATACCACCGCGTGCTACCAAACGTTTTAGTAAAAGATTTAAAAATCGTTAGATCTCCGCTGACGTCACAAATTCTAAGGGGGCATACCAATGCACTAGCCCCTTAGAATCCGAAAACTGCAAGTTTGAAATTCCATATCTCCGATTTAAAGCATTTGTCGATGTTGTGAGTGCCTAAACCGGTATTTGCAGGCCATGGCCACCAATTTGGCTATCTCAACTCAAAACTAATGTTAAGGTGGGAGTGTCCCTTTAAAGGGACAGTATCACCATTTTGATGAAATTTGACATTGCATAGGCCCCACCTTTCTGGTCCGGGAACTGAAGACCGATCCTCGAAGCTCCACACCGTTTTCCCGCTATCGCCGCTCAAAGTGCGAAAGGTGTACTACACTTTGAATCGTGCTTCACTATCTTCACTGTTTAAATGTTTGCGCCGTTTTGAATTGACCGCCAGTAATAAAACTTTTACCCTGGTCATTTCATCAAATTTTATAAAGCCAAAACGTTTTTCGCACTTATTCATCACCGTTAAATTCATTAAATAGTCGTAGGCAATTTCCGCTGTTTCCTTCGGATTCTAGCGGCTCAACAAAGGAATTCCTCCAGCTTGAATCACAATCTCCCTCCAATGTATGTCGTTTATCACGTGATTGTCACGTGATATTTTCTCCCATTGTTAATTGTCACGTCCAATTGTCACTCCCTTCAATTGTCACGTGATATTTTTATAGGCAATACCTAAGGCTACCTCTCCCTAAGGACAACTCAATCAGAAGAACGACCGCGTAAGCGTAGCGTCAATAATGTATTATCTGCGCCAGTTCTGTAGTAATTTTGCATGCTTCCAAAATGGCGGCCATGCTTGTATAGTGGTGGTTCGCTCATGAAAATGAATCATGAAAATGAAATGTGGTTGCAATATTTTTCACCGAGTTCGGTCCTCAAACTATGTTTTTCTGATTCAGGAAAATAAGAATTGCTAGTAAAAAAAAAATCAGCTCCATACATTGATTTTTTTTTCGATGATACTGTCCCTTTAAGCATGAAGAGCCCGAGAACCTCGCTGCACTGTTCGTCCCCAACCAAAATTTTCGAGACAGGCACACACGGCAGGATCATCTCCTTCATCTTCCCCGACCGAGGCTTGAAACTGGAAAACGGCGTTTTGAGTACCGTGCCGCGGCGCTATTGAATAGCCTCCCACCCCAGGTTGTGCAGCTGCCACCTGCCAGCTTCGCCCGAGGGCTGTTCACGGACCCTGTGTGCGGTCGGACCGCACACAGCCTCCAAGCTCCGCCCACTGCGTCCCTACGTCAGCCTTGCGTCACCGCACACAGCGACCGCTGTGGCCGGTCGGGACTGGCCACAGCGGACCGTCCACCGCACGCAGCCGTGACGTCAGAGCCGCCTACCCATCCCCTACCCCCACGCCTGCTGGACGTACCGCACACACCGCACGCAGCAGTGTGCGGTGCCCGTGAACACCCCTCTGGTCTGCCAGGGCCGCGCTGCCCAGTAAAAAATACCATTAGAAATTACCAAATGGTTCCAAATGGGAAAAACCATTTGACTTATTGAACACTTTTCCAAATGGTTCCAAAGAGGTTCCATTTGAAATGTGTCCAATTGGCCACCAATTGGTACCAATTGGAACCATTTCATGACCATTTGAAATGTATCCAATTGGTCACCAATTGGTACCAATCGGACACATTTCAAATGGTCATGAAATGGTTCCAATTGGTACCAATTGGTGGCCAATTGGACACATTTCAAATGGAACCTCTTTGGAACCATTTGGAAAAGTGTTCAATAAGTCAAATGGTTTTTCCCATTTGGAACCATTTGGTAATTTCTAATGGTATTTTTTACTGGGCAGCTGGATTACCATTTGAAGATCCTTTTGAAGTCCATGCATTTCATCCACAAAATAACAAACTGCACCGTGAATTATTTTTATTGTTTTACCCTGCAAGCATATACATTTTCATCAGTACCTACGTTCCTACTTCCTACCAACATTAGACATTATAACTACACATGGACATTGTTGTTTGGTCAACACCACACTTGAGGCGATTGCTATCAGAATCAAGAACAGAATTACAATGTAGTTATACACTGGGCCATACGTACGCTATTCCACATAGGCACAATGAACGACGTGATACAATATCATTCCGATCGGTGATACTGTCTGTTGTTCTGACAGATAGATTTCTTAATCTTCCGTGGCGATCAGAATTTTCAGAAGTCAGAACGTAGCTGTAATGCGGGCACGCAGCCCATCTGGACCCGTGTAGAGCCGGTAGACGGCATCTGTCCGGTGCAAGTTCGTGCCTGCAACAGTACAGGACAGCATGGGTTAATTGGGCGATGGGATCAAATTAATTACCACACAGGGTCATTTGTCAAATATCACAATATAATAACTTTAAGCTCATGCAACTTGCATTGTCATTTAGGCAGCCTGACCACAACAAATATGGCACTGACAATTTTCTGCTGGCAAAATAAATTGTGATCACAAATTTTAAGCCTCTTTCTCACCTGTTAAACTCAGTACTTACAAAGATGCCAAATGCAACCAAATTTATTCAAATAACTATTTTCAGTATTTGCAGTCGACTAAAACGAATATCGCATACAGTGGCACAAGAAAAGTCACTCACCAGCCGCGTGATTCTGCTCAGCTTCCTCTTTTACAGCAGGACTGGGTCCCGGTCGACCGCGGGCAGTCCCAGGCCCAGCGAGCGCGAAACCCGGTGGTGCGCCGGCCGGGCGGCCGACATCGACGCCCGATTTGAACTGAAGCGCCGGCGCGGCCGGCCGGCGCCAAGTCCAACGGTCGGGCGCCGCCAGCGTAGGCACACAGAGAAAAAGTAGTGCTGTTTAAATGAGCGGAAACGGCGTGGATTTTGCGAATCATTTTTTTTTTTTAATGAAAAACCAAGGCCTTGTAGTGATGCTTATCAAGTATAACCGGTCAAAGGTCATCCTATTGCCTCTAAGTCTATTATTTAAGTATATGTTTAACAACCATTAGAAACCATTAGGGTACCAATTGGGAACTAATAGATACCCAGTCCGTATTCAAAACACACTTGAAACCATTAGAGACCATCAAGGTAGAAACACTTTTGAAGCATACTTGTCACACATCTGGAAACAGGGCTGCAAAGTGGTGGATTTATGACTAACTCCGACTCTGACTCAAAAATTGACTCCAGCTCCGACTACGGTTCGGACTTTGCTTTTATTCATCTCATAGAATAAAAGTTATTGCCATATAAGTATGTTTTTCTTGCCTAAAACGACCCTTGAATGTTTTTCAAATGCATTTTTCATTTCGACACCAGTTGAAATAGAATGAGACACCATTTCAAAACAGATTTGCTTTTCCATTTGGGAACCATTTCGACACCAATTGGGATGAAATGGGACAACCATTTGGGATGAAATGGGTTTCCTCCAATTGAAGACCAATTGGACACCAATTGGGATCAAATGAGAAAACCATTTGAGATCAAATGGGAAAAACCATTTGAGATCAAATGGGAGTTTCTTTCAAATGGAAACCATTAGATACCAATTGGGATCAAATGGGACACACCATCTGGGATGAAATGGTTTATTCCATTTGGATTGGAACCAATTGGTATCAAATGGAAAGCACCATTTCAGACCAATTGGGAAGTTACCAATTGGAAACCATCTCGATACCAATTGGGGACATACCATTTGGTATCAAATGGAAAACACCATTTCAGACCAATTTGGAAATTACCAATTGGAAACCATTTCGATACCAATTGGGACCAAATGGGACACACCATTAGGAATGAAATGGTTTTATTCCATTTGGAATCAATTGGTATCAAATGGAAAGCACCATTTCAGACCAATTGGGAAGTTACCAATTGGAAACCATCTCGATACCAATTGGGGACATACCATTTGGGATCAAATGGAAAACACCATTTCAGACCAATTGGGAAATTACCAATTGGAAACCATTTCGATACCAATTGGGACCAAATGGGACACACCATTTGGAATGAAATGGTTTTATTCCATTTGGAACCAATTGGGATCAAATGGAAAACACCATTTGAAATCAAATGGGATTTATTTTCCATTAGGAAACCATTTCAAAACCAATTGGGACCAAATGGAAAACACCATTTCAGACCAATTGGGAAATTACCAATTGGAAACCATTTCAAATGGTCATAAAAAACATTAGAACCTATTTCAAACCATTTGACACATTTGAAACCAATTGGTAAATCCTAATGGTTTCAAATGGTATTTTTTACTGGGTGATTAACAAATCCCCGCTACGCCGCTGACGAGTCTGTTTAGTAGTAGGCAGGGCATGCCGCCAATTGGTGGACGATCTGTTTGTGCTTATGTATATATATTGTTTGTCTTGTGTACATATGTATATGATTATTGTCGCGACCCCCATCGATGGATGACTGTCGTCTAGTGCTGAGTGTTCTTCCCCCTGCCCGCATGATTGTTACCCATTATACTCGGATCTAAGCCGTAATCGCCACGCCATATGTGGAAGGCTTTTGGTGTCAATACATACATACATACATACATACAAGGAATGATTCAGCCAAAATTTTTTTGAAGATTCTTTTTTGATTCAATTAAAAAATAAAATATACAAAATATCAGGGACAGTATTGTATTTGTTGTGTTCTTTTTGTTGTCATGTAATGGCAGTAGCGTTAATATTTGTTGATAATGAACTATATTCGTTCACTTCAATTTTTTTAAGTTCATGAATCATTAATTTTTTGATTCAATTAACCCTGATTCCCGATGAGTTTGATTCAATCATGGCTTGTGAATCAAACAATCCTGACGGTGAATCAAGCCTTTTTGATTCAACAAATTTTGTTTGATTCAATCCAATCGATTCAATCACAGATGAATCAAACACCAGTCTGTATCAAATGTCATCCAATGTCCTGATTTTCCTACAATCTTCATGGATCAATGTTGTGCTATTCAAATTCATAATGACACGTCATTTTCAATGCTCAAAATTGAATATTTAGGACTTAGAAGTAAAAAACAGCAGAACACTCCTGTAATGATTAAATACAGGCAAGAGTAGGCATTATTTTATTGGAGAAGTGGAGAGCACTCGATAAGAAACTACTGCTTTTGAAACTATGAAACTCACTTCATCACTTTTTCACTGAACCATATCACTGTTCAGTGGGTTACTGTTGCCAGCCATCATGGCAAAGCTTTACACATAACTGGAACTTCATCACCATTCATGCATTTGCAAATTATCAAAATTTCTTGCAATTGCAAGATAAGGCGATAAAAGCTTTAAAAAGGAAGCATCCTTACAATGCAAAATTTACAGCATATATCAATCTCAGAACTAAATGAGGAAGCACAGTGGTAAACAAAACAGACCAGCTGTTCTCAGCATTGATCTGGCTGGATATTAATAAAAAAATACATCAATATGCACATCCAAACTCCACATTTTGTGAGCGTCACTTGATGACAATGTCCATGCTTCATTCTCAATCAGTTTCAGTGAGCAAATTCAGATTAAGAGGTTTCCGAACATTATTGTGATTGATGCTGAGTCTGCATGCATTTCAACAAAATGTCAATTGGCTTTTAGCCCACTTACCCTTTCAAGTACCCCTTACCCCTCGCTTTGTCAACAGGACATCACTGCCCTGCACCGTATTTCTTCGTCATGGGACCTTCGCCTGAACCGTGACAAATGTGTGGTCATACGTTTTCAGAGCAAGGCTCAATCTCAATCTCTTCCACCTCCAGCGTATGACATCGATAATTCCCCGATTCGAGTTGTCCCCTCCCATCCGGATCTCGGAGTACTGGTGGACTCGAGCCTCAAATTCCACGACCACATATCCGCTACTGTCCACAAGGCCGCAGGTCTTTCTCAAAACCTCCTGAGGAGCACGGTGTGCCGATCTCCGGACTTTATGCTGACACTTTTCCGCACTCACATAAGACCAGTTATCGAGTACTGCTCGTGTGTGTGGCACACTGGGTACCTGGGAGACCTGCGCGCTCTGGAGTCGGTCCAGCGTCGCTGGACCAAGCATATCGCTGGCCTGTCGAGTCTGGATTATCGGTCCCGGCTCTCATCGCTGAACTTGTATTCAATTCAAGGCAGACTGCTAAGGGCTGATATGATTCAGTACTGGAAGGTGTTCCATGACAAATGTGCGGTGTCCCCCGCTGACTTGTTCACTCTACCTCCTCAGTTAGGCATGCGCGGACATTGCTTTAAGATTTTCCATCCCCGCTCGCAGACTGATGTCAGGCGTAGGTCATTCTCGGTGCGCGGTGTGAGACTATGGAACTCCCTCCCGGAGCACGTCGTAATGGAACCTAACTACAAAACCTTTAAGGGTTTGCTGGCGGAAGCCCTAGGCGACGCTCTGTATGACTTTCACTAACCGCCTTGTTTTGTTCTCCGTCTTGCGAAATGCACTGTACCATGGACACATTTAAAGTAGCATTGATTTTGTCTTTCTCCTGCATCAATTATGTACAACATAACTACTCTTGTTTGCATCTTGAACCATGCCTGTTTTCGCGCAAACATATGTGCAGGCGCTCCACTCCGGTAGTAGCAACTGCTGGTGCGCCTTGTGTCTGCGGGTTCCTACTGTATCCCTGCCTACTCCTTCCTGTCTGCAGACGTGAGATTGGGAACCCCACCAGGTGAGTGAACCAGGTGAGTGAAGTTTTTGGAAGTATTCCCTCAGGTAGCTGACAGGGTTGTCTGGCCGGTTTATGCATAGTTGGACGATGCAGTCTTTCAGAATTTGTTGCACATTATGGTTGCGCACATAGTTCTCACATTCGTGGAGATTCTGCTCTTCCTCCAAGTTCAAGTCCATTTTTATTTTTTATTCAAAAGAATTGACTGTAATGTTTAACCTTCACAGTTTTCTCGACCATTCACGACACGATACATTAAAAAATACATAAATTAGTTTACCACGATTCGACAAGCGACACATATAAACACGCACATGCACAACCATGCACAACCATGCACACAGCCAAGCACACAGCACAACCAAAACAAACATATGGTAGCAATATTACGTTGCTGCCATATTGAGAACAAAAATATCCTTTACCACAGTTTTTACTCCGTTGATCGACTGTGGGAGCAGGGGCGGATCCAAGGGGGGGGGGGGTCACATGGGTCATGGCCCCCCCCCCCCTTGAGGCCCGGGGGCCCAAAGACCTGCCAGGGGCACCACCGGCCTATCAGGGGTATCACAGTCCTGACAGGGGCACCACAGGACCGCCAGGGGCACCACAGGCCTAGCAGGGACACCACGGGCCTGGTGCCCCTGGGCCCTGACAGGACTGTAACGCCCCTGACAAGCCTGAAGTGTCCCCGGCAGGCACGTGGTGCCCCTGACAGGCCTGAGGCGCCCCTGCAAGGCCGGTGGTGCCCCTGGCAGGCCTGTGGTGTCCATGGCAGGCCTGTGGTGCCCTTGCTAGGCCTCTGGTGCCCCTGACAGGCTTGTAATGCCCCTGGAAGGACTGTGGTGCCCCTGGGCCCTGACAAGCCTGAGGTGCCCCTGACAGGCCGGTGGTGCCCTTGCTAGGCCTGTGGTGCCCCTGGCAGGCCTCTGGTGCCCCTGACAGGCTTGCGGTGCCCTTGGAAGGACTGTGGTGTCCCTGGGCCCTGACAAGCCTGAGGTGCCCCTGACAGGCCCGTGGTGCCCTTGTTAGGCCTGTGGTGCCCCTGGCAGGCCTCTGGTGCCCTTGCTAGGCCGCTGGTGCCCCTGGCAGGCCGCTGGTGCCCCTGGTAGACCTCTGGTGCCCTTGCTAGGCCGCTGGTACCCCTACGCCCGGAGAGGACTGGTGCCCCTGAAAAGTCTGAAGTGCCCCTCGGCAGGCCCGTGGTGCCCCTGACAGGCCCAAGGTGCCCCTGCGAGGCCGTTGGTGCCCCTAGCAGACCTCTGGTGCCCCTGGCAGGTCTGTGGTGCCCCTGGCAGGTCTGTGGCGCCCCTGGCAGACCTGTGTTGACTGGTGCCCCTGCTAGGTCGCTGGTGCCCCTCACAGACCTGTGGTGCCCCTGGGCCTTGATAAGCCTGAGATGCCTGGCTATGACAGGCTCGTGGTGCCCCTGATAGACCAGTGGTGCCCTTGCTAGGCCTGCAGTGCCCCTGGCAGGCCTCTGGTGCCCCTGCTACCCCTGCGCCCGGAGAGGACTATGGTGCCCCTGAAAAGCCTGAAGTGCCTCTCGACAGGCCCTTGGTGCCCCTGGGCCTTGACAGGCCCAAGTTACCCCTGCGAGGTCGGTGGTGCTCCTGGCAGACCTCTGGCGCCCCTGGCAGGTCTGTGGTGCCCCTGGCAGGCCTGTGTTGACTGGTGCCCCTGCTAGGCCGCTGGTGCCCCTCACAGGCCTGCGGTGCCCCTGAAAGGACTGTGGTGCCCCTGCCCCTAGGGGTGCTCATGGGCCCAACAGGCCCGTTGTGCCCCAGACAGGCCTGTCGTGTATACTTGCTAGACCTGCGGTGCCCCTGCTTCCTGGCAGGCCTGTGGTGCCCCTGGCGGGCCTGTGGCGCCCCTACAAGACCGTAGGTGCCCCTGGCAGGTTTGTGGTGTCTCTGGAAGGACTTTGGTGCTCCTGACAAGCCTGAAGTGTCAAGGACAGACCCTTTAGACGCCAGGGTCAAGTTCGTCGGACTGACAACGATTTGCTTACCTGATAACGTTCCTGGTAAGTACTCATTACTCAGCGTCCACAACATATATACACATAGCACATTCATATATACTTGCTTACAATTGGTAAATGTGGTTGTGGCTAAGAGTTAAGATACTGACAAAAAAAAAATAAAAAGAAAAAAAAAACTGAAAATGGGGGCACCACCAAAATGAAGTGGACGAAATCCGTTGAGTTTTTAATTTTGGGTATAGGTAGGGGCACCACTTCGATTCATGACCCTCCCCTTGGAGTTTTCCTGGATCCGCCCCTGTGTGGGAGTACCTAGAAAAGTAATCTCGGAGTTCGGACTATAGGCCGCCTGACAAGTGACAACTGTACCATTTTAGCATTTTTAGCCACGATTTTGTTGTGGCAGATCATGCCATTTTCGGACACGAGCTTGGTCTTCCCGCACTGTCGTATAGGCGTATAGCATAGTTCACGGCGAGTTCACGAATATATCACTTTTCCCTTTATCCCTTACTGCCTTTCTGTTTGGGGCGAGGCTGCTCGATCTCACATGCGAGGTGTCCAGAGGGTGATTAATTTCGGTGCTGCGGGTCGTCTCCAAGTGCGTTTTACCGTGCACATCTCGCTCACTTGCACTGGTCGAGCACCTGGGTGACTTAGCATCGAGGCCTTGGTCACCCGCCGCGAGCGCGTCCATGTATTTCGGACACCGCGTGGCCCATGCGCTCTGAGGCAATTTGCCCGCCTCACCAAGTGGGAGCTACCGTATCGCCATCGTATCGGAGCGCATAACACGGGCGACGAGTACCTACCGGTATATGCTCGAACTGCCGGCATTCCGTCTGTCTATGTCGCGCTCGCGCAGGGCCTTCTCTTGGCGCGCAGCTTCGTCCTGCAAGTGCCTGCCACCACTGCTTCCCGAATAAGGGTGGAAATTCTACGATTTAATGACTTTATTTGAAAGACATTTGATTTTGGTACACCATGATTAGATATAAGCTAGGACTGCATATAACGCCTGACGCCAGCAAACAATACAATTTTTATTACCGGCTCCGTCATTCGTGTTTCGCCGGATGCTATGCTCGACTCTCGAGGGACAATGCTCCCGACATTCCCACCAAATCTAGGTATATAGAGTAGTCTGTGCTCCAATCAGTCAAACACAGAGGTGGATTACGAGGAAAATATATTTCACAACGTAGCATATTAAGATGGCTATATTAGCCATGCGTGCACGCCCCCGTCAGACAAATGTTCATTTCTATTGTTGTTGTGTCCGTCCGACGAATGTTCGTTCACAGTCACCGAACAATTGAGGGCAACAGGGCACTTGATACCTAGTTCCCCGTAGGATCTACACCGAAGTTCTTACAGACTAGTTCACAGGATACAGCCGAATGTAAAATGTCACTTCTAGAGAACTCAGTGACCTGACGTAGCCGTCCAAGCATGCACCGTGTATCCACTCACTCACCGTTCCGTAACCACACTAATGTGTGAATGTGCTTATGACTGACACTAGCTAAAGTATATTCCCTATAGCTCGATCATCCCTGTTTGGCTGAATGTAATGCTCCCTGGAGGGGCAATCCTACTGATATTTTAATCAAATATCCAAACACCGCCAGATGTCGTGAGAACAATGTATTTCACAACCAGTAGCATGTTAACAGGGTTTCATTGGTTATGCGCGTGCACGCCCGTTCGACAAATGTTTGTTTCCATCACCGCCTGTCAATCATGGTTCCGAACAATTAAGGGCAACAGGGCACTTGATACCTACATCCTCGGCCCTGCTTCCTCGTAGGATTTACACCGAAGTTCTTACAGACTAGTTCACACGAGGATATGTAAGATATCACTCCTATGGTTCTCAGTGACCTGACTAGTTCTACATAGTTCTCAATAGCCGTCTAATCATACACTGTGCTTTCACTTATCCTACAGTTCCATTATCACACTAAAGCTAATGTTATGTGATATGTCACACTTATCCTAATGTGCTGTGTACCACACCATTCACCAAGCCACCTCAGCTTGTATCGCGATGGCACTGCATAATGGATACGCTCTTACTCCAAAGCAAAACTCAAATCCTATGACCTAATGTTGTCCTAACAGGCAACAGCCTGTCACTACTCACTAATCGTTTCACACCTTATAGTTTATATTATAACACGTCAGAATTTAACACCTTATACCTATGTGAAGATGCAGGCCTTATGCCTAAAAATAAAATTATAGACCAGGGGCCCGGGAACGATTTTCAAGTTGGGGGGGGGGGGGGCGGGCCTAAAATACCTGACATGATGTATATGAAACAGTGGTGTAGCTAGGGGTCTAAGGGGACACGTACCCCCCCCCCCATTGGGTTCAAAGGGACCCTAGTGTCCGAGAGGCCCTGCGGCGCCATTTGACCGCTGAGGGTTAACGATGGCCATATTTCGACTCAGAAGGGCCCCATGGGGCTCGTTAGAGCACCTCATGATGGGCCCTAAATAACCACACTAAGATCACCATAAGGGCCCACGCCCCACGCCGGCTTCTGAGGGCCTTTTGCAGCCTTTAAGGGCCCCTCGGTGGTCTCCAAACGCCCGTTACTGGCCTCTGAGAGTTATTGCCGGCCTATGAGGGGCCAGTTCTAGGTGCATTTCCCGCCTGTGATGGTCACACACTTATTTTTCTGAGGGCCCCATAACGGCAACCGTGGGGGCCCTCATCGGCGCCTATGAGGGCCCACACCGGTGCCTCTAAGCGTTTCACACCCCCAACTCTGAGTGTCTACACCAGTGCCTATTAAAGCCCTATATCGGCGGCTCTGAAGACCCAACAGTCAACACCTGCGCATCTAAAGGCTACCCACTGGTGACTTTTGAGGGCCCCACACCGGTGACTCTGAGGGCCCCATCGGCGTCTGACAGTACCATGCCGGTCTCTAAGGACCCCACAAGACTTCTCCTGCCGGCCTAAAGGCTGAAACAGACTCTTTCCGCGTTCAGGAAATCGCATGCGAGCCTATTCGAATACATTATAATTCTTTTCGCATCAATCGCTTGCGGGAGGTGCGTGCGATTGATGCGAGCGTGCTTCCATGTATTTGAATAGGCTCTCGCATGCGATATGCTGGACGCGGAAAGAGTCTGTTTCAGCCTTAAGGGCCCCTTGCCGGTCACTGAGAACCCCCTGCCGGCTTGTAGAGGGTTCGCGTCAGCAGCTCAAAAGACCCCACACCCGTCTGTAACGGCTCCACACCAGCGTCTATGAGGGCCCACAGCAACGCCTGTAAGGACCCTCATCGGCGCCTCTGAGAGAATCACACTTGCACCTCTGAGCGCCCACACCGGCACCTGCATGGCGACCCCATACCAGTGCCTCTAAAGGTCCCTTACCGGCGGCTCTGAGGGCCCTACGCCGGTGATTCTGAGGGTGTTATCGATAACCGAAGGCACCACACAAGCCCTTATGTGTCGCTGAGCTATAATCCCATACCGGCCTTCCGAGGGCGCTACGTCAGTGCACTCATTGTCCCACATCCCTCCCTCACACCCGGAGCGAGTAAACTGTGTTATACCTATAGCAACGATTTTGCCACCGTTGTACGTTATGTATTTCTCAAAGTTGACTCAAAATCGTCCAGTATAAAATTTGGCATGCTAAACTTATGGCCAAGGCCAGGCCCAAACCAAAGCGGGATGACAATAGCAGATGTTGTCAAATTGATACTGTCCTCGTATCAGCAGAAACCATTCAGATGGCTAGGAAAATGCCGTGTGTTGATGTTTAGATGTATACCTAAAGGAAACAAAGAGGAAATAAGTCCGGAAAAGGGAGGAAAGATCCTTTCACGCTGCCTCAATGTTGAGGGGGCGCCGCCCCCTCGGCTCTCAAGTAGGGGGGGGGCAAGCGCCCCCGCTGCCCCCCCCCCCTGTTCCCGGGTCTATGTTTTAGACTCGTATTGGCAGATACCTACATTTCTACTTGCCCAAGCGCACATTATACATTAGCTAGGCTAGGATATAAATGGAAAATTTGAGAAAATCCCAACTCAAAGAGGTAGGCATGTGACAATTGTACATAAATATGTGATTCGAAACTGATGGCTATCATCACAAGTAAGTACTCAGCGCTCATACAGTCTTTTGTCAATCACTCTAAGAGTCCGCAAAATGAGTTAAAACAGAAAATAAGTACACGTAGACTGAAAACAGTAAAAAATATCACACCCTAAAAATTTGATCCCATAAATTCTTCTTACATAAATATCATAATTCATACGATGTCCCCAGTGGCGTATCCAGGGTCATGAAAAGGGGAGGCCAAACCTGCTCGAGGGGCCCCACCCTTTACCTTAGGCTCATAGTGGGCCTTGGGTAATGGCTAAGCATACTCGTACACTAAATCCTTAGGGGCATGGTCCTAGACACCCTTATGTACCCGAGTTCATGTAAAAACTGATTTCGCTCGACTTGAGCTGTTACGTCTTGTCATCAGTTTTTAGCTGACTGCCAACAAGGACAGCCTATTTAGCGTGGCATAGGAGCCACAGGACATGCTGTGACTACCTGAAAGGAAACCGATGGACCGATTAACACACGAAAAAATAACACATGGTTATAACAGCACATTTCAACCTTTGTATGAAACATTAATTGATTGATTTTCGGCTTCATTTGAGATTAGTATACACGTCAGTAAACAGTAGCGGCGGAACACCTTCAATTAAAGGGGGGGGGGGGCACTGCCGACTTTTGGTCCCATTCTTTCCATGCAACGCCCATAAGGCTAATGTTAAAAAGCCAAAATCAAAGGGGGACACGGTGCCCCGGTGTCCTCCCCGTTCCGCCGCCTATGTCAGTAAACTAAGAGAGGGTGCGTATAAGTATTTATATGTGATAACAGTCGCCCTGAGTGAACGATCCAGCCGTCAACTGAGAGCCCGAAAACGCCGCTGACCAGTGACCAGCCTCAGTCAGGAGAAACTGCGTCCCTCTTAGACTCTGACGGACTTTGACTGTACCTCTTTTCAATGAAATTGCAAGAGATATCTTTTGGATTTTAACTAAACCCTTTTTTAGAATTCCCAGCCCGTAGTGTGAATTAGAGCATTGATTCACGTCACTTCTTGACTATCGGTCCCAATTTGCGTTTGCAACTGAAATCAGCATATCAAAATTAAAGCCACAGTTTCTAATTAAAAAAGCCTGAGATCTGACAAGCGAAAAGGTGATAATCACAGGCGTGATGATATAGACCTGCCGCGTTCACAACAACACATGCAGAGGCGGTATCGCACGACGGTACAATTCCCCCTCCGAACCAGCTTCCAACGACCGGGACAAATCTGTTCCTAGTGTCCCGGTAGGTGCTTTGCGAGACACATTTCAGGCCGACGAAAAAATGCGTGTTGGTGCCGGCTCTCAGCTTTTTCAGGACATCCATGGCGGCGTCGCTGGTAGGAACTGCCGGAACGGCAAGATGATGCGACTGATTGCACCCGTTCAACAGGCCCGACCAGTTCCCAGTTTGTGTACTGAGCCCGTACGCGATTTTGTCTGCTCCCATTATATACCCCTTAGGTGGGAAGGTCAGATTGAAGACGCCCGCCTGTTGTTCGGTCACGCCATCGACCCCAGCGGCCGCCCACAGTGTGCAGACCCCAGCTGGGTCACGACCCCAGACGACACAGTCAGGTCGCCGGTCACAGAAGGCGCCACACTGGATGTTACTCAGGTCAGACTTGGTACCCAGCACGGAGCCGTGGCTCACGGTCGTCTTTTCAAACCAGGAGGCAGAGGCCGTCGCCGGAGTCCACAGAAGAGGAAAGAGCAGCAGCGGCGGCAGCAAGAGCAGCAGAGAGAGAGGGGGCAGAGCGGAGCCAGCGGGCATCACGGCAGCTGCGAGAGAGAGAGAGAGAGAGAGAGAGAGAGAGAGAGAGAGAGAGGGAGAGAGAGAGAGGGGGAGAGAGAGGGAGAGAGAGGGAGAGAGAGGGAGAGAGGGAGAGAGAGAGGGGGAGGGAGAGAGAGAGGGGAGAGAGAGAGAAGAGAGAGAGAGAGAGAGAGAGAGAGAGAGAGAGAGAGAGAGAGAGAGAGAGAGAGAGAGAGAGAGAGAGAGAGCACAGGTTTGATTTTTGTGAACTTGACGTCTAAAATCTAAATTACATTTCATGTTCAATGTTCAGCGTCACACCCAAGTTAAACGCAGTAAAACACTGAAATCATTCCGGTATATTCATATTAATTCTTTATCCAAAGCATGGATGAGATAACAGATGATTATTATCTAATATCACATCCATGTCCAAAGTGACGAAGGGAATATTTCTAAACTCTCTATATTTTTCGGCACTCTGCATATCATAATCATTACGTTCTGTAAAGTCGAGAGGGCTTCTTTGTACTACCATCGGCCAATATCTCACCTTTTAACAATAACGCAGAGAAAACGGATGGTGTCCCCGAATGGTCTTGTGGACGTCTTTTAGCTGCGTAAAACAGGTGCAGGCACGCCAACCTAGAGAGCCTCGTACAGCAACTAAAGCCCGACTTTGGGCTGGTCAATGCAGGATGTATACGTGTTTCTCGGTCGTCAGGTCGTCATAGGCCACAGAAACATTTGAAAAGAAACCGGCCGGAACGTCTCACAGGGGGTCTTTGTTGCCATCCGTGGGAGGTATGCACATTGCACTGCACACAGCCCTGCCAGACTGCAGTCGACAAAGTGTAAATTACAAGTGATTAGTTTGAGCCAGGGTAAACTACCGAATGTGTGTTACACCGTGGGGGCGCGGTTATTCAGTCGGAAATTCAGGTACATTAGGGTAGTACATTTCTCAGGGGAATTTCCGGGCGCGGGGGGAAATTACTCCAAATGACTAGCCCTAAAATATGGCGGACATTAACCAATGGGCCCATAGGGCACCTTTGAGCGCCGGTGTATTTCGTTTTTCGTTTTTTTTTTCCCGTTG
Organism: Amphibalanus amphitrite; assembly: GCF_019059575.1. Classification (NCBI taxonomy): domain Eukaryota; kingdom Metazoa; phylum Arthropoda; class Thecostraca; order Balanomorpha; family Balanidae; genus Amphibalanus; species Amphibalanus amphitrite. The sequence continues at coordinate 59,202 of NW_024882089.1, forward strand.
CTGACTGCTGTCTTACGGTTGCTACATCTACGCAGAATAAATGGAGAAAGGAATTGATATAGGTAAACTGTATGCACGATATAGGAACTCATTGGATTTGAGCGCTTGAACGTCGCAAAAAACAGCGATGCTGTTACAGCCACGGTTTCGTAAGAGAAAATACGTCACTGCTGCTCACGTATGTATATTGACAACAACACATTACAAGACGATGGGTTACACAACACATCCATATTCGGTAGTCAGTTTCAGCCCGAAGTTCGCTGCCGTAACAATCAAGCGACATTTAGAGTCACAAAGCTAGTGGCTACTTATCCTGGTACGCTACAGATTCCGAATCATGTTTCCGGTTTTCACAAGATGATTGTCTAACACCTATCGTCAAGTTATCTTTAAGCCATCAGCATCTGAATTTCATTTGGTTAAGTTGTCATGGCAGCTGAATACGCATATAGTGCCAGGAGCAAGGGGCCATACGCGCAATAGTGTCAGGAGTCGTAAGCATTGTCACACCAATCCAGACTTACACATAATGTCAAGCAAACAAACACAACGGCGACGTATTTCGCTGCACATACAGTGCTTAAGCATCAATGAGAAGATTGACGAGGCATTGGCATTCGATTTGTTCTGCACGTGACAAGTGCATTGTTTGTGACTGTTTGAGATTGAGTTGACAGTGAAAAAAAAATATAGTGAAAATACCACACTCGGCATAAATAGAATCCTGAGTCCAACATTGACGAAAAAACATTCAGCGCAAGGGAAATTGTAAGATAGAATGATGTTGACAGAATCACGCAGGATAAGACAGTATGATCGTGAGCTTTGTGTCCATAAATTGATTTACGATCGGCAAGAACACGCTGTCACATTAATAAAAAAAAAAATGTTAGGGCAGCTAGGCACTTGTAAATACAATTCAGCTAGACAGCTAGTATACAGGAAAATAGATAATACAAAACGATAATATTGACATCAGAAATACACTGACACAGCGCAAAATAATGGAAGAGCACAGACTCGTATTGGAAGAGCAGAAATATCAAAAACCACATCACGGAAGAGACAGCAGGGGCCGTATTCACGTCGACTTCGTAAGTCGATTTTCTTTCGTAAGTATAACCAGTATAACGCCTTTTGGGGCGACTAACGGAGCGAGCGAGAGGGTGGGCCTTGCACGTGCGAAATTGCGAGGGGGTACCTCCAACTGACTTGTGCACGGCACCCTACTAACTGGTCTCTAGCGATATGCCAAATTTGGGCACAATCGGCCCAGCCGTTCTCGAGATCTGGAAGCGGCACCCTGCACGTGCGCACGTGCAAAATGGGTCCCAACTGACTTGTGCACGGCACGCTACTAACCGGTCCCTAACCGTGTACCAAATTTGAGCGCAATCGGTCCAGCCGTTCCCGAGATCTGGAAACGACCCCTGCACGTGCGCACGTGCAGCAGCACCCCAACTCTGGCACATGGATATGCAGTGCCTAGTGGGTGCCTACCTACATGCCAACTTTCAGCGCATTCGGCCAAGTAGTTACCGAGATATTGCAACAATTACAAAAGTGACACCTCTTCGTTTTGCACGTGGCACGTGCATAAGGGGTCACCCACATGCATCGGGAATAGTCCAATACTTGGTAGAAGGAATGAAGCTACCCTACAAAAATTACCGCGTGTAAATCGGCCAAGTGGTTGCTGAGATATAAGCCTCGCAAAAGCGTGACCACGGCCGGCCGGCCGGCCGGCCGGCCGGCCGGCCGGCCGCTCATACTCGGAAATTTCCGTTAATCTAAGGAAAGACTACGCTCGCTTCGCTCGCTCCGTAATTAAGAAGTAGGTCATTCGTAAGGAAATTCTTACGAGAATAATCGACGTGAATACGGCCCCAGATCTCAGAAAGAGTTCAGACTATTGGCTATCATCCCATTGGTTATATAACTTCACAAGGAAACCCCTCAATAACACATCAACGACAGCACATAAGGCTATTATATAACATCGATCTAGCGTTCGAATAAGCTATAACCAAAGTGGATGACCATTACACCAGCAACCGCCAAATAAAATAAAACAAATCACCAATTAAGATCTATGTTAGTTACACCGCTTTCAAATGCCACGACTATATGAGAAAATAAAGACAGATTACAAACGGATATTGACGCTTGCATCGTAATCCGGTTGTGATACACATTTTCTCAAAATATACGAGCCGAGGTAAAGGTCATCCTGATTGTGCAACACTACAGCCTAGCAGCAACAACCGTACACACAAACGAAACAGCTGCCCATCTCACTATCGATACAGAATATCCCATCGCACCACTCAGCCTGTTCTCGCTTCAATAAATCAGGACAGCTGAATGCCTAGGGTAATGACATGACATAACAAGATACTAAACCGTGGTTCAAATCGCAAACATCGTAAGAATGCATAATTTTGTAATCATAAACACAATCCCATCACAAACTATCACCAAAATGTTTGTTGAAAAACCATCCACGCAAATTGGCAGCCTTATAGTGAAGCATTTCCCATCCCCACCACGCACATACGCACACACAACCTACCTAATCCCTTGCTATCCCAGACTACCAGCTGCCCAGTTGACTTCTAAAACCACATCACCATGCATATTTAGACGGAAATAGAGCTATCGGAACCTACCAATTCAATGGTAAATCGTCGATAACATATCGCTACATAGAACAAAACATACCACAAACGCACCCCCCCCCCCCCCAATCCTAATTCCCTAGCTAACCAGTAACCACTGTAAAAGGCAAACCCAACTACAAATTACATAGCCCCCGCAATTAACCCTCGCCCATGTAGGGGGGGGGGGGGTGCAACCCCCCCCCCCCTCCTGAGGTTTTTCTTAGCTACACGCCGAACCGTTTCAGATAGCCTGCTCAAATTTTCAGTACCCTTTGGGGCATCCTTTGCGCAACTTTTGGTTTTTTTTGTCAAGGTCATGTCAGGTCACGGAGTTATGACGTCATAAAGGGAACAACCTCCGGCCAGATTTACGCTAAATTGGAGATTGCTTCACATTGGTATAAATGCCGACTGACCTGACACACTGATGGATTGTTTTAGAATCACAACTGGCTGATTTGACATTGACACAATGTCCGTTGACATTTTGAAGGTTACTAAAGGTCAAGGTAAGGTCAGTGACCTCGGTTAACCTGTAATGACCTCTTGCACTTGTATGCCTTTTCGGGGTATTTTGATGCCCTGAATTCGAATTTGCTATCTATTTCAGGCATCGTCGGTTGTTTCTTGTAGTTCATTTTGGGTCAGGGTCAGGTCAGTGACGTCACACGCCTGACGTGAACCAATGCACAAATGACCTTGCAGACTTCCGATGCTCCCAACGCATCATTTTTAGAGTTATGACACCGAAATACACACCAAACGATAGAGAATTGATCAAGGATCACGATAGTGAAGGTTTCAAGTCGATATCTCTTACCGTTTTGCCGCAATCGGCGCGGCAATCTGAAAGTTAGATTTTTTCCGAAAATTTGACCTTTGACCGGTCATAAGTAGGTCAAATGTTGACCTAGGACCAAAAAATATACCACCAATCGCGAGATCTCGTTGAGAAAAATCCGTTGGTCTTTTCCGCTAAGCTCTACGACGCTCCGTTTTCAAACGCCAAGGGGGGGTCGCACCAACCCCCCCCCCCCCCTGCATGGGCGAAGGTGGCAAAACACCGTTTACGGGCGAGGGTTAATCGGGAATTGCCTAGCCCCCTGAATTGACTCAAACTTCATCGACATCTCACCGGGCCAGCATACAGCATAAATGCTGTGCAAACGCTGCATCATTAAGCGAAGAGTTTGTGTGCAAGGGACGACAATTGTGCAAGGTCATTTGCATAACTGCTTTCAAACAACACCAAATGACCAAAAGTCGAGAACAATAAGTATGTAAAGGTCTCGACTGTGGCACTACTGTGCGGCTTTTATGTCATGGCAGTCACGAACGGAGAGTTGAAATGATGTTATCAGCATGCACAGGATTTGGCAAGATCGAGCACGGGTGTCTTCACAGCCCACCGCTGAACTTACTCGTAATCTTTTATATAATTTAACATCGATTCGGCCGAAATGTGAGATTCATTCACCGGCAAACGACACATTTTGGTGCCAATATGAAAAGAATATGGAAGGTAAGATAATTTTTGCAGCCAATAGCCAACTATATTGGTTTGGATCATCCACTTATGCAACAAATACATATTTTTGATATCCATGGTTAGATTCCAGCACGATGTTGGTAAAAAAATATCTACTCTGAACAGGCACAAAATGAGACTAGCTGCAATAAAACTATGTTCAACTGAATAAATACACAGTTAAATAGCTATTGTATCAATAAAAATGATCCCTGCTTTTATCCAGTGTCACAATGATGACGGCAAGTCCTCGTGGACGGAACGGTCAAAGTAAAATGAAAGCAAAGTCCTGCCAATACGGGTACCTATGGCTAAAATAACATCAGTGACACATCTTTGATGCTCTGACCCAATGTGAAAATTGGTGATAGTCCTTAATGATATTGATGTGTCGATCTGATTCGCTTCCGTAGTACAAAAAAAAACATCGTAACTGTAGTCATGAGCGGAATGGCAAGGATGCGTTCCTGATTGCCTTCGCCAGGCTAAAAACGTACAAAAATAACATCACGAATAGTGTAAAAATCCATCAGCTCATTAAGTTTCTCGTCATTTGCCTTGTTTCTCATCGCTAGCCTTATAAAACTTCGGAACGATTCTTGGCATTGCAGGAAATAAATACACCATTCATCCGCACTTAGCTGGAATCGTCGGTTGTGCACTTGTCGACGCTAGTGACATCTAGCGAGTGAAGACTAACTAGAGTGGCTCCGTCTGTCCGGTAGGTGGCGGTGAGTCAGTCGCTTGTCGCGGAAAGTTAGGGTGACAATGATGCCTGAAAACGATTGAGAAATGTGTTATAAAAGAGCAAATACAACCCAGTGAGCAGACCTGGCAGGGATCGACGCTATTAAAAACAGATAAGCATGACGTACAGGCACAGCAAGTGCAACATTGAGCAATTGAGCAGCCGCAGTTCAAAAACGCGTGGCGAGGGCCATTGCGAGGCTATTAATTGAGAGGACTGAGAGAAGTCGAGCTGATACTACCGCTATGATTGGCGACTTCAGATTGGAAATGTTTCTGCAACACAAAAGATTATTAGAACCACGAAAGGCAGGGTGCTCGAGTCTCATTTAAACTTCCTAGATACCGACATTCGACATTACCGATATGTCGAGATCTGAGATGCTCTCTTTGACTGAATCCTGAATAATTGTAGTTTACGAAAATTGGCTTGGTGATAAAGTGCAGTCCTAGTATTAGCTGGGAAACAAATGCTCTAAAAAAACGGGTACATATTGTGACTCTCATTATTGATGTGACAGTGTAAAACGAAATCAGCCACTTGCCCGGTGCGGAACGGGCCTGTATGATAAACGATGACCGTACTTACTGACGCAAACGAAGCTGGCCTGTATCATAAACATGACCGGAAATCCGAGTTTCTGCAGGAAAACGTTGGCCAGTCCGACGGAGATGGGCGAACCGATTACCTGCACGAGTAAAAGCGCAAATGCAGAGGGTCAGAGACGCTGAGTTTTTTAGTTGTCGAGATTAACCCCGAAACAATCGGGGTTTGTTAGCTACATTCCAAACTGCTCATCCACCAAGCGACATCCCGGCAGTCCCGAGCTGATGAAACCCATCAAATCTTTCCAGGCACATTACACACACCTTACTGCCATTTTCTCACCGCCACTTCAAGATAGTAAAGATCACAACCCTAAAATAATCCCACCTTCCCTCGGCCCTCGCCCCTGTCCAGCGGTGGATACTTTTGCCGAGTTAGGGTAGCACGGGCGCAGCAAACCCGCCGCCGCCCTAGCGGTGACCTTGACCTGTGCCTTATGTTGCGGCTCCAAAGCCAAGCCGGCGTGGAATCGGGAGAGCTCGGGCAGCCCCAATCCAGAAAAAAGGTATCCAGTGCTGCCCCTTTCCCTCAGCTCCGCATCCCGCACTGGTGTTCTGGGCTCAATGTACAATATACAGCCCTCTGCAGACTGCGTGGTAGGTATTCTTTTTTCGACAAAACCGATAAAAACTCAAAGGCTATGTTATCAGTCGGTCGGAACTCACTGCAAATAGATGCGCCATGCTCCACTCCTTCGATTAGGTCTATCAATAAACAAAGTATACGCCTTGTGTGGCAACAAAATGCAAAAGTTTGTTTTAGGGGCAAATATAAACTTTTGGGTTTAGTTGCCGAATTAGATGAAAAATGAATACGTTGATGATGCCAATCTAAGGGGCGGGTCTAGCGCGTCTTGCTGTTACGATTTCCGAATGACCGATAGCATAGTATTCGCGTTATTCTCATTTTTGTCGTAAAAAGAATACCTACCATGCAGTTTGCAGAGGGCTGTACAATGTACTAATCATCAAACCGGCCAACAGCCCATGAAACCTGAAGAAATTCACAGAGGCGGATCCAGCTCAGTTTTTTTTGGGGGGGGGCAAACCATAACAATTTATCGATTCTTTCCATGCCTCTTCCATAGGCGTGATGTTAAAATTATGCCGTTTGGGAGGGGCAAATGCCCATTTTGCCCCCCCCCCCTGGATCCGCCACTGGAAATTCATCACCCTCCCCAGTCCCCTCCCCTCGCCTCCAAACCTACCGAGCTGCTGAAGATCACTCCGTAGATCGGTCCCGCATGCTGGGTGCCGTACGTGTTGGCCACGGCCGTGACAATCAGACAAAAGTTGGCCGAAAACGAGACGAAGACAAGCCACACCCAGACGGCGAACATCCAGCGGCCGCCCAGCGGCGTCAGCTGCATCGTGGCGAACGCCGCGCAGAGCAGGGTGCACGCGCACAGCATCGCCGTCTGGCGGCAGAACGGAGAAACTGTGGTACAGGGCTGGCCGATAGAGGACAGGGTGGACGCGCACAGCATCGCCGTCTGGCGGCAGAACGGAGAAACTGTGGTACAGGGCTGGCCGATAGAGAACAGGGTGGACGTGCACAGCATCGCCGTCTGGCGGCAGAACGAAGAAACTGTGGTACAGGGCTGACCGATAGAGGACAGGGTGGGCGCAGGGAGCACGGACAAAAGGAACATGGGGATATGTTGATGAGACAATAAATGTCGGAAGTTGCTTTTGACAATGACGATGATAGCGAGATGACTTTACTTCCCGGCGGCAGCAGCGTCAAACTATTTCATTCCCTTTGCCTTCGAAGCACGTGTCACTTTACCTAGTTTCAGTATAACATTACGTTCACGAGGCTTCAGCCTTCAGCGACCATGACTGCAAAATTACCATCGTAACAAAAAAATGACCGACGCCCATCACTTTTATAGCTAACCAGGGTACGATTACACCTTTTTGCACTCAAAATAGGCATCTTTTCATTCAATTTCGGCGAATTGCATTCAATTTTAGCGATCTCTCATTTGCTTCGAATAGAGAGATCGCTAAAATTGAATGCAATTCGCCGAAATTGAATGAAAAGATGCCTATTTTGAGTGCAAAAAGGTGTAGTACAGGGTTTACAAAACCAACCCACATCTGATTTCTTGCAGAAGAGCTTCACACGTTGAGGAGCTTCTAAACTCTCAAACTCACCCTGTAGGATGTCCTGTCGCAGAGCGCTCCCCACATCACTCGTCCCAGAGAGTTGAACACGGCCGCCGCCGAACCGACAAACGCCAGAAAATGGTCATCGGCTGCCGACAACGCCGGGACAGGGCAGTCAGTGGGAAAAGTCAGCCCAACGAACAACACGAACACAAACGAGGGATAAATCAGAATCAAGGAGGTAATGAAAATTAATTAACGCAGTGTGTAAAATGCTGGAAGGGTTTGGTAAACAAAGAGCATGTAACACCCGATATAGATAATCAAGGAGAAATGAAATGAATAACGCATACGTGAGTGAATGAAAACGCGGAGACCAAACTAAGATGAAAAACTGCGATACAGAAAAGTACTACAAAAAAAAATCCCGTAAAAATGTAAAATGTGTTAAAAACAGGCACATAATGATACTGCCGTCGGGAGGAAAAAAGCCGTATCTGGGGCACTTTTTCGAATTGAAAATTGTTCAGGAGAGGCAAAAACGCGTTTTTTGTTATACAATTCGTTAACTTCGCTCAATAACGAAACAAAACATACTGCAGTGATCGGAAAGAAATTTTACATCCAATGAAAGTGGTTATAAAAGGGAAATTATTTTAACCTAAAAGCAAAAGGCGAAAAACTTTTTTGCCTCCAATTCAACCCCGAGTTTGCGGAATATTTCTTTCACGAAAAAAGCCGTATCGTGGAAGAAAGCCGCATCGTACGAGACACCTGAGCAATACTGTCATGAAAAAAGCCGTATGTCTGATACATTGGTTAACCGATCGGGAATAAAGCCGTATCGCCATTTTTGTTTTATCATATTGTCGTCAAAAAGCAGTATCATCGGTGCATTTGTATTGACAGCACATATTTGTCCATAAAAGAACTAAAGCAGTTCCGCTGCTGGTTCCGTTCCACTGCTTCAACTCTCAAGTATGGATATTTAATTGAACGTTCGATACAAAAACAAACATGATACCCATTTTAAACAGCATCCATGCATATTGCATAATCGCATTATTGTCGTAACTTTAGGCTCTTGGATTCTGATTGCGCAGGGTGCCATCAAAAGACAGCTTGACCAACCGACCAGGGACGTAGCCAAGGGGGGGGGGGCACAGGGGCCATGCCCCCCTCTTAAGGCGAAAAATAAAATAAAACTTAATAAAAAAAACAGCTGCACCACACCCCAAGAGATAGTGGGCCAAATCCGAGGAGTTTTCCTTTTCTGGAGGGGCACGACACTAGGCAGCGACCTGTGGCCCATCCCTGAGCAAAATCCTGGCTACGTGCCTGCAACCAACAAGGGGAATCACGAATGCTGTCTTTGTACGGTGCTCCAATTTTCTATTACACTGGACTCCAGAGTTAATTCTGAGCCACCGATATATTCGGAGAGATGAGTGTGCCGGTCTGCCGCTGCGCCGGAGCCACGGCGACAATGTCGAGAGAACCGAGATAGTGTAGTTTCCAATCGTCGATCTGCAGACCTCAAAGCACTTCAAGGGGGCAAGAGACGATGAGTGGGAATGTTGCTGATTAGCTGGACACAAGGTTCCTGGAAAAGGGGCGCTGTTAAGTCACGTGGTGCGCAGCTGCAAGCACGGAACCGCCGGGCTCCTGAACCAAAATAGAGGATTGTGTAGAACTTCAGGAATTCCTGTAAAGAAACTGCATCTACAAAGCCTGTGCGAAACATCTAGGGCGACAGCACTGTGCCGCGGCTGAGGGTGTAGGCAAATTCCGCCTCATTGTCGGAGATCGCTAGACTGCAGAGAGCTCCACACGTCTGCGGGAACGCCCTTTAGAGGGCGCACCCTCAAAAGGCCCCTGCATGTGCACTCGTATTCACAGGGCTCTGATTATAGCGCCTACTGCAATAGAGCAGAGGGCTATTCAGTACGCCTTGCTGCATCCTTCACCGGCCACAGCTGTGCTGGTAGGCTCTGGGCAGCTGCCCGTAGAATATGACAATGTTGGGCTTGTGTGGGTGCTACAAGGTAGCCTAAATTTCCAATATGATTGAGCATCATGGGTATGAGGGAGCCGGAAAGAAGACGGTAAAGTCATTGACCAGGAATGGAAGTGACAGGGGATGACGTCCCAAAGATCCATGGGCGTGGTCAAAATTATCACAATGAATGTGACGAGGTTGGCAATAGCAATCGACCTTTCACGGTATTCAACTATATCTTCACTATATCTTCAACGGTTTTACGACAAAGATTGTAGGTCGTCGTACTAAGCGTGCCGGTTACGAGCTGCATGTCTATGATGATTACCGGGTCGAACTTAACATGATGCTATTTTGGTTTTGGGGTGGGGTGGGGACAGGGAGGACAAATTAATCATGGGGGAGGCTAGATCGGGTATTTTTATTGCAATTTTAAACGAAGCTGGGGAAAAGAACGGTCGGATTATACTGGCGCTCCCGGCTGGTTAGCACATCAAAATACTGAATGCCAGGCACCCTGCTGACACCACCGAGCTGGCAAAGTTCTGTTGGCTTCAAACTTCTCAAGTTCACTCCCTATTTTATTTCAATTAAAATTCCCCTATAAATGGTCACATATTGCTGCGATCACGTAGCATGTTTGTGTAAATGTTCAACTGTTCCGTCCAGGATATGCCGAAGCCATGCTAAATGAGTAGATACGGCTTTCTTCCAAACTGCCAGGACCAACGATTCGGCTTATATTTCACAGGCCACCATCAAATAAAAGCCGTATCTACAAGATACGGCTTTCTTTCTGACTTATCAGTTCCACATTCTTTGTTTGAAATTTTGCATAAATGCCGTATCTGCCGAATTTAAGGATACGGCTTTCTTCCTGCGTGTTTTGCTATCCCTGATGTAACAAATCCGTTTTTGAATTTTTATATTATATATAATATTTTCATTTTTGAGTGTACACACGTTTGAGCAGTACCATTAAACGCGTCATGAAAAGAGCTTTCCAACGATATCAAAAACGAAAAATCGATAAAAATGCGACTTACGGCTTTCTTCCTCCCGACGGCAGGATAATTGGCTCATAAATGCCGTGGAATGGATATGGCAGCACTGGCTGAAGTTAAGCTCCAGAACACGGCTATTAAATGCAAGATGGTTTTCACGCATTTCAGTCCATCGTATGTTGACAGTCCAAAGAAGCATTTTGTCGACTCGGATTACCGTTTGTCGGCACTGGTATCACTGTCAATGTTACCAAATGCCGTAAATAGAATAGTACGGCATTTTATAAGATTGGGCCAGATCAAAATATTCAGCGACAGGTAAGAATACGATCACCAAAAGTAATTATAGCCTGTAGTTTTTTTTTAAGAAGTCTACCACCCTCTGAATCCCCGGACTGGTCAGTGACCCTGCCTCCCGTCGGGCACCCACCGATGTTCTTCTGTCCGTAGGCCTTCCACAGCGGGTTGATGAAGCCGATGGTGATTGTGTTGAACAGGAACGTGACGTACAGCTGGTAGAACTGCCGGGTCCGGAGAGCCTCGGATAGAGACAGACTCACTGCTCCTGGGGGAACGGGGGGGGGAGGCTTGATGGATGAAATTAATCAGGAATAAATGTGCAATATACGACCAAAATAATGACGAAAACTACTCATTGTACTCATTTTATCATTGGCACAAACCACTAGAGGAGCACATAAGGTAGTTGCCGTCATTCTATGAGCTTCAGAATGTATCGTCTGCTCACCCTCGTCCTCCGTCGATTCGTACTCTGTCGATCCCTGCAACACCACAAAAAAGAACACTCAATATTGAGTATCTCACACTGCACGCTGCATCAGAACGAAACAAGACATCAAGGCAGCAGCTGCATAACGTGGGAGATGTCAGCACATTTAAATACATCAACACATAATTCATCAATGACAGTACAAACTGAGCCAACGAAATTAACCGCCAATGCTGACCAACTGAACCGCCCAAACACCAGCGAAACAGAACGTGGATGGTTAAACTCTGACTGTAGTGCATATTGGTAAATACTGACCACATTGAGTGCCGATGGTTCGTCCGAGTCGTCCAGCAGGGCTGTACTGTCCGAGCGGCGACGCCGCTGAAATCAAACACACCAAGAAATGTGACGCAGAGTGAATGCGAGACACCACAGAGTGTATAACTGCACCATCAGGTGGGCGGGGATCTATAACACGACTCTTTGCGACTTTTTGTGATCATTTTCCACTTCTTTATTTCTTCACCTATCTATCAATCATTTATTTGCCTTGGAGCACAATACCCCAAAATGACTACAATTCCTGGCATGTCCAAGACAGACGACAAACGGAAGACTTTCACACACCTCCACTCTAACAAGAATAATTAACATGACTGGTTATCGTTCACTCTCCAATTAACTAGTTGAGCTACCAATCACCCTGGTTACCGCTACCGTGCCAACCAGCTGACTTATCTCACCTGTGCCAGCGGATCCCCTGTTGCCATGACAACCAGCTGACATATCTCACCTGTTCCTTGGGATCCTGTATGAATGCAATACTGGGCAGCTGCATCACTCCATACACGGTGGCCAGTAGAAGGAACATGGACGGCACCCGATCCAGCACGGACGACTCGTGAAAATAACTGACGACGGGGGGGGGGGGGGTTAGAGAGGAAGAGAGCGAAACACAGCGAGAGGCAGTTGAGAGTACCGAGAGAATATAGGAGAGATATAACAGAGGAGGTGGATGGATGGAAGGAGAGAAAGAGAAAAAGTGGGTGCCATGGATAGAAGAACCGATGGAAAAGGGAGAGATAGGAGGTGTGAGAGACATGCTATCGTAAAGCATCTGAACACGGGAATGTCCTCGTTCCAAATTTACCGCTAAATTTTAATGAAAGCAGTTGTGATTAGACTTGACAAATCTCGCGCTAGCTCCCTTTAATTTTTTTTCTATTGCTCTCCTTTCTTCTCTCCTTCCACGCTGAGCATCTCCCACTACAACAGGGTGCACCTTCCTCTCCACCTATATCCATCCATCCCTCCTTTCCTTTTTCCCTCCCCCTCTCCCTCCCTTCGCCCCTCTCTCTCCCTCTTTCTCACTTGTCGGCGGCCACAGCCACGTTGTCCGGGTTCAGGTAGCTAGTTTGGATCCAGTTGAACACCACAGCGCCCATGCCGAACCCGGCCACAATGATACCATTGGCCAGACCGCGGCGTTCCGGATACCACTGGGGAGAGAGGGGGGAGCGTGAGAGAGAGAGAGAGAGGGAGAGAGAGGGAGAGAGAGAGAGAGAGAGAGAGAGAGAGAGAGAGGGAGAGAGAGGGAGAGAGAGGGGGTGAGAGAGAGAGAGGGGTGAGAAAGAGGGGGAGAGAGAGAGAGAGAGAGAGAGAGAGAGAGAGAGAGAGAGAGAGAGAGAGAGAGAGAGAGAGAGAGAGAGAGAGGAGGTGAGAGGGTATTTGACGGGACACGCTATACAAGAGCATCTACATAATATGTAGGTACATCAACATTCAACAGGTAGGTAAAGAAAGTCTGCATCGATACGATAATCGTGGTTGTGGGTATATGATCGTTATGTTCTGAACCTTGGCGGAGCTGACTCATGTACATTTGTGAAGTTGATGTCAATGCGTGGGGTTAAAAGTAACTTGCTATTTTTTCACCGCTATCTCCGCAAACAGGTAAAAATACCCGGGGAAGGGGACAAGTCTTCCGCACACCACAGTTATTGTGTCTTGCCTACGGTTTACTATCGAACGTTACGCTTGGTAAGGTATCGTTGTTCAAGATCTTTTTTTTACCTACTACTCCTGCTGTACTTTATCTGGGTTACCTACCTTCATGGCGGAGCTCATGGGCGCGACGTAGGCCAGTCCGACTCCGATACCACCTCCCAGGCCGTACGTCAGACTCAGCAGAGCCACGCTGGAGCGGACCGTCTGCGAGCTCAGCGCCGTGCTCACACTGCGGGGACGCGGGTTCGAGACTCAGTGCGGGCAGACGTTTTAGCAGCTGAGGCGGTAAATGACAAGGGAAAGCGAGATCGAGCACTAACTGCATGAATTTAGTACACCAGTTCCCACCTCCAGTCCCGCCTTCTTCTGTCCTCCGTTCACGATCCCACACTTCCCTCCCATCCTCCCTGCGAGTCTCCTGCTCTGTCCTCATTCCTCATCCGTCCCCATCGCTCTTCCGTGGCGCTCGAGTCTAACAGCCGTCTCTTTTTTTCTACTTACGTCAGCAGCCGCAATCTCCCTCAATCCACCCATTCTGTATCAGTCTCTTCATCTATATTCGATCCCCAAATCCTTCCCTCACCATCCCCAGCTCCTAACTCTTCTTCCTTCCTCCTCTTTATCCCCTCTGCCTCCCTCTCTATCCTTCATCGCCCTTTAATCCCATCTATCACTAACTGTTAGTCTATCCTCCCTCCCTCCAATCTCTCCTTCCTTCCCTTTTCCCCTCTCCCAACCCATCTCACGTGAGCACCGCACATCCGATGAGGCAGGCAACCCGCGGCCCGAACCGGCCGTACAGCCGGCCTCCGACGGCCAGTGTCAGGCCCTGGCCCATGTTCATCAGCGCGGGGATCCACATGGTGGTGGCATAGTCGACGTCCTCAGAGACGCGTACATGGAGGTACGATGTCAGGTAGGAGGTGACGTTACCTGCAGAGGTGAGAGGGGTGAAGGGGGAGCAGATTTCAATGCACTATTGCAGACAGTGTTAGAGAATAATTACGAGAATGGGAGAAGTGAAGAGCCCATACACCATATGGGCTGAAATTCACAGCTTCAGGCTAACAAGTCTCACCTGAATCTAAAAAAATATGGGTAAGATATTCACCAAATATTCTGATAATAGTCAGAAAATAAGGAAGAGGAGTAAGATACTCTGACACAAAATGCCCACCAAATGTGTAGATGGTGCCCAGGGTCAGGTGCATGACGAACCCTCCGGCGATACACGCCAGGCCCTGCCATGGCCGCTGCCACCTCGGCATGGCTGGCCTCTGCAAGAGAACACTGGTGGTCAAAAAATGAAAAAATAATAATTTTTATTGCAATTGTGCATTACATAAGCCAAAATTACGGTTAATAACAATAATTTTGTGTAATCGCAAGTAGTGGGACTTACTTGGAGTGAAGTCTAATGTAGACGCACCGGCACACGTGTAGTCGTCTCCTGCAGACGGGCCCCGTCCAGTCCGTCTGCGATCGGTCCGTCTCAGAGTCCGAGTCCGTCACGCTCACTCCGCCCGCGTCCCGCACACTCCGCCAGCCCACTGGCGCGGGCCGCGCGCCGCGCGACCGACCGGTCACGTCCCGCCCCGGGCGACGCACGGGCGAGTCCAGGCAGTCTCGGGGCTGCGCACGGGCGCTCCCAGGCAGCTTGCCGGGGCGGTACGCACCGAACTTAACCTAACACCACACCCCCACCTGATCTTCAAGATCACTTAATTATGTTGCGAATCCACACAATAACCAAACTCGCAGCAGAAGCGTTTCACTTCGACTGGTCTCCGTGCGCTTCGACGCAGACCACTTTGCTCAGTCGCCCCTGGTTCCGCCGAAGAAGTCTCAGGCGCCGCTCCAACGGCCGCCGGTGTCAACACGGCCGATGACGTGCCAGAAGAAGATGCCGCGGGTGCTACAGTCGCCACACTCCCCGGCGCTCCACCAACCGCCACAGCCGGGTCGCCGGCCACGATGGCCGCCGAGTCGGGGGCCGCGACGCTCGTAGTGATGAGCAACGGCGGATCATCAACCGCGGGCCCGGCGGAGCACCGCGTCACACCTCGCTGCGCAGCCGCTCCATCACGGTGCGGAGAGACTCCCTGCCGCCGCCGCAGATCTTTGACGTGACGGGGTACCCCGTCCACTTCTACCACCCATGGTGACAGCACGGCGGTTACGACGCCCGGCCGTGACCTGTCTGTGCATCGAGAGCCCTGCTGGCGGACCCACACCGGCTCGCCGGCCACCAAGCCTCTCACAGGCTGGTGCACATCCTCCGCTGCACCTTCGAGCGAGCGGTCAGCGTGTTGCACACAATCTCGCACACGGTATCGGTAGACGCCACTTGCAGGTGACTCCTCTTCATTCTCTCCGTCCCGTGGCGTGATATTGTAGATGTGCACTGCCTCCTCAATGGAACACCTCTTCCTAGCAGCAATCACCTTTACCGTGCGGTGGTTACGCTCGATGATGCCATTACCAGCTGGAGCATACGCTGCTCTGAATCGCAGCGCAATGCCCCATTTTGCCGCAAACGCCGCGAACCGATGCCCGCGGAAAACTGTGTCGTTGTCGCAGAGTATTTCACACGGCGCACCGCGTTCACAGAAAACTCTGTTCAGGAACTCGGTCACAGCTTCAGCGTCTGGACGGCGCAGCAGGCCCCATAGACAAAACCTCGATGGACCACAATCGATAAGTGACAGGTACGATTGAGACTGATAGTGCGTGATGTCGATCGCCAGGCGCTCCCACAGCCCGCTCACCTCGAGAGACCCATGCGGTAGCTGAACGGGCGCCGGATCAATGGACTGACAGATGTCACACCGGGACACCACCAGCTGCACGTCGGCACGCCTGACGCTCCTCGTCACATCTCGGCGCGCAAAATACAGTGTTTTGCGGACGCCAGGATGACCAGCTCTCTCGTGAACATCCCTGATTGCTGCTGATAGAGTCTCTCCAGCGGGCACGACCACGGCAGCAGCCACAGTTGTGCGATGATCAGCACGGAGCCACTCTCCCGGCACACGTGTCAGCGCATCGGCACGATTCTCGCAGGAACGCACCAGCGTCACAGAGACACTGAGGGACAGCTCCTCAACAAGCTGCCTGACGATGCCGACCCTCCGCCGGATCAGCAGCTCACTCTGCGCCTTCGTGCGGAGCCGCGCGCGCCCGGTCAGTGCGTCACTGAGCCATCGGTGAACATTCACAGAGTCCGTGCGTAGCTCGACGTCCTTCATCCCCCATGCCACGGCAAGGTTTAAACCTCGGACTGCGGCATCTAGCTCCGAGAGGTTAATGTGCGAGCTCTCGTCTCGTCGCAACCAACTGGCGTCCTCGATCGCGCAGCCCTCTGGTGTCGTGATCACCACTCCTTCCGCCAGAGAGCTCGCGTCTACCCACACGACTGCAGCATGGCCGTTCACACACCACGGCCCACGGACCGGGTCGCATTCCGCAATCCGCGTCGAAACATCCTGCATCTGATCCCGGAGAGCGTCATCTTCGACCTCGTCATCCCACCCACGCGTCAGGCCGTTCACCCTGCGCTTGAGAAACGCAGCCGCGGGGCGCAGCCAGCCACACACTGGAAAATGGGCCACGATTTTGCCGCACCAGGAAAACACGGCACGCCGGGTCAGTCTGGCAGGGGGAGCCTCGACCGGACTGTCTCGGGCCCACTGCAGTCCATCGTGTCCACTGGACACACGCAGGCCCAAGACACGCGCGCCGTCAGCTGCTCGCACGGGCGGCTTACAATCTAGGCCAAACCGACGGAAGTGATCGATAACATACTCGGCATCGACGACCGATTCGTCCACGAGCAGGTCATCCACAAAGCCCAAGACTCCACGCTCCACCAGTGGGTCCTGCTCCAGAATCGTCTTCACGACGGCACGCATCACTTCCGGCGCTACGCTGAGACCAAATCCCATCCGCGTCAGACAGAAGCGCTCACCATCCAACATCACCGTCTGGAAGGGCCACAAACGCTCGTCCACGTGCAGCTGCAAGTACGCTCTGCGAAGATCAACGACGGCCACATTTTCTCCGCGTCTGCGCCAGCGTCTCAACTGCTCAGCGCAGACGTCGGCCTCAGCTGTGTGAGCCGTGATGTGCGAGTTGAGCTCTCTGTAGTCCATTACGGGGCGAACCTTCTGCTTGTTAGGCTGATTGACTGCCATCAACGGAATAAGTCCACGTGGAGGTCCAAGCCGCGACTCATCGTACCGAACCAGCCAGCCGTTCGCCACCCACTGACGAAGCTCTCCGTCAAAGTCCGCACGAATGCCTTCAGGAATATTGTACATCGCGACCTGATTTTTCAAGTATTCTGGGGCGGAACCAGCGGACCACTTCCAGGACACCTTCCAGGTCCGCTCCCGCCGGTCGAACTGCACTTTATAGTCAGGGGCATCGACAGAAAGATCGGCCTCCAACGCAACAGCGACACCGCAGAACACTACTTCTGTCGGGGACTTGACGCTGACTCCACCCAGAGCTGAGATCCCGTCCATGCCGAGGATCATGTCCACTCCCAGAGGTTCCTTTTCCATCACCAGCACCGAAATCTCCGCCATCTGTCCAGACGATGTCTCCACGGTGACTCGACCCACACCGTTGCAGGAGAGCTTCTCATCGCCCACCGTCGTCACGGTCACAGAGCGTTTAACAAAACGCTCACAGCACGACAGATGGATAATATTATCAGTGCACCCTGAATCGACCAGCGCAGTTCGCCAATGACCATCCACCAACAGCCGTGTGATTGGCAGCACGCCGCTCAGTGTCGAGTTGGAGAGGACGCCGGCTGTGACGCGTCCTCCCCTGCCAAGTTTCCCGAACGTCGGGGACAGCCGGCCGCCAGATGCTCGACACTTCCACAGGTCCAGCACCGCCTGCGGCGCCGCACACCTGCTGGCACAGTCGCAGCGGTTGCAGCATGGGCCTCGACAGCCGGTCTTTCAGACGGCATCCCAGTCCCCGACTGAGATGGCATCGTCGATCTCAGACGGCGACGATCTGCCACACCTGCCGCCGCGAGCTGCGCCCGTCCATCACTCAACAGCGCCCTCGTCATGACCAATGCAGCGGTCAAGTCGAGCGAGTCGGCGCGCGAGCTGGCTCGGACGGTGTGGCGCACCGGCTCAGGCAAACCAGCTACAAACTTGCACACCAACGATCTGTCCGGCATGCCGCCGAACAGCTCGGCCAATCGACGAAGGTCGGCAAGATACACATCAGGAGATTCCCCAGCCTCCAGCCTCCGGGACTCAAAACGCTCAAAGGCAGCGAACTGATCCAGCGCAAAAGCTGCGTAGAGAGCCTGCCTTATCGCGTCCAGGGAGAACCGATGCTGCGACTCCATCCCCTGCCAAACAACAAATGCGTCCCCGGCTAATCTCAGCGGCAGGTGAGACTCCGGTGCAGCCCCCCTCAGCTGACAGAGCATCTCTGCTCGCGTGAACCACTCTACAACATCAGCAGATCCATCAAACTCGGGAATCAGTCTGGCGTCGAAACTCATTGCAGCCACAGGAGCCGAAGGCTGCATGGGAAACGGCACGGCAGAGACAGACGTCAGCGGCCCGGTCACCGACGACGTCACACTCAGCATCGTCGATGGAACGGCGGTCGTCACACTCACAGAGACCATAGATGAAGTTCCAGAAGTACCCGGCGCTGAAGTCGACATCTTGAAGAGCCGAAATAGCTTGTAATCGCAAGTAGTGGGACTTACTTGGAGTGAAGTCTAATGTAGACGCACCGGCACACGTGTAGTCGTCTCCTGCAGACGGGCCCCGTCCAGTCCGTCTGCGATCGGTCCGTCTCAGAGTCCGAGTCCGTCACGCTCACTCCGCCCGCGTCCCGCACACTCCGCCAGCCCACTGGCGCGGGCCGCGCGCCGCGCGACCGACCGGTCACGTCCCGCCCCGGGCGACGCACGGGCGAGTCCAGGCAGTCTCGGGGCTGCGCACGGGCGCTCCCAGGCAGCTTGCCGGGGCGGTACGCACCGAACTTAACCTAACACCACATTTTGTTTCACTTGAACCATTGATTTTATGTAGGGATACGCTTCAAACTGATTCATGTAGGCATTAAATAGCCATTAATTATTCCTCAGAAATTATTTCATTACCTAGGATAACGTAAAAGCTTTCAATTATTCCCTAAATCACAACATATGGGTTGATTTCACACTGCAATTGGGTAAACAAATGGTGGCCTTGGAGAGATTTTGCTGGAGCTGTTCGTTACCACCATACGCAGTTTCCAAAGCTTTCAATTGTCATAGCAACATGCACCAAATGCAACGCTTTGCACGTTACCATGGCAACCCTTGGTTCTTTGACTCAGAGTCGTGGCTACTAATTTCAATCAGTATGTATTTAATGCTGCGGAATCGCCGATTGCGCACGTATACAAACGGTGTAACTTTTGCAAAATGCCAGCAGCGGATCAAAAATTTATTGGCCCCGAAAAATTTTGCTAATTTGGCACTAAATTCGCCGTATGTCTGTCTACCAGCAGCAGATACAGAAATTCGCCGGCCCTGTACCTATACGTGCTGCTCTGGCTATAGGCGGCGGAACGGGGAGGGCACCGGGGCACCATGTGCCCCTTTGATTTTGGCATTTTAACCTTAGCCCTATGGGCGTTGCATGGAAAGAATGGGACCAAAAGTCGGCAGTGCCCCCCCCCCCCTAATTGAAGGTGTTCCGCCGCTACTGGTGTCAGCCTGGCTGACACACCTTTGTCGCTGTTTTATTGGGTTAGGCCCCTTCGATCTGACGAGACAATTTCAGGACCGGAAGGATGATAGGAATTAGGGGGATACATTGGTCTGGGCGAGCACCCTGGTGACTCGCCGACTCACCTGAGCTGAGCCAATCGAATTGGAAAGGCCACCGGGCCCACTGGTACTCACCGCACCCGGCTACAGGTGCGTCCGGGCTCCTTTGAGAGCTTCCCAGTTCCCAGTTGCCGCATAGGATAAAGTTGCTCGTCCAGCTCGGAGCAGGAGGCTGAGGCGTGGAGGAGAAGGATTTGAACATCCTGAGGATGTAAACGACCTGGCTTTAGGCGCGCCTGACTGGACCGAGTTTACGGCTTGCCGGTCGTTCCGATGTGTCGGTCAGCGAATGGGCATTTTGAGGCTCAAAAGTTATAGATTAGATACATCGGAGATACACAGATACGACTGGCCTGGTGTGCCAGGCGGCAGCCGATGAGACTCCTCGGGGTCGGGACGACTGAAGATGCCTCTGGGATCGCTTACAGCTAGACTCGCCCGTTCCGTCTTTTCCATCCTCAGGATGTTCAAACTTCCTTCTCTCACGCCGCAACCCCTCAGTCCGGGCCGGACAGGCAACCTTATCCCACACGGGCGGCTCCCATTGGAGTGCACCGTAGCTTAGCTCCTAGGGAGCACACCCGTAGCCGGGTGCTGTGAGTGCTTGGGGGGGGGGGGGGGGCTGGTCGGCCTGTCCCATTGGATGGGCTCAGCCCCGCGACTCACTAGGGTGCCTGCCCAAACCAACGTCTTCCCTTATTCTTACCATCCTTCCGGCTCTGCCATGGTCTCAGTGGGCTGAAAGGGACTAGCCCAATAAAACAAACAAACACAGCTAGACTTATGTCGATGCCTCCAATCAGGCTGGCCGCTCTACGAATATGGCCCGCGCCCATGCCAGTCATCGGGTAGAAAGTAGGTAAACTGGCCGTCAATAATTGCAATCATGTCCTTTTCTATATTTTGACCTTCTGTATGGCCGAGTGACGAGACGTAGGTAAGGGCGGAGAAAAGTGAGTGTGAGAGAGGGAGAGAGAGATAGAGAGAGAGAGAGAGAGAGAGAGAGAGAGAGAGAGAGAGAGAGAAAGAGAGAGAGATGGGGGAAAGAGAGAAAGAAAGAGCGAGGGAGAGGGAGATAGAAGGAGAGGAAGAAAGAGAGGGGGAGAGAGAGAGAGAGGGGAGAGAGAGGAGAGAGAGAGAGAGAGAGAGAGAGAGAGAGAGAGAGAGAGAGAGAGAGAGAGAGAGAGAGAGAGAGAGAGACCGATGGGCATGCGTATTGAGTCCTATAGATATTAATCGCACAACATACTTTTCGTCCGCAGAAAAGCGCCGAGTTGAACCCTCGTACAACGTCACGTTATTTAGTAAGATCTTCACACTCTAACCCATACTACAGTGTTAGTGTTTGAATAAATACTGTGACACCGGCTCGGTACACGTCTCACCGGGGTATCTACTCCACTGTGATGTTCTCATTCGTGTATAGATGAGTTAGGTGGGTCTGATTTTATCTCGGTTTTCTTCAGTGACTAGAAAATATTCCAGAAGAGAGAGAGAGACCGACGGACACGTGTATTGAGTTCTATAGATAATCGCACAGCATACCTTCTTTTCATCCACAGAAAAGCGCCGAATTGCACCCTCGTACAACGTCACGTGAGTAAGTAAGAACTTCACACTCTAACCCATACTACAGTGTTAGTATTCGAGTAAATACCGTGACACCGGCTCGGTATACGTATCTACACCACTGTGATGTCCTGCTCAGTGTGTAGATGAGTTAGGTGGGCCTGATTTTCATGTCGACCTTTTTCAGTGACTCATATGTCCTCCATTCGTACCACCATATTCCAGTCGCGTCCCTATTACCGCCGTCCCGGTACCGTCCGTTCAGGCTGCTGTCCTCGCACCCCCAGCCAGTGCCCCACCACCAGGGCCCCTCACGGAGCTGTACACAGTTATAGCCATACGAGTCCTGGTCACGGTCACGGGTAGAGAACTTCGCATTGACGCTCGGCCGCAGACCATCCCCGGCAGTTCCCGAGTAGTTGGTATAGCTCAGTCTGTACCCATCCACCTCAGACGAGATACGGAACTGTTGGTATGTAGCGTATGATCTATTGCCGTCAAACGCTTCCAGGTCAATACGGAGTTCGAACTGTCGGCCCGATGACGTTAGCTGATAAACGTGTTCCAAGCCCCACCAGAATTCTTTGGTAACATTACCAAAGCCCTCCTTGTAGTAGGTCCATCCGAGGTAGAAGTCCTGGTGGGGCTTGATATCGTCTCGTCGTTGGATCACCGTCCAGTTCCCTCCGGCAGTGGCCATGTCACAGTAGGCCTCGATGGGTGGTTGTGTGCTGCTACCACTGGGTCGAAGGAGGTAGACACCAGATGGGGAGTCGACAGGCAGGTCGCTGCAATCACGTGCAGGGGCCAACTGTTTTACCTTAGCAGCTAGGTCATCAATACGCTCCTGTTGGGATGAAGTGTTGTTGATGGCTCCGGTCAGCTTGGATCCTAGGAGGTCAACCTTGGAGGTCAGGTCATCCATTCTGACTGAAACTTCACCATGAGTCGTTCTTCGTTCGTTGAGCTGGTTGTTGAGCTCGCTCAATTGAGATTGCTGGCTGTCGATCCTTGTAGCCAGTTGAGACGTCTGTGTGAGCCGTTGATCTCCTTGCTGTGTAACGATGCTATCCAGTTGCGCTGTGACGTTATTCACTGTGGTTGCAGTCTCCTCTTGATGTGATTTTTGTTCGTTCAGCTGGGTGTTGAGCTGGCTCAGTTGCGACTGCTGGCTGTCGAGTCTGGCAGTGATTGAAGTCAGTTGAGTGGACAGCTCTTCCATCTGCTCACTCTGCCTGCTTCTCAAAATACTGGTCGTAAGTTCCGTCACTCGAGAGTCGAGTAGAGTCAGTCTGTTGTCCAGCGACTCCACCCGAGACTCGAATCTTCTGATGACTGGCCGTAGCTCTTGCTGAACTGCTCTTGCGATGATGATGAACATCTCGTCGGCAGTGGCGCTGGGCAGGGCGGCCGGCTGCTGCTGCTGCGCCGCGGACCGCCCGGCCAGGGCGGTCCAGACGACAAGTATCACTCCGATCACCGTGTGCACTGCCATGCTGGATTGGCAGGAGGTGCCGGCGGCGTAGGCTGCCGCCCTCGGACTGACGGCTCGGAGTTGGCAGGGCGTCTGCAGAGCTCGGTGCGGCTGACCTCTGCCAAAGGCAGAGGTCACATCCGGTCAGGCGGCCCGGTCCCGTGAGCGACAGACTCAGCGACAAACATTTACCTTGGCCTCTGACCACTCTGTTGGATGGGTGTTATTTCTGTTCACGGTAGTCACTAGAGATGTCAATCGTATACCAACATTTTGGTATACCGATATCAAACCGATTCCAATTTGGTATTTGGTATTCCAATCCTCCTATATTTGGTATTTTATTGGTATTATGAACCCTCACTAATATATAAGAGGCTGATAAATTGGTATAAATTTGGTATTTGCCTCATGTTCCTAGGTTGGTTCGGTTTCGGTATTTCCTCACGGTTTTGTTGGTAGTTGGTTTGATATCGGTATTCCGATTTTCTGTAATTGACATCACTAGTAGTCACATCCAATAACCCGTGTATATGTCGATGGTGGGTGAGATCACTTATAGTGACGTGCTAGTGCTCATGAGTAGTGATGTAAATACGTCTCATGAGAGAGAGAGAGAGAGAGAGAGAGAGAGAGAGAGAGAGAGAGAGAGAGAGAGAGAGAGAGAGAGAGAGAAACTGGGAGCAAAAAGGAAGGCGGAGGGAGCCAGATGGAAAGAAGGAAGGTAACGAAAATGGGGTAAATGATAAATCCAGCCACGAATGGAGGGCACATTCCTCATACCCAGCCCCCCAACCCATCCCCCCTTATGGCTTCGGGCTTACGCCAGCTCCGTCAGTGATTGAAAAGAAAACTTGAGGAATGGATGGGCAGTCAATCAATTTGTTTATACCGAGTCTTGCATAGGTATTCTGGCTGAGCGACGAGCCGTTCTAGAGCAGAGAAAGGGCTGGAAGAGAGAAAGAGAGAGAGAGAGAGAGAGAGAGAGAGAGAGAGAGAGAGAGAGAGAGAGAGAGAGAGAGAGAGAGAGAGAGAAGGAGGAGGAAGAGGAGGAGGAGGAAGAGGAGGAGGAGGGGGAGAGAGATGGAGAGGGAGAAAGACATGGGAGGGACAGAGAGACATAAAGGAGAGGTAAGCATAGGGAAGGAGGAGGGAGAGTGGTGAAAGACATATAGGTAGGGAGGGAGAGAGATATCTGACAGCAAGATAAAAAGCGGTGCCCGTGAGAGATGGAAAGAGGGAAATTAAAGAGACAGGAAAAGGGTAGAATAAAAAGCAAGAATGGAAAGGAGCATTAGACAAGACCATGAAGTTTCAGGAGAGGGGCAAAGACGAAGGAGGAGATCATTTGTGTACCTATGCCTGTTTGCTCGTTTCATTTGATATTTCACCAAGATGGCCAGTGCACCTGTCACTCACGTCAGTCGGTCCTTCAACTGTAAACCCTCGGTCATTCAGTTCACAGCTCTCTGGGCAGCTCAGGCCGCGGCCGCAGTGCCCGAGCTTAGCGATCGAACGCCATAATTATATGTACGTCAATAAAACTACGTCCGTTGTCTTGATGTTTCTGGGCATTAAACCCTTGAAAAGAACATTTTAATCGAGCCTACCTTCCTCCACAAACGTAACAAACATAAAAAGACCTTCAGCAGTGCCCTAATTATTAGAACAATTTTTTATGTCATAGATAAGTCATCATTGTCCAAGCGCACTGCATTGCACGGGCCCCAACACCTTTGAACGCAGCTCGCGTCTACACCTTTTGTCGGTTGAATTCGGTGCGTAATCGTCCATTTTAGAGCTAACGAAATGTTTGAAATGCCGCAATATTATGCACAAGAATCGCATAATATCTCCACGCAGGTCAGGTAGTCGTCAATAAAGCATTCAATTTCGCCACAGCGGCAATACGCTCCATTTTCGGTGATTCCGCAACCCTGCACACACCGAATGTAACTGGCAAAAGGTGTAGGACAAAAATCGCCCTTATTGACAAGGGCTCGCCGCGGGGCACGCGCTGCCTGACCTCCTGACCTTGGCCGGCCGCCTGACAGCAGAAGTCCAGACGACTGTCTGGTTTTTGAGGATGACGCAATACGCGGCTCAGGTGTCAAGGGGAGTTGCATGCGGTAGGTCGCGGTCAGGATAAACTCAAGTGGTGATTTCTCGTTTGGTGATTGGTGATGAAGTGATTAGGTGAGTGGTAGTGAAGTGATAGTGCAGTGCTGGTGCCGTGCGGTGCGCGACAGTGGACAATCGGGCCGCGATAAGTGATAACTGTGCCAACTGGAAGACTGCGATCGGTGAGTGAGTTGGAGTGACCAGGTGAGTTACCGATCTGTCAGTGAGTGACATGAGTTTTGTGAGTGTGATTATATGGTGACGATTGTCTGCCGAGTGCCGGCCACTTGAATGGAAAAATTTGAGATGACATCGTTTCTCGTTTCAGAATCTTCTACGATGGAGCTGGAGCGCTTCGGATCCAGAATGGTCAGTCCGTTCCAGTTTCACACTGGAACGGTAATTCAATTATCTATCGTGTTCGCTGTTTTAGTGTGTGTAACGGCGGATCCAGATGGGTTTTTATTCAGTGTCTCACACTTGATAGGGGTTGGGTTATAGATTGAACTGGGCAAACTTTCGTCGCAGACAACCATTAGACAATAGATTTTGATTTTTTGTTTTGTTTTGCTAGGCTAGGTTGAATTAATTTTTGATACGTAATGCTGATTATTAGGTATGCTTTGCTTGGTCATCAGTTAAATTACTTCACCTATGATTTAGACCGTAAATTTATAGGTAATTTCAAACTTGTCTGCGTCGAGGGTTTGCCGAAAAATGAGTACAAAATAATTGCATCTTTTTTTGTTGTTGACGTGGTTGCAATGTCTGATAATAATAAACTCAAAGTAATAATTGGTATCAAGTTCTTGCGTGTAAATGACAAATGTGGAAATAAAATTTGAAATTGTATTTCAATGTCAATGCAATTTTTTTTAGCTGATCGCTTTTTTCTTAGCTTCAAGGGTAGGTGAATGGCAGACATGTGCATAGATCCGAGAAAACGAATCTGGGATCTGATCCCACGGATCCTGATCTCGGATCCGTCAGGATCATAGATCCAGCTTTTCAATTTATCGAGAGATCTGTAGGGATCATAGATCCGAGCTTATTTTTTTTCCTGAGATCTAGTGAGATCATAGATCATCATTTACTTTTTACCAACTCAGAAATCCCAGAAAATGACTTGTTGCAACTCACAAGCGTTCTGTTTTAGATTTTATAGATTTTTTTACTTGTTAAAAAGTAGGTAATGAGGTTTAGTGGCGTCAAAATGCAAATATATATTGTAAAATTATATACCAGCATGACGAGCATTCTGGGACATTTTGATTTCATGCAGACACGATGTGAAGGAACGTCCATCGTGTATTTTACTTGTGCTTGAAGTTACCCCCTCTCTCACCGACACGAATCAGCCCGCCTGAGCACGTGTTGAACAGCACCATGGACTCCCATGCTCATTAGGCGGACTGAAAAGGTTCCTATCACCCATTTTCAGCTCTGCCAGATATTTCCAATGTTTTCTTGTTATATCTGCCATAGGGTCCAAAAACTAGAAGTCTAGAAAGGGCAGGTCGAGGATTTTGCTACTGGCGGCCCTGGTGGTGTCTGATTTGCTGTTTTTGTTTCTCCCTGAAGACTGATTCTTCAGAGGATGCACATACGCCAGATGGACCGTTTGAAGGTTATTTATGACTACCAGCTTGTTCGTGCATTATTTAACGTCTTTCTGAGGTATCCCCTTGATGATCGTATGCTTCGAACTGCCTCAATGCTTCAAAATCATCGTTTTGTGTCGTTCCTTACTGAACGGCGGTGGACCATGCGTGCCGATTGGTGGGACATTTTCAGGCTCCACTGGGGCCGAGGCCTTCGGTTAAAAGGGACAAATCATGACACCATACAAAATGTCCCAGATTTATCTATCACGTGCATTGCTTTTTTGCACAAGATTTTTCGATTTAGGGACCACCATTGACGTTTACTTTTTAACAGTTAAAAAAAAAATCACCCTGTATGTCATTGCACGTCATAATCCAAAGTTTCGTGGGCCTTAATTGACATAGAAGCACTTGGAAACCTGGTTCCAAATGTTGTGCATGGTGGGATCCACTCAGATCATAGATCCATGTTTTTGGTTTATCGTCAGATCCTTTGAGATCATAGATCCAGATAAAATATTACACAACGGATCCGGTAGGATCATAGATCCGAGCCTGCAGATTGCTTCGAGATGCACTGAGATAGATCCATCACTCGGATCCATGCACTTGTCTGGTTAATGGTTAAATAAATTATCAACAATGATTTTAGAAGTCAAAGTAGCCTGGCTATCATCTCAGCCACCTGGATCCGCCTGTCGTTACCTCGCTGTAGCCGTGTTTGTCATGTCAAGACGCGCTGCCCATTCTGGACGGCTGCCAGCCGTGCTCCCGGCTCCCGGCGCCGACCCGCCGCCGCGGGCAGCGCTCACCCGAGTCGGGTCAGCAGCTGACCGCTGACCGGCCGGCAGAGGTCAGCGAAGGTCAGCCAACTGCGCACGTGGCTGAACGATATGAAGCGCTACTGGGCAGCGCTAAAAACTTATCAAAGGGATGCAGATTTGAAATTATTTCTTACGGAATATTGATTTGGATAATTGTAGATATATTTAACTCTTATTCATCATTATTGCTTCAAAAAGATATAGGCTATAGCTCTTCTCGCTTTAATGCCTCAAATCACCGACATAAGGTGATAAAGTATGGTGTTGAATTGTACACATAAGGAGTTGGTGTCATATTACTGGATTAATTGTCATATTTTGATATCGTTTATTACTCATTTTAAATGGGTACCTAGCTGCTACCTAAATTGACGGTGTAGGTCGACCGTACCTACTATCGTGGTTAAGATAGTTATCGCTTTTAATTGAACATTTATTGGACATAGATTAAACACATAAGAAAGTTGTCATTTAAGTTGTGTTCAAAGCTGTGCCCTTTACAATCCCAGTTGATTTAACATCCTTATGGAAGACTGTTTGGCGGAGCGGTTCTTGAACGCTGCGTATGCGGACATTCGACGGGAGGTGTCGCGCATAATTAACGCATGTCGCCCACCACATGTCGCGCATAATTAACGTTTTGCCGAAATTTTGAAAGTGTTCATTCTTTTATTGACTTGGTGGATTTATCAAATAAGTGATTTGCAACGTCGTTGGACGACATCTGAGGTAAGAATCATGGTAAGAAATTTCTACGTTAATTTCTTACTCCTATATGTGCTGTAAGGCCTTCGCTATTTGTGTTGGTCTTTGGCAACGGAGCACTGAGCAGGATATTAGAATTTCACAGGTGAGTTGTGTTGACTATAGGAAGCGTTTGGCTGTCACTGCAAGTCGTTGATGAAGTGACACTTTTTTCGGTACTGCTTCGGTAAGTAAACTTTTTTCCTACATGCCGGGGTATGTCTTAAGCACAGCACGAGCCGGGCAGTAAAACTATGACCAAGAAACTGTCGGTGTCAAAATGCCATGTTATTTGATAGGCCGGGCAGGAAACAAAAGTTTACTGCCCGGGTTTACTGCCCAGGGCAATGACCTCTAAACTACAGTTTATCGCATTAGCCCAGAGGTATAATTGACAGGGAATGTATAATTGACATCATTATTGCATGATATTTGCCGCGTAAAATTAGAAAACTAACTTTTTTTTTGGTAAAAAATATCTGCTTTGTTTATCAATGGTTTTGAAATATTTTTTATCGGTTACAAAGGAAATTATGGTAAGATATGCGCCTATTAATCGAAATCCGTTATCGCTTGTTGTCTTATCTTCGTTTGATATGTTCACTGATACCTCGGGCCTAGGTTATTGCGTTATTATTTGACAGTTGTAGTGTAGTCCTTTCCTCGAAACAAACATGTAAAATATGGAAAATATAATGTATTTCACGAAAGTTTAGCCATAGGGCATCAACAAAGTACGATTTCATAAATAAAGAATAGACTAGATGGCATGTTTTGCGCTATAACTGTGCCCTTTGATAGATGCATTTGATGGGGCATTAGTTTGGGTGTGGGAACTTTTGATTTCTATTTGTCTTATTTTGTCGGAGTTGGATATTTGTTTGAACGGCATGGTACGCTGGTGCTGGTTGCGGGTTGTTAGAGTCTTTCTCATGGTTTGCCTTTATCGAACTCAAACACACCCTACCCTACCCTAACCTACTCATACCCTACCTTACTCATAACCTACACGTAGTTACCCTTCTCATACTCGATTAAAGTAATGTACCAAATTTGAGCGCAATCGGCCCAGCCGTTCTTGAGATATAAAACTGGCCCACTGCACGTGCGCACGCGCTAGCTGAGACTCCAGATGACTTGTGCCAGCCACCTTTCTAAATTGCCCCCAACAGTGAACAAAATTTGAGCGAAATCGGCCCAGCCGTTCTTGAGATGCATAAGTGGACCCCTCACGTGCGCACGTGCAATCGATCCACCCTACCTGTCAGAAATGACCATGCATCGCCAGGTTATTGTCCCCTCCACCCACAGTCCAAGTTTCAGCGCAATCGGCCCAGTAGTAGCTGAGTTATTCCTAGTACAATAATGTGCTGTTTACTGGTAGGCGCTTATTTTCAGTGTTTGGAATTCCCCTTTGCGGGTGGTGCATTGCAGCCCATGCTTTGATAGCTATTGTCAAAAGTTGTATGACCTGCCGGCCATAAGCCATCGATCGGATTTTGTCGAAAAATACCTGTAGCGTTAACAAAACACGGTCGTATGTTTGAGTCATTTTCACAAAAGTTTATTGACTTTTCGATAATATTTTGGGTGGATATTGGTCAGAAAAGAATGCTCTTTCCGAATATGTAGGTTTCATAGCCGTTGGTCAGCGTTTTCAATACATTTTGATGTTGTAAAGGACATTGCGCTCCGCGCGAATTAAATTTTCAAATTAAAGTTTCATTATTAAGGAAATGGTACGGATCATCGCCCTTTATTTGCTTTCCTCTGATTACACGTACATTTGTCTGCAATATGATACAAC
Source organism: Amphibalanus amphitrite (assembly GCF_019059575.1). NCBI lineage: Eukaryota > Metazoa > Arthropoda > Thecostraca > Balanomorpha > Balanidae > Amphibalanus > Amphibalanus amphitrite. The sequence continues at coordinate 89,606 of NW_024882089.1, forward strand.
ACCGATTTAATTCCGTCAAGCCGTTTTCCAGCGGCATCGGTTTTCTTCCCACAATGCACGAAATCGGTCATTTTTTGACAACCGGGGGTGCTGTCTTGCACGTGGCGCGTGCTGTACTATGAAACCATATCAATACGCTAGTTCCATCTCTCCTCTACCCATCAGTGGCAACCCGACCTCGCTACGGCAATCTGTCGCCGAGTTTTGGGCCCGGGAAGTGGGCGCCGCAGGCCGGTTTTCGCTCGATCGTCGATTTGACCGTTTCCCGTGTTAACCCTATGGCGCACGCGAGCGCGTGCTGACGGCGCACCCCTGGCCCGATCACGCCCAAATTTTAATACAAAGGCCGCCCACGGCCACAGATTTGGCATGCCCAATTTCACGTCGCTACGCGGCGCCTTTCAGGCGCAATAAGACACATAAGTCATGACGCATGGACGGACATCTTATAATTCATAATATAGACTAGATGGCCATGTTTGCGCGATAACTGTATGGTATTTAATTGATTTTACGGGTTCTGTAGTGTATACCAAGTTTGAGAGAAATTGGCCCAGCCGTTCTTGAGATAGGAAACTGCTCCTTTCCAGGTGTGCACGTGCATTAGCATTTAGCACCCTACATATGGTAATGTGTCGTTCGATATGTGCCCGTTGACAGTCCCAAAATTCAGCACAATCGGCCCGGTAGCGGCTGAGTTATTGCAAGAATAAATTTATTTTATTTACTGGTGAATTCCCCTGGCGAGAGGTGCCTTCCGCTACCGTTTGTTGCCAAAGGTTCAATGGCCTGCCTGGGCCTGCCTGCCGAAGCCACCGATCCGATTTCGTGGGAAAATACGCGTAACGTTATCAAAACACGGTCGCATGCTTGAGTCATTTTCACAAAAGTTTATTGACTTTTCGATAATATTTTGGGTGGATATTGGTCAGAAAAGAATGCTCTTTCCGAATATGTAGGTTTCATAGCGATTGATCAGCGTTTTCAATACGTTTTGATGTTGTAAAGGACATTGCGCTCCGCGCGGATCAAATTTTTAAATTAATTTTTCGTTGTTAAGGAAATGGTACGGATCATAACTTTTTAATTGCTTTCCTCTGATTACACGTACATTTGTCTGCAAAATGATACAAAACCGATTTCATTCCGTCAAGCCGTTTTCCAGCGGCATCGATTTTCCCGTCGCAATGCACGAAATCGGTCATTTTTTAACAACCGGGGGTGCTGTCTTGCACGTGGCGCGTGCTATACTATGAAACCATATCAATACGCTAGTTCAATCTGTCCTCTATCCATTGGTGGCAACCGCTTTTCGCTGCGTCCGCCCATTGCCGAGATATCAAGCGGGAAAGCTAGCCGTGTCGGCCCGATTTTCGGCCGATCGCCGCTTTCGCCGACTCCGTGTTAAGCCTATGAGAGCACCCTTTTGCACGTGCTGAAGGCGCACCCCTGGACCAATCAGCCCCAAATTTTAATACAAAGGCCGCCCACGCCCACAGATTCGGCATGCCAAATTTCACGCCGATACGCGGCGCCTTTCAGGCGCAATAAGACACATAAGGCATGACACACGCACGCACGGACAACTTATAATTCATAATATAGATTCTTGCAAGAGCACTGGAAAATTCACGTTTACTCACTAGGAATATTATACCTTCCTCTTGTTCTTATGTCGTGGCAAATTTTTCATGTGTTGTTCAGCAGAAATTGTCCGAACCATGAAGTAAAAATTACGGAGCATGATTATCATAAATTGCAAGTCTTATAAAAAATACTTAACATAACCCTCATGCTCAAAGACATATAAAACAAAACGAAGCAGGTCGTATGCCTACATAATTCTAACGCATTGTCTTTTTACAACCTCGGTTGGTTTAATTTTTTAGCTGTCGTTTTATAAAAGTTGAATAAGTTTTTGGTTCTTCAATAAACGGACTTAGATTTGTACCATAGGCTGTAACAGGTCGCCGTTATTAATTCGCGCTCATGAAATATTTTCGCGCTCATTTTGCCGCTGTTTTGAAAGTGTTAGTTTTATTTCTTGTCATTACAAATTTACCTATCAAGTATCAAGTGAGTGATTTGGAACAAGATGGGGCCTGCAGGGAGGCAAGAACTATGGTAAGATAGCTTTACGTACATTTTTCTTACTCTTTAGTCTTAAACGTGCTCATGTCTTCGCTTGATGTGATGTGTTGGGTTTTAATAATGGAACAGGGTGTTATAAGTTGCATACTGCGTAGATAAGTTTTGTTTCCATGGGAAGTGTTTGTTTGGCTGCCAGGGCTTTGACTGGTGCTGCAAAGTGCAAGCCGTTGAAGTGGCACTACATGTAGGCACTGTTTTTCGGAGATGAAAAGGTTAATCGTATAAGCTCCCCTCCTTCTGTTTCTTCCTCGAAGTACTTATTGTCGCCTCCCCTGTTATGAAATAGTTGCAACGTATTTTCACCATAAAACGAAACATCATAGAAAAACATGCTATGTGACAGAAACTTAAATATATTGCAAATGAATAATAACTCACTCAGAACAAAGCAGAAAAGATCTGTGTTGTTTTTATAAAGATGTCCTTTATTTCTAACATCGGTTACTTTTTATTCAAGGCGTCTGCTTTTTCGAAGCATTTGCTTTTTGTTTTGTGTACGAATTTATACCACCGTAGGCGTTGACAACTCGCCGTTATCAATTCGCACTTTATTTGGCGCAAATTTAATATTTTGGTGTTTTTGAAGAGGTGATTTTTCATTGACATTACAGATTTATCTACTGAGTAATTTGCAAGAAAACTTACTGAGTGACATTGGATTATGCATGGTAAGATATCTTTACCTTTTTTCTCGTTCATATGCTGTTAACTCTGCCTCCTTTTAGTGTTGCTAATAGACCTTGGGAAATTTAGGTAATCTAGTTTGAATGCTGAATATGTTATCATTAAACGTCGATGTAATGTTGACATTGGGTCGTTTGCATCTGACAATTTGTGCGTCTAGCTAGTATCGTTAATGTCTTTATATGCTTATTTTGATCCCGTTAGTTCAATGGTCTTGAAGAAAAATACGAAGGTACAAATACTTGGCACTAGCTGACACTGAACAAAGTAGCTGTTACAGTTCCGTCGATTATTTGTGTCGACACTTTGAAACTTTTCCCTTTTCTACCCTATCCTTGAGATAGCAGCATTCTGAATGTCCACCTATACTACTATATCCAGTTGGTTTCCGCCGCACGTTGTTTCATATGTTTTTGGTTGAAGTCGTGCGTTTTCATCAGCGCGGCGCGTTTTTAAGCTTGTTTTGCTGATTGAGTTTTGACTAGTGCTCATGCAAGCTGTTGATTAAGTGACACTTTTTGTCGGTGCTGTTGGAATGTTCCTCGGTAAGTAAAAGGGACAGTGGTGAGTTCCTTTGCTCCTGGTTATTGCCTTTGACCCATCTTCCCTCTATCAGGTGTCCTGCAGTGCTAAGCACAACTAACTCAAATTAGACAAATAGTAAGGCATTCACAAAAAAGTAGCATAATGCAATTCAAGTATATATAACAAACATTGAAAACAGAGGAGATCGCTGTGTGTATTTTTGATGAGTTTGGAATGAAGGTCGGTTTTTGAATTTTCTGGGTTAATGACACCTTTTTACGCGTTTTTTAGTTTTTTTTTAAGCTGAGCGCCATTATTTCGCGTACATTTATCATTTTGTTGATATTTTGGAAGATTTTGGAAGAGGTAATCCTTCTTTAATTGGCGTGACTGAATAAGCAAGTAAGTCATTTGCAACAAGGTTGGAAGACGTCGGAGGTAAGAATCATGGTAAGAAAGTTCGATGTGCATTTCTTACTCTTTGGTATTGTCAGGTCTTAGTTTGTTGTGTTGTACCTCTAAGATAGCGGAACAGTGTATTATAACTTATAAGTTGCATTGATAAGTTGTGTTGACTAGGGAGTGTTTGGCTGCCTGAGTTTTGGCTAGTGCTGCAGGCTGCAAATGAGCTCTGACTCGTTGATCTGGACTGACTCGTTGATCTGACTCTGGACTCGTTGATCCTGAAAGTAGATTTTGTAGTGGTTAAAAAAAGGTTAGTGATAGGTTTCCCTGATCATGTTCTTCTACGTACCCTTTGTTGTCTGCACTGGCGTTGAAAGCATCGAAGTTGAATTATAAAACGAGAGTAATAAGCAGTAGCACAAGACAAGTCATTTATAATTTCGTCACATTACACTGCAATGCAAATAAATATGTGCAAATAACTAAATTGAGCAAACAGAAAACAAAAGAGATCGGCTAACATTATCGAAATTTGTATGCTTTTACAGCGTCGGTTGATCAAACTTCTTTTAAGACGTTTTTGATTGTTTTGAGTCTTTTGCTCACGGGCGTGTCATAGGAAACGTCAACAGCTACAGTTCTTATTTCGTGCATATTGAGCACTTCGTTGGCGTTTTGGAATAGGTAATTCCTTTATTGACGCGGTGAATTTATCTATAGTGAGTGATTTGCAACAAGTCTGGACGACATTGGACTCATGCATGGTGAGATGGTTTTAAATATTTACTCCTTTATATGCTGTCAACTCGCCTTTTATTAGTGCTCCTAACAGACCTTGGGAAGTTTAAGTGAGGTTAGATTGAATGTTGTGTATGTATTGATTGTTGAGCTTGAAACATCCATTTTATGTTGCAAGGGGGTTGTTACAACTTACGGATGACTACTTGTGCGTTTAGTTGGCACATCTAATGTCTCTAGGATGGTCTAGTTAGGTTACCGTTACGTTACTTCAATGGTCTTTTTTTGTTGTTGAAAAAATGGGTAGTAGAGTATACTGTATAGAGGTAAAGATTGAAATAGTTAGTAGAGGAAATAAAACATTGTGCTGACACTCATTGAATCTTGTCAGCTATTCGCGCTATTTATTGAGTAAGTGAGTTTCAGTAAAGGGCATCTTTATGTACCTTCAGTCAGTTTCGGCTCTAAATTCACATCATTTGATCCTGGACCACCGCTTTTTTAACGCTCTGAGTTTTAACCCGCGCCCTGGTGGGGTCTGTTTATAACGCGACCTGGTGTGTGTGGGGGGGGGGGCTATTTTTTGCCCCCCCCCCCCTCGTATCTCCGAAACTACTTAACGGATCCACAAAATTCAAACGGCGTTCGAAAGGCCTGTCAAATTTGTCGAAGGAAACCAAATTTCATTGACCTCGGGGTCACCGATGACGTCACAGGTCAGGTCAAAGATGAAATGTTTCACCGTTCACGGGTCTTCTAAGGAATGCGCTATAACACCGAGGAAAACGCATTTTGTCGAGAATCAGCGATAGGGCGTCAGTTGCCTAGTAGATATGTTGCTATTAGAGGTCACTGACAATACCAGGTCACGTCACAGGTCAGGTCACCAAGGGTCACAGGTCAGGTCACATGAGCCCAACTTTACTAAGGTTGTGTGATGCATGTTTTATGGCCAATTTTTCATTTCCAACTCAATGGTGTTGGTTATAAGACTATCAGGTACGGCTTAGGTCACTTTCTGGTGAAGTTTAGGTCAAGGTCAGGTCAAGGTCAGGCCAAAAAAAGTCAAATTTTAAAGTTGATAGTTTTGCATAAAATGGGTATTGATTCGATGCAGCTCGTCACGGGGAGTCTAATGGTGGTCTTTTTTTTTGCGCTACGGGGTCTAGAATTGCTAAAAATTGAGTTTGAAAATTTGACGTCATCAATTTTGAACAGTTTTTTTACTATAACATCGCCAAAAAAAGAGGTATCAATCTCAAATTTGGTATGTGGATGGAAGGCGGTAAGGACTATCACATATATTCTGGTTTTTGCGAAATTCAAAAAACTTTTTGGATTTTTCGATCATTATATCAAAAAAAAAATATTTTTTGATTTTTGGGGGTCAAAATCCAAAATTTCAAAAATCCGAGATAGCAGTTTTGTAGCCCTGTCAATTCTACAGCTTTTATGTCCTTATCATTTTTCTGTATTTGCAAAGCTATAGGCCTGACAGCTCTTCCCGCGAAACCCTTTTTTGGGTCGAAAACGGCAGAACATGACGTCACTCTGACGTCATTTCCGGCCAACCTATCATAGCCTTTGGAAAAATTTTTGGTCACCATATGTAAAATTGATGTCCGGGAGGGTACTGAAAGTTTGGTTACGATCGGCGCAGCGGTTCTGGAGATATATCGAAAAGTCTGGAGGGGGGCAAAAAATAGCCCCCCCCCCCCCACCAGGGCGCGGGTTAAGCTTGGTATTACTGGCTGGGTCGTTAAATCGTGCCGGGGGCCACTGATGAGGAGATAGTCTAGTTGTCGGCGTCGAGGGAGTTTTTCGGTAAGTAAAATGGTTTTGGGTGAGTTTCCTTCAACATAAGTTCCCTCTCGCACGCGTTCCCTCTCATCCATGTTCCCTCTCACCATGCTCCCTCCGTTTTGAGTTTCGTCTGAAACGTGTTCCCTCTTTTTTCATTTTTTTTTTTCAATCAAATTTTTTCCTCATTTTTCTCAGCCCCTTGTTCCCTCTGGGCTCTGACACATGTCCCCTCTGACAATTGTTCCCTCCAAACCCTGCTCCCTGTGACAATGTGCCCTCTGCAGCGTATGTCCCTTCGACGCATGTTCCCTCTAACACATGTTCATCTGACCCTTGCTCCCTCTAACACATGTTCCCTCCGACACATTTCCCTCCGTGAGCGCGGGAAATACGGCCCCCGAGAAGCCAGGAAGCGTTCCTTGCGGTTCGTCGCGGTCGAGTCGTGCTAATATGGTGAACTTTTCGCTATTGGTGATTGATGGTGAAGTGATTGTGTGAGTAGTGGTGAAGTGATAAGTGCGGTGCTCGTGCCAAGCGGTGCGCGACAGTGGACAATCGGGCCGTGATAAGTGATAGTTGTGCCAACTGGAAGACTGCTATTGGAGAGTGAGCTGGAGTGACCAGGTGAGTTACCGATCTGTCAGTGAGTGACATGACATGAGTGAGCCTCGTGAGTGAGAATATTTGGTGAGGATCTTCCGCTGGAAAGGAAAAACTTTAGCCGATATAATTCTCTTTTCAGAATCTTCTACAATGGAGCTGGAGCGCTTCGGATCCAGAATGGTCAGTCCGTTCCAGTTCCACATTGGAACGGTAATTCAATTATAATCTATCGTGTTCGCTGTTTTATTGTGTACGGCGGATCCAGATGAGCTGTTATTCAGTGTTTCAAATTTGCGCTGCGTTTGCCATGATAAAAATTAAAGATGACTGAATAATTTCTTTTGAAGTGAACTTGCTCGTATGTTTTAGATTTGTACTTAGATATTAAATAATAATTGGCTTATTGAATATTGCTTCCTAAATGTAGAAATGTTCAGTGAAGTTCAGCTTGCAATTTGAATGCAAAGTAATTTGTTGCTAGCTTTATACTTACCTTTATGGGTTAAGGGTGATTTATTTTGCCTATTTCTTTAACATTCCGGTGTTAAGCATAAAGTTAACGTAACCTGGCCTCAGGGTTGTGCTTGACTCATGAGTCGAGTCAGAGATTTGACTCAACTCTGATTCAGACTAGTCAGGTTTGAGTCGAGTCAGATAAAATGTTGAGCTGTTGAGTTGAGTCAGAGCTGAGTCAGACAAAAATATTAAGGTGTTGAGTTGAGTCAGAGTTGAGTCAGTAAAATAACTTTTGACATTGAGTTGAGTCAAAGACATTTAGGAACATGAGTCAGCTGACTCATCTTTCTAGAAACAATATATAAGCTTTTCATTCTCCCCCCGCTTAACAACTTAGGTCTGGCCCTGCTGCCGGATTTTTCCCCCCTCCCGCTCAACAACTTTTTTATCTGAGTCAATTTTGAGTCAACACACTTGACTCAACAAAAAATTTGAGTCAAGTTTGAGTCAACTCATATTTTCATTGAGCCGCTTAAGTCATGAGTCGAGTCAAGGGAAAAAATCAGCTCCTTGTTTGAGTCAGAGTTGAGTCAGGGCTTTCTGAAGTTGAATGATGAGTCGATTCGGCAACTTTTTTTGAGTCGAGCACAACCCTGCCTGGTCTCCATCTCAGCCACCTGGATCCGCCTGTCATTGCATCATTGTAGCCGTGTTTGTCATGTCAAGACGCGCTGCCCATTCTGAACGGCTGCCAGCCGTGCTCCCGGCTCCCGGCGCCGACCGGCGCGGCCGCCGCGGGCAGCGCTCACCCGAGTCGGGTCAACAGCTGACCGCTGACCGGCCGGCAGAGGTCAACGAAGGTCAGCCAACTGCGCACGTGGCTGAACGATATGAAATGCTACTGGACTGAGCTGGAAACTTATCAGAGGGATACAGCTTTGAAATTATTTCTTATGTTATGCTAATTGGGATAATATATATTAACACATGGTTTCCCGTGTGTAAATGGTTTTAACGCACGACGTGGATGGATTGGAGCACGAGTGTGTTAATGCACGAGTGAAACGAGTGCATTAACGCACGAGTGCTCCATTCCATCCACGAGTGCGTTAAAACCATTTATGCACGGAAACCATGTGTTAAACTAATTAATACATGCTTAACGGTGCGAATTTAAATTAAAATTAAACCTAGTCCATGCCACTAAAAAGGCCTTTTACGGGAATTCTTAGAATAAAGTCAGTGACCCTTACGAAAAACTTCAGTCGAGAAAGTCATCACTGCACGCGCGTGCACCAATTTAAATTGGTGCACGGCTACCTTCGAATTAACGCACGGTTAATCTCCAGTGAACGCACCGTAAAGTATGTATTAATATATATTGGTGCACGGCTACCTTCGAATTAACGCGCGGTTAATCTCCAGTGAACGCACCGTAAAGTATGTATTAATTGTAGATATATTTCACTCTCATTCATCATTATTGCTTCAAAAAGATGGATAGCTCGTCTCGCTTTAACGCCTCAAATAATCGACATAAGGTGATAAAGTATGGTGTTGAATTGTACACATAGGGAGCTGGTGTCATATTACTGGATTAATTGTCATATTTAGATATCATTTATTACTCATTTTAAATGGGTACCTATAGCTGCTACCTACATTGACGGTGTAGTTCGACCGTACTATCGTGGTTAAGATAGTTATCGCTTTTAATTGTTCATTTATTGGACCTAGATTAAACACATAAGAAAGTTGTCATTTAAGTTGTTTTCAAAGCTGTGCCCTTTTACAATCCCAGTTAATTTAACATCCTTATGGAAGACTTTGGCGGAACGGCTCTTGAACCCTGCGTATCGGACGTTCGACGGAAGATGTTTAAGGCCGACCGCTGTCATTTCGCGCATATTTAACATTTTGTTGAGATTTTTAAAGTGTTCATTGTTTTATTGACTTGATGGATTTATCCAATGAGTGATTTGCAACGTCGTTGGACGACATTTGAGGTAAGAATCATGGTAAGAAAGTTCTAAGTTAATTTCTTTTGGCTTTGGCAACGGAGCAGGATATTGGAAATTACACAGATGAGTTGTGTTGACTGGAAAGTGTTTGGCTGTCGGTGCAAGTCGTTGATGAAGTGGCACTTTTTTCGATGCTGCAAGGAATTCTTCGGTAAGTAAAATTTTGGGTAGAGTTTTCTTCCTACTGTTTACTCCAAGTTTTTTTTCACCGATTCTGAAGTTCAGCAGAAATTGTCCGAACCATAAAGTAAAAGTTATGGATCATGATTATTATAAATTGCAAGCCTTGCAAAACATACTTTACATGACCCTCATGCTCAAAAACATATAAAACAAAACGAAGCAGGTCGTATACCTACATAATATTAACGCAGCGTCTTTTTACAACCTCGGTTGGTTTAATTTTTTTAGCCGTCGTTTTATAAAAGTTGAAGCAGCATTTGGTTCTTCAATAAACGGACTTAGATTTTTACCAGAGGGGTGGCTGTAACAGGTCGCCGTTATTAATTCGCGCTCATCAAATATTTTCGCGCTCATTAAATATTTTGCCGCTGTTTTGGAAGTGTTAATTTTATTTCTTGGCATTACAAATTTACCTATCATGTAAGTGATTTGGAACAAGATTGGGCCTGCAGGAAGGCAAGAACCATGGTAAGATATCTTAACGTACATTTTTTTACTCTTTAGTTTTAAACGTGCTCATAAGGCTTCACTTGATGTGATGTGGTTGGACTTTAATAATGGAACAGGGTGTTATAAGTTGCGTAGATAAGTTTTCTATACTGGGAATTGCTTGGCTGCCAGGGTTTTCACTGGTGCTGCAAGCCGTTGAAGTGGCATTTCTTGTGGGTGCTGTTTGGAAGTATTTCGGCAGGTGAAAAGGTTAACCCGCGCACCGACGGGGGTCTGCGCCAACTTCGCACCGACGGGGGGGGGGGCGGATGACCGCCCCCCCCTGAGATCTCGAGAACGAAGCAAGATAGCCACAAGCGGTAAACGGTATCGGATACGCACGGCCAAGATCTACAATTTTTACGAAGGTCATTTTCAGGTCAGGTCAAAGATGACGTCACAGGGGTCGAAAAAGTCAAAATGGCGGCGCTAGATATGGAGAGAGTTTTTCTCGAATAACTTTCGAATTAGTCAAGATAGGAACAAACTAAGGGCATCATCGTGATCCTCTCGTCAATCCGCATCGAATGATATATATGTTGACCTCGAAAGGTCAAGGTCAAAGGTTGACCTCAGGTCACGTGACCTCGAGGTCATCATGTATATCATTTGATGCGTCTTGACGAGCTGAACACAATGAGACCATCCACGCGTCTGTATCTTGTTCCTGTACGGAGTTATTGGCCAAAAACCTTTGGTGACCTTTGATGACGTCACATGACCTCACAGCTGCCCAACAGCAAAACAGACCTGAAGGTAGTGAAGGTTGATCGTATATGAAGTCATGTATGGTATATGGGGCCATTCCGACCCGTTTTAGTGGTAAAAACAGGGAGTTGATTTTTCCCCCATTGACTTATAATGGGGAGGTCGCGAAATTGACCTGACCTAAGGTCACCGATATCAAAATTCCGAGATATACAAATTGTAGCTACTAATGACCTAATAATATCCTGCGACTTTCAAAGGCCTCCGACATCTACTGTAGCTCTGGCACGGTGACAAAGTTGCAAAAAAGTGACTTGAGGTTGGGTCATTCAAAGTGACCTGGTGACCTGACCTTAAAAGGTAGGAGGTTCAAACTTGCACACCATGTGTAAAATTGTTGAGGTTATAGTCACACCAAATTCCGCGGCGCTACGCGCCGCGGTTTTCCCGCTATTCGCGAAAAACCTCAGGGGGGGGGGGGGGGGGGGCGGATATCCGCCCCCCCGTCGGTGCGCGGGTTAATCGTATAAGTTCCCCTCCTTCTGTTTCCTTGAAATATTTATTGTCGCCTCCCCTGTTATGAAAAAGTTGCAGCATATTTTCACCATAAAAGGAAACGTCATAGAAAAACATACTATGTGATGGAAACAGATAGAATGCAAATGAATAATAAATCACTCAGAACAAAGGAGAATAGATCTGTGTTTTTTTATATAGATGTCCTTTATTTCTAAATTCGGTTACTTTTTTATTCAAGGCGTCCGCTTTTTCGAAGCATTTGCTTTTTGTTCTGTGTACGAATTTATACCACCGTAGGCGTTGACAGCTCGCCGTTATCAATTCGCACTTGATTTGGAGCAAATTTAACATTTTGGTGTTTTTGAAGAGGCGAATTTTTCATTGACGTTACAGATTTATTTAGTGAGTAATTTGCAAGAAAACTTACTGAGTGACATTGGATTATGCATGGTAAGATATCTCTACCTTTTTTTTTCTCGTTCATGTGCTGTCAACTCTGCATGCTTTTAGTGTTGCTAATAGACCTTGGGAAATTTAGGTGATGTAGTTTGAATGCTGAATATTGTTATCATTTAACGTCAATGTAATGTTGAAATTGGGTCGTTTGCATCTGACAACATGTGCGTTTAGCTGGTATCGTTAATGTCTTTATATGCTTATTTAGCTCCCGTTAGTTCGATAGTCTTTTAGAAAAGAAAATACGGAGGTACAAATACTTGACATGCTGACACTTAACAAAGTAGCTGGTACCAAGATTACTTTACTACTCGCTGGTACAGTTCCATCTATTATTTGTGTCAACACTTTGAAACTTTTCCCTTGTCTCCCTATCTTTGAGGTAGCAACATTGAACATTCTGAATGTCCACCTATACTACTATATCCAGATGGTTTCCGCCGCACATTGTTTCATATGTTTTCGTTGAAGTCGTGCGTTTTCGTCAGTGCGGCGCGTTTTTATGCTTGTTTTGCTGATTGAGTTTTGACTGGTGCTGCAAGTCGTTTAAAGTGACACTATATAGTCGGCGCTGTTTGGATGCTGTTCGGTAAGTAAAAGAGACTGTATGGTGATAAAATGACAATCATAACTCAAGCCTGTATTATCTGTACTAACTATACTGTATTATTTTATTGCTGTTGCTGCATTATCGTCATTTTATATGTCATGGATCCGTTACAGGACTGTGGTGAGTTCCTTTACTCCTGTTTATTACCTTCGACCCATGTTCCCTCTATGTCATGTGTCCTGCAGTGTTAACCACAACTAATTCAAATCATAAAGTGACAAATAATAAGGCATTCTCAAAAAGTAGCATATTGCAATGCAAGTATATATAACAAACATTGAAAACAGAGCAGATCGCTGTGTGTACTTTTTATGAGTTTTGAATGAAGGTCGGTTTTTGAATTTTCTGGTTAATACCACCTTTTCAAGCGTTTTCTAGTTTTTCGACCGTTATTATTTCGCGCGCATTTATCATTTTGTTGGTGTTTTGGAAGATTTTGGAACAGGTAATCCTTCTTTAATTGGCGTGGCGACTTAGCAAGTAAGTCATTTGCAACAGGGTTGGACGACGTCGGAGGTAAGAACCATGGTAAGAGAGTTCGACGTGCATTTCTTACTCGTTGGTATTGTCAGGTCTTAGTTTGTACCTCTAAGATAGCGGAAGAGTGTATCATAAGTTGCATGGATAAGTTGTGTTGACTAGGGAGTGTTTGGCTACCTTCCTTTTGACTAGCGCTGCAGGCTGTATAAAATGATGAGACTCTGGACTCGTTGATTCTGAAAGTAGTTTTTGTAGTGGTTCGTGATAGGTTTCCCTGATCATGTTCTTCTACGTATGTACCCTTTGTTGTCTGCACTGGAGTTAAAAACATCGAATTTGAATTATAAAACAAGAATAATAAGCATTAGGACAAGACAACAGTCATTTAATTTCGTCACATTACACTGCAATGCAAATAAATATGTGCAAATAACTAAAAAGCATACAGAAAACAAAAGAGGTCGGTTATCATTATCAAAATTTGTATGCTTTTTAGCGTCGGTTGATCAAACCTCCTTTTAAGACGTTTTTTGATTGTTTTGATTGAGTATGTATTTTGCTTGCGGGCGTGTCATAGGAAACGTCAAAAGCTACAGTTCTTATTTCGTGCATATTGAGCAGTTCGTTGGCGTTTTGGAATAGGTACCTAATTCCTTTATTGACGCGGTAAATTTATCTAGTGAGTGATTTGCAACAAGTCTGGACGACATTGGACTCATGCATGGTAAGATGGTTTTAAATTTTTACTCCTTTATATGCTGTCAATTCGCCTTCTATTGGTGCTCCTAACAGACCTTGGGAGGTTTAATTGAGGTTAGATTGAATGTTGTGTATGTATTAATTGTTGAGCTTGAAACATCCATGTTATGTTGAAAGGGGGTTGTTACAACTTACGGATGACTACTTGTGCGTTTAGTTGGCACATCTAATGTCTCTAGGATGGTCTATGTTAGCTTACGTTACTTCAATGGTCTTTTTTTGTTTTTAAAAATGGGTAGTAGAGTATAGAGGTAAAGAGTGAAATAGTTAGTAGAGAAAATAAAACATTGTGCTCACACTTATTGAATCTTGTCAGGTATTTGCGCTATTTCTTGAGTAAGTGAGTTTAAGTGAAGGGCACCTTTATATACCTTCAGTCAGTTTCGGCTTTAAATTCACATCATTTGATCTTGGATCCCCGCGTTTTTTAACGCTCTGAGTTTTTTAAGCTTGGTATTATTGGCTGGGTTGCTAAATCGTGCTGGGGGCCACTGATGAGGAGATAGTCTAGTTGTCGGCGTTGAGGGAGTTTTTCGGTAAGTAAAATGGTTTTGGGTGAGTTTCCTTCGACACAAGTTCCTTCTCGCACGTGTTCCCTCTCATCCATGCTCCCTCTCATTCATGTTCCCTCTTATCCATGCTCGCTCCGTTACGAGTTTCCTCTGAAACGTGTTCCCTCTTTTTTCATTTTTTTTTCAAATCAAAAATTTCCCTCATTTTTCTCAGACCCATGTCCGCTCTAACCCTCGTTCCCTCTGGGCTCTGACACATGTCCTCTCTGACACAATTGTTCCCTCCAAACCCTGCTCCCTGTGACAATGTGCCCTCTGCAGCGTATGTTCCTTCGACGCATGTTCCCTCTAACACATGTTCCTCTTCAGTAGCGGCGGAACACCTTCAATTAACCCGCGCGGGGCTGGGGTCTCCAGCCGAACGCGCGGGGCTGGGGGGGGGGTAAATTTTACCCCCCCTGTTATCTCCCGAACTAATGGTCCGATTTGGAAAATTCAAACGCCAATCGAAAGATCTCATCACGAACAACTAAAAACATGTACTTAATTTTAAGTTTGAGGTCAAGGTCAAGGTCAGGTCAAGGGTACAAATTGCAAGTTCCTACAGTATCGGCCTTGCACCGTAGTTGCCGAAGAATGGAGTCATGGACTGAGACTGATCACCCAAAACGTGTTTTTAGGCTACCAAGACAATATTCGTTGCATACAATATCATTCAGAGGTCAAGGTCAAGGTCAGGTCAGGTCAGGTCAGGTCACCAAAAACAAAATATAGAAAAGGGCATGTGCGACACATGTTTTATGGGTCATTTTACTCATAGAATTCAATAGGCACACTCAATAAGTGATATGGACCACCTCTGGATGAATTTCAGGTCGAGGTCAGGTCAAGGTCAGGTCAAGTGAGGTCAAATTTTGAAGTTGGTTGTTAAGGCCTAAAAAGGTGTCTATCTGATGCAGTTTTTCACGGCGAATCGAATGGTGCTATTTTTGTTTCCGTACGAGGTCTAGAACTTCCAAAAAAGTCGTTTTTCAAAATTTTTGTGTGTCGTGACGTCATACAATTTTGAATAACTCCCACATTTTTGAACCGATTCTTCTAAAACTTGGTATATAGGTGCACATAGACCACTTCTCTGACATATATTCCGGATTTTTCGATACACTCAAAATTTTGGATTTTATAGCTATTTTCCCAAAAAAGTCAGTTTTTTGAAAAAATTTGGGCCAAAATCCAAAATTTTCAAAAAACCGAGATAGCCATTTGATAGACAAAGTAAAATTACGTATATCCTTTTTTGTTACGTCTTGATTCCTTTAAAAATGAAGATGTTAGCAGCGTTTGAACTTTTGCCGTTTTTGAGGCGAAAATGGCGAACATGACGTCACTAAAACGTCAATTTCTCAAAAAATTTCCGACGGATTTCGCTCAAATTTTCAGGGTACGTGCCAAATTGATGTAAGAAAAGGTACTGAAAGTTTGGCGGCGCTGCGCGCCGCCGGTTTTGAGATATTGCAAAAATTCGCGAGGGGGGGTAAAATTTACCCCCCCCTCCAGCCCCGCGCGGGTTAAAGGGGGGCACTGCCGACTTTTGGTCCCATTCTTTCCATGCAACGCCCATAGGGCTAATGTTAAAATGCCAAAATCAAAGTGGGCACGGTGCCCTCCCTGTTCCGCCGCATATGCCCTGTGACAATGTACAGTCTGTCTTAAAAGTACCGCGCAAAGTGGCGGTGGATCCATCGAGCCTGACTGAGGAAGGGCCTGCTAAATTTGGGTCACCGAAGCAATGGACATCCTCGTCCATTCCCCAGCTCAATTGGTTCGGTGACTTTCAAATTAAAGCAGACCTTTCTCGGTCAGGCTTGATGGATCCACCGCCACTTTGCGCGGTACTTTTAAGACAGACTGTACCCTCTGCAGCGTATATCCCTTCAACGCATGTTCCCTCTAGACAATGTACCCTCTGCAGCGTATGTCCCTTCGACACATCTTCGCTCTAACACATGTTCCTCTGACTCTTGCTTCCTCTGATACATGTTCCCTCCGACACATTTCCCTCCGTGGACGGGAAATACGGCCCCCGAGAAGTCAGGAGGCGTTACATGCGGTTCGTCGCGGTCGATTCGTGCTAATATGGTGAACTTTTGCGCGTTTGGTGATTGGTGGTGAAGTGATTGAGTGAGTGGTAGTGAAGTGATAAGTGGAGTGTTGGTGCTGAGCGGTGCGCGACAGTGGACACTCGGGCCGTGATAAGTGATAGTTGTGCCAACTGGAAGACCGATTGGTGATTTAGTTGGAGTGACCAGGTGAGTTACCGATCTGTCAGTGAGTGACATGAGTGTGTTTTGTGAGTGAAAATATATGGTGAAGATCTTCCACTGGAAAGAAAAAACTTTAACCGATATCATTTCTCGTTTCAGAATCTTCAATTTTCTACGATGGAGCTGGAGCGCTTCGGATCCAGAATGGTCAGTCCGTTCCAGTTCCACACTGGAACGGTAATTCAATTGTCTATCGTGTTCGCTGTTTTAGTGTGTACGGCGGGTCCAGATGAGCTGTTATTCAGTGTTTCAAATTTGGACTAGCGTTTGCCATGATAAAAATAAAAATGACTGAATAATGTCTTTTGGAGTGAACTTTATGTGAACGCATGTTTTAGATTTGTACTTAGATATTAATAATAATTGGCTTATTGAATATTGCTTCCTAAATGTAGAAATATTCAGTGAAGTTCAGCTTGCAATTTGAATGCAAAGTAATTTGTTGCTAGCTTTATACTTGTCTTTATTGGTTAAGGGTGATTTATTTTGCCTATTTCTTTAACATTCCGGTGTTAAGCATAAAGTTAACGTAACCTGGCCTTGATCTCAGCCACCTGGATCCGCCTGTCATTGCCTCACTGTAGCCGTGTTTGTCATGTCAAGACGCGCTGCCCATTCTGGACGGCTGCCAGCCGTGCTCCCGGCTCCCGGCGCCGACCGGCCGCCGCGGGCAGCGCTCACCCGAGTCGGGTCAACAGCTGACCGCTGACCGGCCGGCAGAGGTCAACGAAGGCTCAGGTCAACGCCAACGACGCATATGGTTGAGCACTACAAACTGCTGATGGCCTGGGATATACATTGATTAGAGGAAGGCACGTTAGAAATTACTTCTTGTTTAGAAGCATTTAAAAAAGTAGATAAGGATAGCAGTTTCCACGACGGCTATCTGGTTCACAGTTCGTACACATTTGGTCAGATTTGGTGCAGATTTGGTCAAATTAGGCTCAGTGTGCTTCTTCGTAGCTATTAGCTAGGGTTGCGCTAATTGCGTATAAGCCTTCTTTGTCGCACTATTGGACATTAGTCGACTAACCACTAAAATGATTTCATAATTTGAAAATATTTGTTGTAAAAGAGATTAGACACATATTTGGTTAAATTAGTTGCATTCGCCAGATAAAGCCCGACCGTGGAAACGGCTAATTAATATCATCAAATAAGAGAAACATAACTTAACATTTCACGACACTCTAACGCAAACAAATTAATGGAAATGGATATCACTCTTTTAAAATAAATAAAAAACTGATCAGATTTGCAGTTTTGAAGGACTCGCATTTTGTAACTTCGTTTGACCATTTTCTTTAATTAAGAGTCGATTTTTCGGAGCGCTTTTTAAGCTTACGGAAATTAACGGGCGCACGGCTGCAGAGACGTTGCTCGCTCACGGCGATCATTTGCGGCGGAGAATCAACATTTTGGGTGCTGCAAGTCTTTGATGAAGTCTCATTTCTTGTCGGCGCTATTTGGCAGTTCTACGGTAAGTAAACTGGTTTGTGGTGAGTGTCTTCCTCTTTTTCCTCGAAGTTCCCTTCCCTCAATCACCTGTGACCTGTCCTGGTGTTAAGTGCAAGTAATACTCTTACCATGAAGCAAAAATAATCAAGGATAATGCCACAACATCATAGCAGCATAATAATTTAACATCACACATACAAATAAATACACCTAGGCAAATAGATATGCAATATACTATAGACCACAAGTCTGTCGGGGTGGCTTATGCACACAAATAAGACGTGTTTAGTTTTCGAATCTTTTACATTTTTCTAATGTTAGTTGTTTTGATTTAGTTGCGCAGTCGGTTTTTAAAGCGCTGTCTAGCCTTTTGCTTAAGGACGAATTGCGAGAGAAGGGAGTATTTTGCCGCTGTCATTCCGCGCATATTTAAACATTTTGTTGCGGTTTTGAAAGTGTACATTCTTTTGTTGCGGTGGCGGATTTATCAAGTGAGTGGTCTGCAACAGGACTGGGCGATATTGGACTCTTGCATGGTAAGATGGCTCCTCGTTTTTATTCGTCTTTGTGCCGTCAATTTTTTTCCCCACTGTGCTTGACTTTGGAAAGAATAGCTTATGCACATTTGATTCTATGTTGAGCGTATAGATGCTTAATATCACGTACGTAATATCAGATGGTTCACACTTTACGGGGAAGTTTTCTACACATGTCAGCCTAGCTAGGGTCTTATAATAGTTGGCATCATGAACGTTTCTAAGCTAATGTTCATTCAATAGTTTCATCTATTAAAGGGACAGTATCACCATTTTGATGAAATTTGACATTGCATAGGCCCCACCTTTCTGGTCTGGGAACTGAAGACCGATCCTTGAAGCTCCACACCGTTATCCCGCTATCGCCGCTCAAAGTACGAAAGGTGTACTACACTTTGAATCGTGCTTCACTATCTTCACTGTTTAAATGTTTGCGCCGTTTTGAATTGACCGCCAGTAATAAAACTTTTACCCTGGTCATTTCATCAAATTTTATAAAGCCAAAACGTTTTTCGCACTTATTCATCACCGTTAACCCTCGCCGGCACAGGCCATTTTGAGTCCTTCGACGGCGCAAGGGGGGGGGGGGGTTGGTACGACCCCCCCCCCTCGCGTTTGGCCCCTGATCGAGCTAGAGCTTCGCGGAAAAACAAGCGTGTTGCCCGTCACGAGAGGAAGCCGATGATACCCAATTTTAAGGTCCTAGGTCATCGGGTGACCTTCCAGGTCAGGTCAATGACCCGAAAACCGGGAAAATCGGGACCTGTTAGAAAGTCGTAAAGTGTGGCTGCTATGTGGTTTTCCGGGGTGCTGATCACGAATATCGTGTTAGTTTTGATCAGAGATGATGTCTTTAAGCATTTAGGCCAGGTCGGGTCAGGTCAGGTCAGGTCAACCGGTAGGGGTTGTGACGGGCATTCGTAATACGTGTCAACCGCCTCGGACAGCTTCGTAACATGTTACGAAGGCACCAAAACTACTTCGTAAATGTTCAAATGGTTGCTAAATTCGAATTCAGCTCCAAAAACTAGCCTAAAAACATGTAAAACTCGAAAAGTGAACCGAGGTCACCCGAGGTCACCAAAGGTCAATGACCTGACCTGACCTTCAGGTGACCTTGACACCCACCCTAATGCATGGGAGCAACATCAAATCACATGTTTGAACGTTTGAAACCACGAAAAGCTTGCAAACGCGCGGCTAATGCGAGCCGACATGCGCCGAACCGCGATTTCGGCCAAACATGGTCACAGAAAAGAGGTCACAGGTCAAAGGCCATTGGGGTCAGGGTCATGAAATTTTCAGGGTAGGTGTAAAATTGATCAATGCGAGGGTACTGAAAGTTTCGTCGCGATCGACCGCTTTTTACGCGAGTTATTCGCGAAAAACCTTGGGGGGGGGGGGGGTGCATCAACTGTGCCGGCGAGGGTCGTAGGCAGTTTTCGCTGTTTCCTTCGGATTCTAGCGGCTCAACAAAGGAATTCCTCCAGCTTGAATCACAATCTCCCTCCAATGTATGACGTTTATGTATGACGTCATCTGATCTGCTAAAAGTACTTCACATTTGCTTCAAGTACGAGAATATTGTCACGTGATATCTTCTGGGCAATACCTAATGCTGCCTTTCCCTAACGACAACTCAATCAGAAGAGCGGCCGCGTAAGCGTAGCATCAATAATGTATTATCTGCGCCAGTTCTGTAGTAATTTCGCAGGCTTCCAAAGTGGCGGCCATGCTTGTAGTGGTGGTTCGCTCATGAAAATGACTCGCTCATGAAAAATATTTTTCACCGAGTTCGGTCCTCAAACCATGTTTTTCTGATTCAGAAAAATAAGAAATGCTAGTAAAAAAAATCAGCTCCATACATTGATTTTTTCGATGATACTGTCCCTTTAAAGGTAGACTGCCACCTTTTTTCCACAAAACGGTTTTCACTAGAGCTGAGCCACCTATGTCCCAGACTGAAGTCGGTTTTCCGAAATTCGAACCCGTTTGCGAGAAATCGGAGACCAAAGTTCAGTTTGATGCCATTTTTTTAGTCCAAGAAAACCGACATCTCTACTGTTTATCGATAACTTTGAAACACGAATTTTCTTATCTTTTGGTAAATATATGTCAAACTTTGATTGTTTCGAGATCAGAGAAGAATTTTGAAGTGTCAAAATAAAAGTTAAACCTATATATTCAGTAGTTCATTTTTTCCAAAAAAGTGTGGGAAATGGGGTTTAACATGGGCGGCAGACCCATTCCAAATGAGCCATGATTTTTAAATGTTTTACGAACTTAAATGCAAAATAAATTAAACATGGCCAATTTCTTATGAAATCATATAGTAGTAAATCATAAAATACCTTACTTTTTCAAATAAAATGTAATAATCTTATGACCTTGAAGTCTAGTGATGTGTAAACATTGTCGCTAGACATTAACCGATTGATAATTGTATGATAATCAACAATTTTTTTCGCGATTCACGTGATGATACTTTGTCAGGTGAATTCTAAAATTTTGTTTTGTCCAGGGAATAAATCATAGGCCAATCTGAGAAAACTTTTTGAAGGTGGCAGTCTTCCTTTAATGAGTATTTTGCATATCTTTGTCAGTTCTTGTTATTATTTGTGTGTTAGGGACATGCTTAAGGGCTACTTATGCAAGCTCTCAACATTTAAGTTTGTACAGCCCATGGTAGGCCAGCCCAGGCCATGGTAGGATATAACATATTCCATATACCCTCCTATCAAGTTGTATGTAATGGATTGTATTTAAAATTGGCGGGTTATGGAGTGTTGAGCAGACTTTGCTGAGGTGTTTCTTATCGCGATTTTGGTGCTGCGGCAGTTTTGCGCTCACTTAATTTTGCGGACGCCCGTCAGCCATTGCAAGCAGACGCCATGCCCGAAATACTTTTAAAGATTTGCTTTTGCGACGCGAATGTTTTGCTGCGTACAGCTATCAGTGAAGTGGAAATATTTCAACCAAGATCTAAACAATTTGCTAATGTAAGGTGAAAATATGATTCTTATATTTGTGTGGCTTATGGTCTTTCGTGTTTTTTATGTCCCTACAAACAATATTCTTTTTATTATTTCCAGTTGTTAAAACTATACTCCTTGAATTTAACTTTGTGTTCTACTGTATCATTTTATTGATTGTTGGGCCGGTCAGTCTATCACTTGTTTGAATGCTGGTTTTAATGATAAATATAATTAGAAAGTCTTTGGGGAGCATTTAATGTATCGCTTTGTATGTTTGGTTTGGTTAATGCAGGTTGATGATATTAGCTTAGATTTGATTTGATTTGTTGTTGGAGAAGACTTGATTCCAGGATCAGGATCTATAGCTTGGTCTTTATCTGATTCACTTATGACTAAAATACTACTGGTTTAAAAATGATATAAAAGAATTTGGTTTTGTTGTTTGTTACTTGCTTGACCTAAGTCAGGTAGCTCGGTAGGTAGGCAAGTAGTCACGTAGGCAAGGGGCACTAGATAGGGAGGTAGGCATAGATAGGCCATGATTATAGGGCATCATGGGTTCTGGAAAGTCGTCAGACACCGGCAAGAGTTTGCGATAACCGCTGTTTCGAGGCACGATTAAATGTGTCGCATAATGAACGTTATGTCATCAGACACTCTGCCGGCAAGTGACGACTCTCCAGGGCGATGTCCGCCGTATCCCTCCGGCTCCACGTGCCGGACATCGGGCAACAGGGTGACATCAGGCTGACCTCTTCTTACCTCGTGCTTCACGTGGACAGAAAAATGTTGTCACTTTGAATAGCTGTTGCCATAATTTTGTAGTCTTGTTGATCATTTTGTGAGTCAATGGTAATTTATGAATCATTTCGTGTTTTTTCACATTATGTAAGTCAAATAGCATCGCAGTAAATTGTCAATACCTATCGCTGAAAGGTATTTAACAGCCGTGTGTCATCCTGGCTAAGAGAGGGATAAAAATAAATCAGTTGTTCGTTTCAGAACTTAATACTTATGCAAAGTGAAATGCACATCGTTATGTTCTCACTTTGTGAGAACATTCTGAAAGGAACAACTGATTTGCTTGTATGCATTCTTTACACGAAACTGCGCTCAAAGCCTCAAAATGGTAACGAGTTAACCCGCGCCCCGCTGGGCTATTCAGCCATACGCGCCCTCCTGGGGGGGGGGGGCAGATTCTGCCCCCCCCCCCTGTCTAACTTCCGAACCGATGGTCGTAGAAAGACGGGGAAAACGGCAATCGAAAGCTCTCAACAAAGCGGATCTTAAGAGCCCATTTTTTTCTTAAGTAGGTCAGAGGCCAGGTCAAGGTCAGGTCAAGGGTACAAAATGCAAGTTTCTACAGTATCGGCCTTGCACCGTAGTTGCCGAACAATGGACTGAGACTAATTGTCCAAAACGTGTTCTTAGACTACCAAGACAATATTCGTTGCATACAATATCATTCAAAGGTCAAGGTCAAGGTCAGGTCAGGTCAGGTCAGGTCACCAAAAACAAAATATAGAAAAGGGCATGTGCGACACATGTTTTATGGGTCATTTTATTCATAGAATTCAATAGGCACACTCAATAAGTGATATGGACCACCTCTGGATAAATTTCAGGTCGAGGTCAGGTCATGGTCAGGTCAAGTGAGGTTAAATTTTGAAGTTGGTTGTTAAGGCCTAAAAAGGTGTCTATCTGATGCAGTTTTTCACGGCAAATCGAATGGTGCTATTTTTGCTTCCATACGAGGTCTAGCACTTCCAAAAAAAATCAAAAATTTTGTGTGTCGTGACGTCATAAATTTTTGAATAACTCCCACATTTTTGAACCGATTCTTCTAAAAATTGGTATGTAGTTGCACATAGACCACTTCTGTGACATGTATACCTTTTTTCGATACACGTAAAGTTTTGGATTTTATAATTATTTTCCCAAAAAAGTAAGTTAAAAAAATTAGGCCAAAATCCAAAATGTTTAACAAACGGAGATAGCCATTTGATAGACAAAGTAGAATAACGTATAACCTTTTTTGTTACGTCTTGATTCCTTTAAAAATGAAGATGTTAGCGGCGTTTGAAATTTTCCCGTTTTTTAGGCGAAAGTGGTGAACATGACGTCACTAAAACGTCATTTTCTCAAAAAGTTTCCGACGGATTTCGCTCAAATTTCAGGGAGCGTGTCAAATTGATGTATGATAAGGTACTGAAAGCTTGACGTCGCTGGCGTAACGCGTTTAGAAGTTATTGGCGAAAAACGGGAGGGGGCAGATTCTGCTCCCCCCCCCCCCACCAGCGGGGCGCGGGTTAACAACAAGCAGTAACATAGACTACTCCATATACGGTACAGTAGTCTATGGCAGTAATAGGTATGTAATATTGACTTGTCTAGTTTATCTTTTACTTAATAAATTTTTCTTGAGCTTTACGTGTAGGATAAAAGCC
Source organism: Amphibalanus amphitrite (assembly GCF_019059575.1). Lineage (NCBI taxonomy): Eukaryota > Metazoa > Arthropoda > Thecostraca > Balanomorpha > Balanidae > Amphibalanus > Amphibalanus amphitrite. The sequence goes on from NW_024882089.1 coordinate 113,448, forward strand.
GATAACTCACGTATGTTAAGTCACGTAAGCCGACGTATTTTATGTAGAGTAAAAGAGATAAAATGGCTCAATGTATTTCTGATCGACCCATAATATGTAATAGGCAATAGTCATATGAATGATATTTGTAGGTAATAGCATAATAAGAGGCGAGCTGTGAAAGGTAAGCGCGTCTACTGCATGGCTGACCCATTCGTAAGGAAACGTTGAATGTTTGTGATTACAAGGCTTCCTATGTGTTTTCCAGCACACCAGAACATGGTCGAAAACATGCACGTGGCAGCTCGGAGCGTCTTCAAAGCGGGGCTCGTCTGCAGAAGCACGGGAAGTTCCGACCGATAGCGCCTGTCGCCGCCGCGGTCTCCGTCTCCCGTGCCGCCCAGACTGAGTGCCGGGACTGTGCAGATGGACATCCTCGGCTTCTGGAATGTCTACTGTCTACCCACCGTATCGTGGAAACCTTTGTTAGCTTGTGAAATATAACCAACAGTTTCAGTGTCATTTGCTGTTAATCATGCGAATATCGATGAGGGATACCTAACTAGATTCATGCCGTCGTTTGGCCGCGAGCGTTACTCTAACCGCCAGAAATCATTCCATCATGTCCCAGGCAACCCATTTTTTCTATGAACGCAACGAGGCACTAATTTAGTACCGTGTGCACTCACTGTGCACTGTGCAGTGTGCACATTGTCACGTGCGCGTTCTATAACGACTTCTCGCGAATGCGAGACGCCGGAACCGGCGGTCGGAGACGCCGGATGAGCGATTCAGAGTTCCGGTTGGCTCTAGATCACAGCTATCACCGTCGACTCGGGTCCCTGAGCGACGACAAAGTCCAGACAGAGGTGGGATCAAACGGACCCAGTTGGAATCCAGCAATAACATCTGCGATGCTGGGCTCCGCATCGCGGGACTGCAGGTTGTCAACACACTCACCCGCAAACTCCGCAAAAACGCCCGCCGCCAAATGCGCAAACAAAAGAACCGTAAACACGCCAAAAACGCCCGCATCGCAGCCTGAAACGTACCCGCAAACGACGCAAAAATCCGCACCGCACGCCCGCCGTCCAGCAATAGCATAGATTCAACTGGATTTCACCAGCTCGCCCACGCCCCACAGACGTATGTAAATCGTCAGACATTTCCACACTGTAAATCGCCACAGTTTTAATGAAACCCAAACGGGTTCCAGTACAAATTCAGGTCCTGTTGAGTCAGCGGATCTGCAAACTGTTTTTATTTGGAAAAATCCATGTTACCATGGTTCATTCCCATGGATTATGCCCGATACACTTGTCACTCATGCATATAGAATGGTGAAAGTAAATAAATGAGCGAACACTGAATAGTGAAAACCAGACATTTTTTAGATTCGGCAGGCTGTCTAACCTAAGACTTCCGATTGGTTCGCTTACTGCATCATATCCCACTCGGCCTAAACCACCAGTGGTCGGAAATGTTACGTCAGAAAAGTCCCGGCTAATACATGATGCCACTCGTGTGGGATGACGTCACTTTAGTGAATCAATTAGATAACGATGCTATTCCAGGATTTGGACGATATAATTTCGTGGAAAGGGCAAACGGATCGATTTGGATCATCGAGTATTGCCGATCTTTTATTCAGAACATGAGCTTTGTTTTGTGTTCAACATAATTTTGTGGTAAAGTCGAGCAGGCTTGTAGGAGCAGGCACATGATTTATGTTTTATTGAGATTTGATATTTAAGGTTCACAAACGTAGCATGAGACGACAAACCGATGCTTGGAATTTAAAGTGATCTCCAAAACGTCATTGAAGAATATTCGTAGTTTTTATTTCCAAATGAGAATGATAAACATATACGCAGAATATTTATGCTGTTGGGCAACTCATGCGTTCCGCTTTGTCCAGTTAAGTGCTCAATGCGTCTAATCATGTTCATGTCGGTAAATGTTTGTTCGTAAATAAGCAATATCATATTCATCGGAAAATGAAATAAGAAACACAAATGTGGCACGTATAATATATTTCAATATAAAGACACGCTGGAATGTAATTAAACACCAACACATAAAAGCCAACCAATATCCATTCCATAAAAAGCACAATTCCTGGTTTAATACTCGTACGGTGAGCGTCACAGACGCCATTTTGTTTCTATCTAATCTCCGTGAATCGCAGACAAAGGCGGGTCAGGCACGGACTGAGACGGCACGATCCAGATCATCCAGCACCTCCTTGAAGATGAGCGGGTCCAGGTTCTTGCCGAGCTGGTACAGCACGAACCAGTCGCCCAGCCAGAGTCGACCGGCCACCGCCCTCACCTGCTCGGGAGGCGCCAGTCGCGCGCGCGTGCGCAGCAGCGTCGTCCGCAAGTTGGGTGACAAGACGACGAAGAAGCGGTAGACGATGGCCATGGCGCTGATGGCGGTGAGGATGACCAGCCAGAACCAGAGGATGATGTACACCTTCTCGTTGACGATGTTGAGCGGGAGCACGCAGATGGCGTCGTGCACCTGAGGGGTGCCCGAGTGACCGAACGTCTCAAAGTTGCATTTGGTCACCTTGGGGAAGACGAGCGTCATCGGATCGGTCCGCTCCTCAGAGGCGCTCTGTGAAAACTCCACCACGCGCAGGCCGTATGTCGTGAACTCGTAGTCGAGAAAGTAGTCGATGAAGAAGATCTGCCCCACGACATTCACCAGGTTTAGAAACTCACAGAAGAAGAACTTGAGCGCGTACATCGTGTGGTTGTGCATGTTACACGTCAGGTACTCCACCAGTAGCGCTTTGCGGTCGTTCTTGGCCTGCTCATCAACAATCGGACAGTTGAGCTCCATGACTAGCATCCTAGCCTTACCGCCCTCCCATCCTTGCCACAAAAAGCGAGGAGTATAGAACATCAGCGCCTGCAAGAACAACACGAAACAGACCCACTGGTAGTAGGCGTGATACTGCACGGTGTCATCGGTCTGCTTTGTGCCGACTCCGTAGTGAGGGGTAAATCCTCGCTGGACTTTGGTGGCCTGCTCCACGCTGAATGTCGAGTGGATCCAGCAGTAGGAGTCGAAGACGTTGTCGGGAATGTTGGAGGTGCTGTAGCAGTCGATCGGATCTCCGATGTATTGATGTGAAGTTACAAGAAGGGAGAATATCACCAACATCACTGTCGTCACCTTGTAGTGCAGACGGAACACATGATTGTCTGTGCTGACGTCATCCAGCTTCAGCATGCCCTTGACGGAGCCGAAGAGGTCAAACATGATGACAGAAGTTTAGGAGACTCTTGAAAGAACACCACTAGAATGATCCGACGACTAGCTCGTGCACCAGGGAGCACAGAGCCGGCTGTAGATGACCCGACTTAGACCTGAACTCCCTGGAGGCGCACAAAGGACTGAGGGCGATCGACTGAGCTCGGCGCACAGGAAGACCCAGCTGAGATAGTGCATGTGACATCACATCCGCCGGGGACTGTGTCGAGGAGACGCAGAGCCGGCTGGTTTTCTGTGGAGAGTGACATCAATGGACATCAAGGAGAAATTGGGAGAATCGCCGCCGGATAATGTGATGACGATCAGCCTCAAAGCATTGCTTAACCCTCGCCCGCACATGGGGGGGGGGGGGAGTGGTTGCCACCCCACCCCCCCAGGCAGTCTTTCTGCTCTGCACTCAACATTTTTAGAGCTAGAAGGCTGATTTTTCGTATTAGCTGCTCGTCTATCCTTTCTTGATGTCCACAGAAAATTTCAAGTTTCTGTGATTTTTGGTTTCGGAGATATGACCTTGTTTTTCAGGTCATGTCATGACCCAAATGGCCAATTCTCAACATCTTGCGGTTGCCATGGGCCTTGTAAGCTTTTGACACCCTGATTTCGGCCTTTTTTGCCAGTCTTACCTCCCACCTATCATGGAACATGTTGTTCGACGATGTACAGGGGTCAAGGTCAGGGTCAAGGTCAACCTAGGTCATCTAAGATAATTGCGTTTTAGGCAAGCTGAATTTACTTTTTGTGAAGTTTTTTGACTGCATTTTTGGTAAAAGCTTCTCAGATCATGATTTCATGTGATATGGACCTAAAAACAATCGGTGCACACATCAGTACCTATACACACAGACACACACAGACATACAAACACATATAATTGACCTTGACCTAACTTGACCTGAAATGACCTTAGCAGCAAAATTCTGGTCGGGTAGTGTGACAAAGAGGTTCTAGCTGGCTTGGCACCAGAAAACAGCATCGTCATCGGTATTTGATAAGCAGCGCACTTGATATCCAACGGTGACCCAAAACAGCAACATTTTTTAGTTTGACCTGACCTGGAAGGTCAATGACTGACCTGAGAAGGTAAAACTGGGTACCGTTGGATTCGTCTCTTCCCAAAGAATCTTTTTGGTCTTTACTGCTAAGCTCTATCTCCAACAGGAACGAAATGGTGCGGGGGGTGGCAACCCCCCCCCCCACCCCCACCCCCATGTGCGTTCTAGGATGGGAAAATGGCATGTGCGGGCGAGGGTTAACTTCTTGATCGTCCCACATTCCTCACGGAAGTTAGCGATAAGGCGTCATGGGCACGCCCGTGATTGCTGAATAGGTGTTGACGCTCATTCGTAATGCAAAACGCATAGATTTCAAGAAATGTAACCCTCGCACATGTAGTGGGGGGGGGCGGATCTCCCCCGGTTTTTGCAAATAACCCGCGCAAAAAGCGACCGATCGCAACGAAAGTTTCAGTACCTACCCTCGAGTTGATCAATTTTACATCAGCTCTAAAAATTGCATGACCCTGACCGGAAGGACCTTTGACCTGTGACTTATTTCTCGAGACCATGTTTGGCCGGAATCGCGATTCGGCGTGTGTCAGCTTACATTATCCGCGCGTTTCCATGGTCTTTTTTGTGATTGTAAACGCTCAACCATGTTAAATGATGTTGATCCCATGCATTATGGTGGGTTTCAAGGTCACTTGAGAGTTGAGAGTCAGGTCAAGGTCATTCACTTTTGATGACCTTGTTTTTTATGATTTTAACATGTTTCTAGGGTAGTTTTTTGCGCTGATTTCGATCCATTTGAACATTCACGAAGTAGTGTTAGTGCCATCGTCATCGTAACCATGTTACGACGCCCTTGGTGGTGGTTGACACCTACTGTGGATAGCAGGCAGGACGCAGTGGCGGATCCAGGGGGGGGGGGGCAAAATGGGCATTTGCCCCCCCCCCCCAACGGCATAATTTTAACATTACGCCTATCTATGGACGATGCATGGAATAAATCGATAAACTGTTATGGTTTGCCCCCCCCCCCCAAAAAAAAAAACTCTGCTGGAGCTGGATCCGCCTCTGGCAGGACGCACACTAATTGACCTGACCTGACCTGATCCGACCGGGCCTAAATGCACGAAGACATAATCTGTGATCAAAACTAACACGAAATTCGTGATCAGCGCCCCGAAAAATCTCATAATAGCTACACTTTACGAAGTTCTAGCAGGTCCCGATTTTCCCCACATATGGGTCCTTGACCTGACCTGGAAGATACCTACCTACCTAGAACCTAAAAATTGGATATCACCGGCTTCCTCTCGTCACGGGCAACACGCTCCTTTCGTTTTCCGCGAAGCTGTAGCTCGATCAGGGGCCGAAAGGCAGGGGGTCCAGCTGCCCCCCCCCTACATATTAGCAGTGGCGGCGGAACACCTTCAATTCAAGGGGGGGGGGGCACTGCCGACTTTTGGTCCCATTCTTTCCATGCAACGCCCAAATGATAAAATGCCAAAATCAAAGGATGACCCGGTGCCCCCCCCCCCCCGTTCCGCCGCCTATGCACAATTTGAGACGCTGGAAAACGTTGCACACAGGCGAGTGGCAAGCAATACCTACCTATAGAATTATACCAAACTAGAGTTGTAACGGGATGCGAAAATTCCTTGATGTCCATGCAAACTCATGAAGGATTAGTTTCTCGAATTAAATATCCGCTTAACATATTTGATTTTCATATCGATGCATAGAAACTGGTAACACGACTTGTTGGCCCGTTGGCCGTTGGTTCATGGGTGCAAATAAATGGAGGAAAGAAAACATTTATGTCATGATGATCAAACAGGGCCATCGCCCATCTGTAAAGGTGGCCGTCCACTGGTTAGGCGTGTATTCAGCGCGCAATCGTTCGGCGCCTAGCGCGCATTGAAAAGTTCAATTATTTCAACTCTTCAGCGCGTGATTCGGCGCCGACCAGTCGACGAATAATCAGCTGACTGCCCTTCATCGCGCGTTCGGCGCTGAACCGCAGTCGGCGCGCAGCCCATAGATTCCAATGTTAAATTCATCGCGTAAAGATGTGCGCCTAACCAGTGGACGGCCACCTTAACTGAACAGTGTTACAGTAGTGCTACAAAGCCATGTGTTCGCTAGCAATATCAAGTTAGCAATATCAAAAGTGACAAAATAAAAATATGATAAAAATTATTTATAGTCACCGTGATAAAAATGTTGATTCGACGTAGCAGCGGCACGAAACCAGACTTGTGTGAACAACAACGAACGCGTACTTCAGTCTGGTGCATCCCTCTTCACCGGATAAAAGTGCCGAAACCCGGGATCGAACCGGGGACCTTTAGATCTTCAGTCTAACGCTCTCCCAACTGAGCTATTTCGGCCGCAGAATCTAAGGGCTCAAACCTTCAAACAAATGGTGGGTGTCTCTTGCAATCGCTGATAAGTAACTGTGGTGGCTACGAAAACGACTCAGATTGCTCAGTAAATTCCGATTGCACAGGAAGTACGGCAATAGACGAATAGAAAAACCCCGCTAGCGCATGCAGTTTGGCTATGCTGCCACAAACGCCTCGCAAGGGAACGAGCCGTGCCATCTAACGGAGCTATCGTGCAATATTTAACCTCATGTGGTATAGAGGTCGCCAGCAGTCACTCTGAGCCAATCAGAGACTCTCACATGTGTGACGTCGACATTGATCGCCGCCCCCTGCAGCCGACGCGCCGTGTGGACCCCTACGTCATTGGCTACGTACTCCCGGGCGGAGTCGCTGCGAGTGTCGTGTGGGACGGGTTTGTCGGCTGTGAAACTACACATTTGTCAGTGGTACAAGAAGGGTGTATTACCATGCGTTATGATTTGGGGACGATTGTGCTTGCGGCGTTGATAGCCACCGCCAACGGTAAGTGCCTGGTTCAGGCTGCGCCCCTGCGCGGCAGAGCGCCGGCCGCTGAAGGTCGGTTGGTGACTCGGCATACCCGGCCCCGCCGCGCCGGCCCGCACCGGCACGGCTCCATGGGGTGGTTGTGGTTGTACTGTGTTTGCCTAATGGAATGTGGACTGGGGAATGCCTGGTTGGGTTCTGACGTTTTGCGCTCGTTCCGTGCTCCCAGGTTCGGAGGGTTGGTGGCTGGTGCATTTCCGCCGAAATGATTTGTCCAAAATAACAGTTCAATCCACAGCATATCTTTTCCTCATTTTCTCCGTATTGAGATTCTACTGGCAATGGATCAACATGCCATTACGACGAACAGCTGCGTACCATGTGTTCTGCTGAACTTTGGAACCGGTTAAATTAACGGCCATACCTATTACGACTGATATTGACTATGACAAGCAGATTTGGACTCGGATGACTGACTGACTGATGACTCGTGACAGATGTTCGTCAGCAAAATTCGTCACAAATTCGAGGTCATACTCCGAGTCCTCCACCACTCAACCAGCCTGCGATTTGGAAAACACCAATTTATCCTTGTTGAAGGAAATGTCTGAGACCACCTGAACTGACCTGACTCGTTCAAACTTCAAACCCTTTATAGCTCGATGGATAAATGGACACTTCAGCGAATCTACTCGTAAGATAAAACTGTTCTTTGGAGCCTGCGTGGTTGCATGCCTCTGGCACAATCTGTTTATTCGACGCTGTATTGATTTCACGTTCGTGACTCAGCTATCCCCGCCATGCGACGGCCTGTTGCCTTAGGGTTGGTGGGCATGGCTACTGGTTGCCAGGGGGCGTGGCCGGTGAACGGGAGAGGGCGTGGCTACTGGTTGCCAGGGGGCGTGGCCGGTGAACGGCAGCGGGCGTGGCTACTGGTTGCCAGGGGGCGTGGCCGGTGAACGGCAGCGGGCGTGGCTACTGGTTGCCAGGGGGCGTGGCCGGTGAACGGCAGCGGGCGTGGCTACTGGTTGCCAGGGGGCGTGGCCGGTGAACGGCAGCGGGCGTGGCTACTGGTTGCCAGGGCGTGGCTTCAGGTTTGTGGCTGAAGGAGGTGTGGCTAGTGGTTGTTGGCGGTGTCCCGTCGATGCGTCTCCAACGCAACTGTATTCAAACTTTCACATCTATGGCTCATGGCTGGCGCTTGTTCCGAATAACCACGTGAAACGACTAGATAGGATACCCTTCGAAACAACACAAGCCTGACACATTTTTAACAAACATGAACCACCAGTTGTCACTCATCCGTACATCATTTCAATAAGTCTACGCTAGGGCTGAGCTCTGGGCACTTAATGAGCATTCAATTGAGCAGTGGGCGGCTCGCATGGTTCGTCTACCCAGAACTGACCTCGGGCCTGACGAGCCCCTCTGCCGCCTAAATGGTCTGTCCGCTGTGCAAGTCACCCCTGAAGGATAAGCGCACCAGCCAGAGAAAAGGCGCTTCCAGGGTTCACTTCAAGGAAGACGTGCTATGGCAAACCGTAAGGATTTAGAGCTTATACTTCATCTTGCGCTATGCGTATCAGACGGACATTCGCCGCACTATTATTTATAGCAATTATATTTTATCATTATAAGGTATGTGTATATTACCATAGAAAAATTTATGACTTATTTAGAATAAAGTATGAATTATTCGACACACCAATATATTTTATGGAAATTTTGTAGAATAAATACGTCTTTGGGTAAAACTGGGTAAAACCGGGGTTTTATATGGTTCCGTTTTTGCACCACGTTCATTTGACTCACTCGACCACCAGGCATGTCCCATGGGTGACACCTAACCGCCCGCATGAGTGTGCGGGAACTTGATTCATGCATCCACACGCTGCGTCGGCTTTCTATTTGGCTTTGACGCTGGCCGTGGTATTGTTTGAACCGGGGAAACGTCACGTCACGTGCGGCTGAGTCACGGGAATTTAGAGATGCAAATAGCACTAGAAAGGGTAAAACAAGTATCGGCGAATCCAGAAATGTGGTTGGCGCGCTCCCCGAAATGATCCTCTAATTCGTAAAAAGGAATCTGCAAGTGCATTTTTTTTTTTTACTGTTTCATTGTCTACATTACATAGCTGTATTTCATGCATCCCGTCTCTTGCAAAGACTGCCTCCTTCTTGGGCTGTTTGTTCCCGAACTGCACTCGGCTGACTCGAGATTACTTTACTACGGCTGACTGGCTGGCTGCTATTAGACAGAGATGTTATAAGCCACTCGCCGTACCTACTGCATTCACGGATGAGGCACATCGTTTGACGTTCGCCCGCTCAGGAACCCGTTTGCTATTTCGGGGACCGAGTTTTGAGTCGACCTCGGGGGCTTCCTGTCTGTCGGGGGGGGGGCGACATTTGGCGAGGAGCCACACATCCTGGGGGAGGGGAGGGAAGGGGATGAGACGCTCAGACGACTGACCTTGACCCGTACGTGCGCGGGCTGGTCCGTAATGGGGAAGAAGGGGATGACAGCCTTTGGCAGAAGCTGTACTTCCTTAATGTCCAGGGCTTCTCTCTTAGCTCTTCCCACGCGGCAACGAAAGAGCGAATGACATTCAGCTAATGAAATTACCTGCCACTTCACTTGACGCCTAAGCCACTGAGGGGTGGAACTCAATGATGAGTTTTGGTTTTATAAATTCGCTTTTATACTTGTAAATTATCCGCTATTGAGTGAAAAGATGCAGGAGTATCACAATTCACAAGCATTACAAGCGGAGCAAAAGTTGAACTCAGTGACAATTCCATAGCCGACGAATTGCTGGTAGTTCTATGACTCCGCCGATCAGGGCTGCGGAGTCGGAGTCGGAGTCGGAGTCGGAGTCGGTCGGAGTCGATAGTTGTGACCGGAGTCGGAGTCGGAGTCGGAGTCGATTTTAGAAACCCGAGCCGGAGTCGGAGTCGGAGTCACCGAAAATCTGTCGACTCCGCAGCCCTGCTAGGTCTGCGGAGTCGGAGTCGGGAGTTGGAGTCGGTCGGAGTCGACAGTTCTGCCAGGAGTCGGAGTCGGAGTCGGAGCTGGTTTTTGAAAGCCGCAGTCTGAGTCGGAGTCGGAGTCGCCGAAAATCCATCGACTCCGCAGCCCTGCCGCCGATGGCCATTGTGGTCCGGGCGCCCCCCCCCCCCTCACTTCTATGACTCAGACCTACGACACTCGTCTGCGTCTTTCAGCCGCATCCCTCCAGCGATCCGGGATTTCCCCTTGTACCTCTGCGTCGCGCTCTGACGGCTATACGACTATGACGTCAGATAATGACGTCACGGATCGAGTTCTCTGTTCTTTCACCACTAACTCGCCTCATAAACAAGCTGAAGCGAATCAGCGGACGGCAAAACTTCCAATGTTCCGAGATAGGACTTTGTGGGGCTCGGAGAAATCCCTCTCGCGTTCTCCGACCGAAAGCCGCGTGTGTTAGGCATGGTTAGGCCTCAGGTTAGGTTATGTTGTTTTCAGACCACGCTATTTTCATGCTGAATTTCAGTTTACTCAAAGCCGGGGCTTGTACCGGGCTTCGTAACGGGGAACTACCAGCGATTTCCCGGCAGGTGCATGGATCACGCCTTATTGACTCAGCAAGGGGAGGGTGCCTATTTGAAGGGTAAATGGGCCAATCGTGTGGCGTCGGCGTCGGTAGGTCCCTCGTATGATAGCGCTTATCGAGTGATTCATGATGTACGAGTATGCATTAGAATGATGTGCAATGCTGGGAACTTAGGGATTGTCCCAACAGTCCCATAGGCGGTGGAGCGGGGAGGGCACCGGGGCACCGTGCCCCCCTTTGATTTTGGCATTTTAACATTAGCCCTATGGGCGTTGCATGGAAAGAATGGGACCAAAAGTCGACAGTGCCCCCCTTAACCCGGCAGTTGCTGGGGTATTTCGCCACCCACCGTTTGCTGGGGGGGGGGGGCGTTAAACGCCCCCAGCCGATAACTCGAGAACCAATAGGCGCAGCGAAACGCACGGGGCGGCAAACGAAAGAACGCGACGAGACGCTTCAGATGAGTACTTAAAAGTTGAATTTCGAGGTCACAGGTTAGGTCAAGGTCAGGTCAAACACCTGAAATCGGGCTTTCAGTAGCATGGACTTCAGGACTTCGCAATGGGCGCCTCTCGTCATAAACTCTGTCAAAACGGTGCACAATCCATCATATAAGGCCTACAAGAGTGTCAGCTCCATGCAGGGGTCAGTCAAGTATAGGTCAGGGTCAAGGTCAGGTCAACCGGGCAGGCACATATCCCCGAAAATAAAAACTGATATACGCAGCCTGTGACACATGTTTTATGGGTAATTTGGGGCGTAGAACACGATGGTGACATTCATTTTATCATATGTGTACGTGTTTGGCTAAAAAAGTTCAATTTAAGAAATTAATGTATCATGGTCGTGAAGTAGTCACGAGAAATTGCCAAGATTCAGTTCAAGATTTTGGAAAATGCGGATCCATAATCAATAATCGAAGATAGCCATTTGATTGTTCATGGTATTGGCAGTCTAATGGCGTTTACGGCATGTCTATATGTCTATTCTGTGATTTTATATGATTTTTTGAACATATGCCGTTTTTGGTCGAAAACTCAGAAATCATGACGTCACTAAAACCTCGATATCTCAAAAATTTTCCGACCGATTTTTTTGAAACTTTGTCACAATAAACTTCAATCAATTCCCTTAAAGGTACCTAAAATTTGGCGCGCCTGCGGCGCGCCGTTTTTATGCTATGGCCCGGCGAAAAAAGTGGGGGCGTTTAACGCCCCCCCCCCAGCAACTCGCGGGTTAACCCGCGACCTGGTGGGGGGGGGGCTATTTTTTGCCCCCCCCTCCAGACTTTTCGATATATCTCCAGAACCGCTGCGCCGATCGTTACCAAACTTTCAGGACCCTCCTGGACATCAATTTTACACATTGTAACCAAAATTTTTTCCAAAGGCTATGATAGGTTGGCCGGAAATGACGTCAGAGTGACGTCATGTTCTGCCGTTTTCGACCCAAAAAAGGGTTTCGCGGGAAGAGCTGTCAGGCCTACAGCTTTGCAAATACAGAAAAATGATAAGGACATAAAAGCTGTAAAATTGACAGGGCTACAAAACTGCTATCTCGGATTTTTTAAATTTTTGGATTTTGACCCCTAAAAATCAAAAAATAATTTTTTAGGATATAATAATCGAAAAATCCCAAAAGTTTTTTGAATTTCGCAAAAACCGGAATATATGTGATAGTCCTTACCGCCTTCCATCCACATACCAAATTTGAGTTTGATACCTCTTTTTTTGGCGAAGTTATAGCGAAAAAACTGTTCAAAATTGATGACGTCAAATTTTCAAACTCACTTTCTAGCAATTCTAGACCCCGTAGCGCAAAACAAAGACCACCATTAGACTCCCCGTGACGAGCTGCATCGAATCATTACCCATTTTATGCAAAACTATCAACTTTAAAATTTGACCTTTTTTGGCCTGACCTTGACCTGACCTTGACCTGAACTTCACCAGAAAGTGACCTAAGCCGTACCTGATAGTCTTATAACCAACACCATTGAGTTGGAAATGAAAAATTAGCCATAAAACATGCATCACACAATCCTAGTAAAGTTGGGCTCATGTGACCTGACCTGTGACCCTTGGTGACCTGACCTGTGACCTGACCTGGTATTGTCAGTGACCTCTAATAGCAACATATCTACTAGGCAACCGACGCCCTATCGCTGATTCTCGACAAAATGCGTTTTCCTCGGTGTTATAGCGCATTCCCTAGAAGACCCGTGAACGGTGAAACATTTCATCTTTGACCTGACCTGTGACGTCATCGGTGACCCCGAGGTCAATGAAATTTGGTTTCCCTCGACAAATTTGACAGGCCTGTCGAACGCCGTTTGAATTTTGTGGACCCGTCCAGTAGTTTCGGAGATATATGAGGGGGGCAAAAAATAGCCCCCCCCCACCAGGTCGCGTTATAAACAGACCCCACCAGGGCGCGGGTTAATTGAAGGTACTTACTTAATAATAGCGTTACTCAGGTAATAGCGCTACTTGATTGTCCCTCGACCCTCGGTACATTTTAATTTGATTACATCCGATGACTTAGTGGATAGGCGAGTCGTCGTTGCTGGCACGAACCCTGTTTGGACTTCTTAACCCTCGCCCACACATGCCATTTTCCCATCCTAGAACGCACATGGGGGGGGGGGGTGGTTGCCACCCCCCCCCCCGCGCCATTTCGTTCCTGTTGGAGATAGAGCTTAGCGGTAAAGACCAAAAAGATTCTTTGGGAAGAGACGAATCCAATGATACCCAGTTTTACCTTCTCAGGTCAGTCATTGACCTTCCAGGTCAGGTCAAACTAAAAAATGTTGCTGTTTTAGGTCACCGTTGGATATCAAGCGCGCTGCTTGTCATATACCGATGACAATGCCGTTTTCTGGTGCCAAGCCAGCTAGAACCTCTTTGTCACACTACCCGACCAGGTTTTTGCTGCTGAGGTCATCTCAGGTCAAGTTAGGTCAAGGTCAATAATATGTGTTTGTATGTCTGTGTGTGTCTGTGTGTATACTGATGTGTGCACCGATTGTTTATGTGTCCATATTACATGAAATCATGATCTGAGAAGCTTTTACCAAAAATGTAGTAAAAAAAACTCAAAAAAGTAAATTCAGCTTGCCTAAAACGCAATTATCTTAGATGACCTAGGTTGACCTTGACCCTGACCTTGACCTCTGTACATCGTCGAATAAAAGGCCGAAATCAAGGTGTTAAAAGCTCACAAGGCCCATAGCCAACGCAAGATGTTGAGAATGGGCCATTTGGGTCATGACATGACCTGAAAAACAAGGTTATATCTCCGAAACCAAAAACCACAGAAACTTGAAATTTTTAGTGAACATCAAGAAAGGATAGAGGAGCAGCTATACGAAAAATCAGCCTTCTAGCTCTAAAAATGTTGAGCGCAGAGCAGAAAGACTACCTGGGGGGGGGTGGCAACCCCCCCCCCCATGTGCGGGCGAGGGTTAAGTGCGGAGCCATCCCGAAGGGCTCGAAAGGAAAAATGTTACAAATAGTGTGCATGGGTAATATTTTTCTGAAAACCTTTAGTTTATATTGTGAAACATGTTAGGTAACAGAAAATAACACTGAATTGTGTTTCCATCAGTGTTCAGGAGATTCAAAATACTGGAGCCTTCTTTGACCTGCAAAGTTGTGTTGCATCATTTCCCTAGCGACTGGAAATTAAACCGGAACTCTGCCTTTCGTCAGAAGTCTGCTCCCACAGGAAGTGTTTCCGCTGAACATACTGGCAGATTACTGAAACAGAACGGCGTCGCGTAGAAACCCCTTTCGTTAGATGGATATTGTGGTCTGTATCAATTAATGTTTGTTTATTAGCTGTCATCGTACGTTTTCTTTAAATACGTTCCTATTAAATAAATGAATAAATTATTATTTGCATGAATCAGTGCATGACAATATATTCCTGCCCGGGGCCGGGATGATTCAATAAATGTCACCGAGGTTTTTTAGCGAAAACTCCGAGGGCCGTTAGGCCCGAGGTGCTTTTCGCTAAAAAAGCGAGGTGACATTTATTGAATTCCCGGCCTTAGGGCTGGAAGGTGTTTCCCATACCTGCCAAAAAGCTCACAACTATAATTGATAGTGACGTCAGCAGCCGTGTGGTTCAACGCGTTTAACCACACCCCTTGAACCACACGGCTGGCAATATCAGTGCATTAAACTATGAATAGTGTGGTACAGTGCACGTGCCATTAAAATGCCTGGATGTCTCGATTTAATCATGCAATGTAGCAGGTATGGGAAAAGTGACAACTGCGCCTTTCCCAATGGTCCGAATGTCTGTTGACGACGCTGTATGAGTAAGAACCCATTTGTGCTGCGGCCTCACCTGTGACCTCTTGCCTGCGACGTGACATTAGTAAAGAAATCTTGTCTGTGACTTGTGCTGAATTAATTATGTGCTGCTGGTCTACTATAGCCCTACTAATGTATTCCGCACGTCAGCACAGTCACGTGTGATCACATCAGACGAGCGGATTTGGTATGTGTGTGTCATGACACACTCCCGGTTTAGGAAATGCGCCACCAACGTGAAATCCATATCGGCCAGTTTAGCATCAACAAAGGCACCGTAATAGTCACAACACAAAGGGACTGAACTTTTATGCTTGCATGAGTAGTTATTCATATGCTGACGTTCGCAATAATGCGAAGATTTTATATCTTTCCTCATTCTGTTCGCACAATAAATATGTTTCCAACCATATAAACGGATTTTCATGTCATGATCCCTATTCATAGGCATTGAATCCAAAAGAAGCAAAGGCGTTTGGTCGCGAGCAGACTTCAATATTGCAGCAATTGCACTGCATTGAGAGCAGAATTGGTTCCGTCATTTCAGTGAACCATGGCCCTTACGAGGAACCCGAAAATTTTAGACTGAATCAGATTCTTGATGGCTGTAGAATTTTAAAGTCTTATGCGGAAGACTGGCTGCAACGGCGCTAGGCGCTGCTGGCAGCTTTCCCTACAGAAATATAAACATTGGGAGGTTTATTGATCAAGTCAATAAATAATGAACCTTAGTTTGACGCACGGTCGAAAGGTCATTATTTATTGTTTGTTTGCATTCTCCCTCATCCCTGGGACCTATCCCAATTCTCAAATGATTTATGCTGACCGTGCTTTCTCTTGTGAACTGTTGCATGATTGCACCTACTTCGGACATGATGCTTGAAAGTCGACTCACTCACAATTGTTGATACCTGAAGAATTTGGATTAGTTGACCGTATATGGATCGTGTCTACCTACTGATGTGTCCCAAAAAAACAAAAAATGGTATCAATCATCATCCCTACAAGTTTTTACTCTCAGTAGACGACAAAAACATCCTTCCGCTACAATATCCCCGCGCGCGTGCTATATCGAGCTGATGTCCCCGCCTGCCGGGCTCTGCACCACGCCCTCCTGTCGTGGCGACGGACGGTCGGGCGCCGTGGTGGCGGGGCGCTGGGCCAGTGCCACGCGGGGGGCGGTGCCAGGAGTCGGCTCTGGCTGGGCCCAGGCCCAGGGCCAGGGCCCAGTTCATATAGAAAAGCCAGTCGGCGAGTGTCACTTTGCTAAAGTGCCACTTCTCAAAGGGACAATTTTGGGACGTTGGTGCAGCCGTGTAAGGGTGACCATGTGAACCCGCCTGTCGGGTCGCCCTTTCCATTAAGTGTCACCTAGCAGCAAAGATGCTCTATGTTTAAGAACTGGGCCCTGGCACCGCTGCTGCCAGCCGCGCCTTGGCCGCGTCGACGTTATGGGAACGACTTAAAACCATTAGACGGGTAGGGCGGCTGGCTCGTCGACTGTTTGGTATGGGTAAACCGTGTGTATATTGGGCGGGAAGGGGGGGGGGGGGGTGAGAGGAAATGACTGCTTTCTGGGAACGAATGGAGCTTGACATTGACATTAGACAACTATAAGTTTTTTTATATCCGTGTAGGTATCAATGAAAACTCAGGTTCATGGATTTGACATTTAGTAGGTTGTTTATGTGTAGGCGTTCTGTAAAGATCAGTGAAGATAGAATGGCAAGTGTCGATGTAACATATCTTGTTATCTCCTTATGTATATGTGGGCTCGGAATGAATGACCACTTTAGTCTCCCGCAGGGGCGGATCCAGAAAATCTCCAAGGGAGGGGCCATTAGAAACCAGGAGGCCCCCCCATAATCCCACCTGTTGGAGGCCCCATCTTCCCACTTGTTGGCCCCCCCCCCAAAAAAAAACTGCGTCTATTGAGCTTATCTAGCTGTTCAGGCAACATCTCAACATCTGTGCAGGCTTGGAGGCCCTCTGTGCAGGTTAGGAGGCCCTGTAAAAGTGGTCATCTCTGTGAGTATAAGAGACCTCCAAGTTATGAAAAGCTTTACCAATCTTCTAACAAAGAAGTCTTCTCAGCTAGTCTTCTAAGAAATAACTAAGTGGGTAGGTTAAAAAAAAAAACTCATCGGATTTCGGCCACTTTATTTTCAGGAGGCCCCCTTTTCAGCTTTTTAACTTTTTAACTTTTTATTTTATTTTTGAAAAAAATCGGCCAAGGGGGGGGCCATGGCCCCCATGGCCCCCCCCTTGTATCCGCGCCTGAGTCTCCGATACCCGTTCGGGACGGGACATCTGCCTACCGTCCGTACCACCACAGCACTCGGCCGAAAGGACGAAAGACGCCCCAGCTCGAGCGGTCTACGTCAGGCGTGACCCGTTCGCAGGCATCGGTAGGATTGTGATTGCAGGATTGCAAAATCCTGATTGCATTCCTTTTTGGTGGATTGCACCTGGATTTGAAATCCATTCCAAAAAACAGGATTTGATTGCGGATTGGATTGCATCATACTTCCAATTTTTGCAATCCAATCCGGATTGTGTTTGATTAGTGCTTTGAAATGGTTTGTTGCGATTGAAAATTATGAGATCGGCTTCATCGGCTTTATGTGCTTTGCTATCAAGGGCTTTACATCGAAGCTTGTTGAAATAATTTAAACGCTTTTAATTTAAAGGGACCCTCCCACCTTCAAAAAAGTTAATGAATTGGCATGAAAGTGATGTCCCTTGGTTCAGAAAGAGCGAAAACGAATATCTACCAAATTTCACCGAAAAATATTCACTGGTTTTCAAGATATTAGGCTTTTACTTTTGTTTACTTTTTGGGATCTCCCCTGTTACTAGCGACTTTATTTGTAAGCAATAATTTGGCAGCCTTAAAGTGCGGCAGACGTTGCGCGCAAAGCGGCGTATACCACCACGTGTTAACGATGGTTTTAGTCTAAGATTTAAAAATCGTTAGATCTCCGCTGACGTCACAAATTCTAAGGGGGCATTCCAATGCATTAGCCCCTTAGAATCCGAAAACTGCAAGTTTGAAATTCCATATCTTCGAATTAAAGCATTGTTCGATGTTGTGAGTGCCCAAACCGGTATTTGCAGGCCATGGCCACCAATTTGGCTATCTCAACTCAAAACTAATGTTAAGGTGGGAGTGTCCCTTTAAACGCTCAAAATAATATACGCTGATGAACTACATAGGCAGGACAAAATTACGTATTTGAGGGCGAGTTTTAAAAATATAAAACACTGGTTGGGTAGAGGTTTAAATGTGGGGGTGTTTGAGGCAAAAAATATTTCCCATAAAATACCTGTGCCTTAGATAGGAATTACTCGCAAGACTAGGTACTAGAAATGGGTGATTATGGGATGGAGGCACGGCCCTATGCCCTCCTCCCTCCCCCAGATCCACTATTGCACATAATAATACCAGTATAACGCCTTTTGGGGCGACTAACGGAGCGAGCGAGAGGGTGGGCCTTGCACGTGCGAAATTGCGAGGGGGTACCTCCAACTGACTTGTGCACGGCACCCTACTAACCGGTCTCTAGCGACGTGCCAAATTTGGGCACAATCGGCCCAGCCGTTCTCGAGATCTGGAAGCGGCACCCTGCACGTGCGCACGTGCAAAATGGGTCCCAACTGACTTGTGCACGGCACCCTACTAACCGGTCCCTAACTGTGTACCAAATTTGAGCGCAATCGGTCGAGCCGTTCTCGAGATCTGGAAACGACCCCTGCACGTGCGCACGTGCAGCACCACCCCAACTCTGGCACATGTATATGCAGTGCCTAGTGGGTGCCTACCTACATGCCAACTTTCAGCGCAATCGGCCAAGTAGTTACCGAGATATTGCGACAATTACAAAACGGACACCTCTTCGTTTTGCACGTGGCACGTGCATAAGGGGTCACCCACATGCATCAGGAATAGTCCAATACTTGGTAGAAGAAATGAAGCTACCCTACAAAAATTACCGCGTGTAAATCGGTCAAGTGGTTGCTGAGATATAAGCCTCGCAAAAGCGTGACCACGGCCGGCCGGCCGGCCGCTCATACTCAGAAATTTCCGTTAATCTAAGGAAAGACTACGCTCGCTTCGCTCGCTCCGTAACAACAGGATTGCAAAAAAGGATTGCGGATTTGATCGCAATCCAAGTGAAAAAAGGGGATTGCGGGTAGGAATGCAATCCACTTCGGCACTGGGAATGTGGATTGGGAATGCAATCCTTTCAAAAAGGATTTTACCGATGCCTGCCCGTTCGATGATCGATCGGTCCCCATTGATTTACCACAGGCTTTTGTGCAGAACCACCCTGCTGAACGGTGTCGTGCGACATTGCTGTGTCACGCCGAATAACTTCTTTTCACCCGGTTCCGTTCAGATGATGGCCTTAGGTCACTTACGTCCAGACAACTTAGTCCATTGCGATCCAGTTTTTAGCAAAAATCAATATCAGCTCAAAGGACTGCTCATATTTCAATGTGCCAGAAGGAAGTAGGCTGTTGTGTGTTTCACGCAAGGCAGTGGCACCAATTAAGTAAATTGCGATTGAATGGAATCGAGCATGGTTTCGGCGTAAAAAGTTGGCGCTGCGGGCCCTTGTGGGGGGGGGGGGACACTTGAAGTCGGCTAAAGTTTAACAATGACAAGTCAAGTGGCGAGCTGGTCAGTCGCGCCTTTGATAGTGTTGACCATGGTATTTTATTGTCCAAGTTGAGCTGGTACGGTGTTGACCCCGGGTGGTTCGCGAGTTACCTCGGTGGCCGGCGGCAGGTGGTGAGAGGCGGCTCCCTATCCCTTCCTATGTCCCATGGCGTTCCGCAGGGCTCCCTGGTCGGCCCAATCCTCTTCAGCATCTTCACAAATGACCTACCTTCCTACCTTCCTCATGGACGGCTCATTTCCTATGCAGACGATACCCAACTCCTCGATTCCGCTCTTCCCACTGACTTACCTGTCCTTAAAAAACAACAGGAAGACACCTTGCTCGCTGTCCAGTCCTATTACACATCCAATTCCTTGAAAATGAATCCTAGTAAGACCACCCTGCTTCTTGTGGGTACTGGCCAGAACCTCAAGAAAACCTCATCCTTTTCCCTTACCATATCCGGTCACACACTACAACCATCCCCTTTTGTGAAGATGCTGGAAGTGACGGTCGACTCAACCCTATCCTGGGAAAAGCACATTTTAAATGTTGTCAAAAAGTGCAATTCCATCCTTCTATGTTTGGTATAAAATTCGTCATCATCTTACCCCCGAGACCCGTAAGCTCCTTATCCAGTGCCATGTTTTCCCCCACATCCTTTACTGCCTCTCCGTCTGGGGCGAGGCCGCTCGCTGTCATTTACATAAGGTGCAGAAGATCCTGAATTTTGGTGCTAGGGTCGTCTCCGGAGCGCGGGTTTCTGAACATATTTCACCGGTTTTGAGAGCCCTCGGCTGGCATGACATTGCTGATCTTGTCGTCCACCGTGACTGCTCCACTGTGTTCAGGGCGCTGAGTGACCCTTGCGCTCCGGAGGCGATCCGCTCCCTATTCACTCGGCGAGCCGCTGTATCGCAGCGCTCAACGCGGGCAACGTGTGCCGGTGTACTGGAGCTGCCGGCTTACCGGCTGTCTATGTCGCGCCGGGCCTTGTCGTACCGAGCGGCCTCGTCCTGGAATCGTCTGCCGCCTGCCGCCACCGGCTCTCGAACTAGAGCAGAGTTTTTACGACTTTTAAACTCGACATGTGACTAGCGTTTTGGTATTTAGTACAATGTGTATGCGTGTGTGTGCTTGTGTTTTATATGTTTTTACTATTGTCATTGACTAGAAGCTGACACTAATCCATCATTGGAATGCTTCGCTAATACAATATACAATATACAATACAATCATTATAAAAAAAATATCCGAGGCAATCTCGGTCAAATCTCAGATCTAAGATCGATCCTCAGGGTGCCATTTTTCCATTGACTGGGCGGGAGAGGGAAATTTTGGAAGGCATTTCGGTGTTTTAGTTCGCTATTCTCCGTTGACTTAGTTCGTTGTGCCACCGGTGTTTTAGTTTGTCCTGGTATAGGGCCGTGCACTTCGCGTCTGAACCCACGGGTCGATGGCCCCAAGGTGACCGTGTGTTACCGGCTTAGACAGTCAGCGTACCGCCCAGGGAATAGGTGTGGCTTCTAAGAAGGGCAAGGTGGTGAAACGGCGTACCAATGCCCTTGTGAAAGCTTACGTAACAAAATTCTTCGACATGAATTAACTGTCCTTATTGCTCTCACTAACTATCCGGTAAAACTTCTGCCAGTAGCTGCTGATGATGCCGAATACTTCTTGGCGTTGTCAAATTGCTTAAAACTGGCTACATATCTAAGTGCATTATGTGCTTCCGATCAATGGCTACTTTGCTTTTCGGGGACAAAGTTACTTAGCTTCATGACAGTTTTGTCAGTGATGAGCCACTATTTTGCAGACTTACTGCATATTTCACCATGCTTTTGCTGGTCGACCGCCCCTCATGTCCCCGCTCTCTTAAAAGTTCAAGAACTCTGTCCCTTCTTCGCTCTCTCCCTCCAAGAATAAGCGTCTCTCAATCAAGAAGTCTAACCCTCCCCTCCGTCTCGTTCCAGGCGCGTGCGACACCAACACCCTCTTCTTCGGTGACGTCAACTTATCGACGGTACCGCCCTACCAGCTGACCGTGGTCTCCGCTGTGGGAACCTACGTCCTCGAACCCAACAACGTCTCCCTGGTTGCCTACCGACACATCGGTCGACCCGATCAGTTTCTTCTACAGGAGCCATCAGCAGCGGCGCAGAAAAACTGGGTTGTAGCAACACTGCCTGATAATAAGAAGCCGGCTGAAGTGCAGCATGCGTACGAGGCTTGGCCGGAGGCGGGGAACATCCTCGCACGTGGAGAGTTTGAAGGAGAGCCGTGGGCTCCCGGTGCCGGAGCATGGGAGGTGAACGATTGTGATGAGGGTCGCACGCCACTGCCGTCGCTGAGTTTGTCGTGCGTGGCGCCCACGTTTGGACAGTGTGCCACCGAGCGATGGCGTGTTGTCGAACCCGAATCGACGTTCGTGGATGTCCTGACACCGGCGGAGAAGGAAGTCCAGAGTCATGGCCGACGGGAGTTCCAGTCGCCGTCGCAGCGCGTGTACGTTGGAGATGATGGCCGCTGGAGGCTGGCCTCCAAGAGCCCGGCGAAGGTGAAGCTCGTGTCCACGACGACGGCGGAGAGGTTGGAACACGTCCGGGGCTGGCGTGCCGTTAGCGATGCCGGCGCCGAGTCGGAGACGGAGACGAAGATCGAGTGCGAGCCACTCAGATCTGGAGAGACCGACCCGTGTGCCGCCAACCCCTGCAAGAACAACGGTACGTGTATCGCGGTACCCGACTCGCCTGGCGCCTACCACTGTCGCTGTCAGTTCGACAGCGTCAGTCCCAACTGCGAGGCGGTGCGGGAGTGTCGCGTGCCCAAGCGGGTCGCCAACGCGCAGCTGCTCTTCACCAGCGACCTCTCGCCCCAGGGTAAGGCGTTCTACCGGTGTGATGTCGGTTACTACGTGAAGAACGGCACCGGCTCGGCGGGGAATCGCACCACCAACAGCGCCTTCGCCACGTGTGACGGACGTAGCTGGAACAACGTGCCCACGTGCGAGCCCATCACCACCACCGTCACCATCGAGGCTGCCTACGTGCACCACTGCAACTTCGACGCCGGCTGGTGTGACCGCTACCAGTACGGCGCCACCCTGACACCCACCGGGCGCACCTTGAGCTGGGAGCGCACCACCTCGCAGGAGGAGGGCCGCAGACACTACGCCAGCGTGCGTCACTCGGGATCGTCTGCTGAACGCCAGCTGGGTATACTCCAAACGCCGTGCATGTTCGTACCCACCGAAGGCTGTGTCGCCGTGGATGTTCTCCTGGATAAAAATGCCACGCTTACGATCGTGGACGACGATGAAGTCACTCTCTGGAGAACCGCCAGCGAGACGCAATGGACGACCGCAACGCTGACGCTTCCTCCCGGCAGCAACCGGCTCTCGTTTGAGGCAGTTCTGGGACGCACCGGAGCGAGAGTTGCCGTCGATAATATTCGCGTGTTCCAGTGGAATTGCGGTCAGGTGACCAAGCTTCTCTTCCCTCCCCCTCCGTCTTCTCGATCGTCGGCGTCGGCAATGCTCGAGGCCGTGACGCCTCTGCTTTCGCTGCTGGCACTGCTCGCCTATAGCAAGATGGCCGGCGTGCTGGCTGCCTAAGATGACCGCGTTGATGGCTCTACCAAGATGGCCGTCGTTAAAACGGCCAATACCAAGAAAGCCGACGAGCTTACAGCAAAAAAATACCAAGCAAGCATGCTGAGAATCGCAAAGAGGGCTATAGTTACGGCA
The DNA here is from genome assembly GCF_019059575.1 of Amphibalanus amphitrite. Classification (NCBI taxonomy): domain Eukaryota; kingdom Metazoa; phylum Arthropoda; class Thecostraca; order Balanomorpha; family Balanidae; genus Amphibalanus; species Amphibalanus amphitrite. Next base: position 136,925 of record NW_024882089.1, read on the forward strand.
TCCGATTCACTGGCGAATCGCAGCTCGCGACAAGGAGTGCTGAAAAGCAGGGCGGTCGCCTAATAGATGTCGCAATTGGGAAAGTGATCCTGGCACCTGACCATGCTGATACGACCTGCACCTTGATGCCCACGCCTGAGGTTCTGTCAAACCGATTAGGCGTGTATTGTTTAGGCTGTTTATAGGGGCAGGTGCTGTCGAATTGCAAGCTTTCCATCAACCTACCTTGAAGGTCATCCTTAGTTCCCAGGAGCAAATAGCAATGCTTACCAGAGAAACCCAGTAGCTTGGATCTGTTGTAACGTACCTAACCAGTTGGCTAATTCGCATCAACTCCTTTCGACGCATTATTTTTATTAGACGGCGTAAATTTACAGACATAATATGGGCCTTAACTACCTAAGGGTCCAGTCCAATGTCTTTCCGTGGACCTTGAAGAACGTACTTGTACAATCCATACTTAAACCTGAGCCAGTTCACTATGGGGACCCTTTATTACACATGTTTAACCTTTTGTACCGAGATACCAACGCGCAGGGCCCACTTTATTCGACGTGCATTTTTAACAACACTTTTATTGGCCAGTAATTCAACTCATTAGACTAATGCGTCGCGGTAGATGCGGACAGGGACCCGTACGGATTGGCTTTACTATTTGAACCACTGGAACAAATGCCTTTCGTTCGGCGGCAGATTGGTACTAGGAGCCCGAGGAAGGCCGCAACAGCAACTGCGCTTGTATACATTGTATGCATTGTATACAGTGCCCAGGGCCCTGAAACAGTGTCCAGGTATTTGGCGTCACCGTTTAGGGATGATGTCCCGTTGTTTTGATTAAGAGTGAACCCTTTTGAGAGAGAAAAAGAAATATTGCCTCAAATGGACCATTCAGCTCGTCGAATTTACTTTTAGTAGTCTTTTGGCTGTCGTAGCATATAGGTCATATCAGTACTTTCCTCTTTATTGCCATGCCCATGTCCCACAACTAGGCCAATTTTGGCCACATGTGCGGCCTCCTCAAAATCACTTTGAAATCGACCTCATTGCAAACTTTCTACCAGCTTCCCGAAAATGCAGAAGTGTGATTTAAAACGCCACGACGGGCTCTCTAAATGTCAGCTCTCCTCGCCCCCACGTCTGTTATACAGATTCTAGGCGATCAATGTGCTGTGACGTCACTCTGCCAGTGACGTCATCGGGGCTTTATAAGCTACGCTTTGCCTCCAGGCATGGCGTTGGACTGCGAGGTTGATGCATGCGAAGGCTGGCGCTTTGATGGAGCTCATGTATCTCTATTGCGGTTTCAATCCCTTAGACTTTGTCGGTACGCTTCAGCGCAGGGGACAGGCTTTCTGTGAACGTCGCAAGCTTTAGCTGTGGATCGTCTGTAAGCGTAAGCGAAGAGCTTTGGCGACTGGTGATGTTATAGGCTTCAGCTTGAGGTCGCCTCTTTCCTCTTTCTGCATTTTTGCAGGCGCTGTGTGTCACACCGACAGTGCTGTTTTGGGCGCTTGAAGAGCTCTTATTACAGAGCTCAGAAGGTGTGGCCGCAGACACGGTACGTGGCTGTGTCAAGAGGTCTGAAAAGGTCGCACTGCGCGGTGGCGCCGGTGACCTTTGATCCGTGCTGACTGCTGGTACCTATCTTGGATTGGCCAGCAGCGGTTAGTTAGTCATTTCTGGCTGAAATGTGTATTTTTGCGCTACTGTGAGTGTGGACTTTTGGTCTCGGTTGCCGTCCACTGTTGTCAATGCGGTGCGCATGTTTTGTACCGCCAATGGCTTTTTTTCTGTCCGGAAGCTTCACATTCGATTAAATCCTAATATTTCTATCGCTAACCTAGCCATTGTGTCACGCGTTGTCGTAAAATTGCTAAATGTTGCTTGTAAAAGATTGTCGGTGAGCTTTCTAGGTGCTCTACCTGTGCTATCACATCTGTCTGTGTCCTGATATTGTGACGTTAATAATCTAATCACATATTAATCACAATAGCCAATGTAATCCTTTGTGACTAAGCTGTTAAACATTTATGAGAGCACTGCGCCGATGAGAGATTAGACTTCATGTACCGCATAGCACGTGCTCCGCAGTTTTATTCTGCATGTAGGTAGGTGCGCGAGGCCCGATGGGCTGAACCCGGGCTATAAGGCTAATCATGGCATCAGTCTTATGAGCTGAAAGCGCATGACCGAGTGAAATGCGGGAACGGGTCGATTCGCTCGACAGAATTGGCTTCGGTTAGTGGTAACCTGTCGTCTAACTTCGGTTGACAGAGCTGCAGGTTGTAATTTTTTCGGTGTTCGGCTTAGGTACCTGAGGCACTCCTTTACATTGTGTTTTGAACCTAATATTCTTGCCATGTTTTTTCGGGTCAAAGGATGTGTGTGATTGTCTACCCTGATTTCTCATTCTCGCACCATTTGGTGATTGGTTATTGTGATGCCGTACGCATACAGTTGTTCTAAAAAGAAGTCAATAAATGGATTATTTAAAAAAAAGTCTTGTGTCGCTAAGATCGGCCGGTCACAGCCCGCGTTGCGTTGAAATTCGGAGTCTCGGTTGGGTTCGGTTCGCTCGAAAGTACCTCGTAGTCGTTTGCGTAGTCGGTAGTGGTATGGCTCACTCAAATGCTACTCAATCATATCGGACGTGATAGCGTGATAAGTGATGACGCTTGGTCTCGATAGCTCAACTGGTCGGGTAGGTGTCAAATTTGCCATCGTGAAACTTTAAAGTGATCGCGAACCTAATTGGCTCGAGCAAGTAGCAGCGGAAACTCGAGGCATATCCCCTTCTGATTAGGTGCCTACCTATAGGTTGCATTTAGTATACTCGTATACCTTTACATGACTGATCACTGAATCGTCAGAAATAAGAAGCTCAAACTGAATGTGGGTGGCAGATACTGAATCTGATCTGATCAGAGCGGGGAAAGACGGGACTTAGGGTAGCTGACTTGTGCTTTGAAGCCGTCATCCGTCGCAGCTGCCACTAGCGACAAATCCCCAAGCAATTTGCCTAATAAAAACAGTACCTAAACCGGCTACAAATAATTGTTTTATTCTTTCGTCGTTCCAGAAAAAAAGCGGTCGAAATTTTGAACTTATGGTTCCTGTTCCGGTTTAGGGACGCTCCGTTTGAAGAATGAGATGGCACTATTGAGTATTGAATGAGCATTGAGCCGCATTGGGCTCCGGAGAAGGCTCCAAAATAGACTCTGGTTCCGCGCAAAATCACAGTCGGGCTTTTCCCTCGCCAGCACAGGGGGAGGGGGGGGGGGGGTGATGCAACCCCACCCCCTAAGGTTTTTCGCGAATAACTCGCGTAAAAAGGACGAAACTTTCAGTACCCTCGCATTGATCAATTTTACACCTACCCTAAAAATTTCATGACCCTGACCCAAATGACCTTTGACCTATGACCTCTTTTCCGAGGTCATGTTTGGCTGGAATCGCGATTCGGCGTATGTCGGCTCGCATTAGCCGCGCGTTTGCACGCTTTTCGTGGTTTCAAACGTTCAAACATGTGATTTGATGCTGCTCCCATACATTAGGGTGGGTGTCAAGGTCACCTGAAGGTCAGGTCAGGTCACTGACCTTTGGTGACCTCGGGTGACCTCGGTTCACTTTTTCGAGTTGTACATGTTTCTAGGCTAGTTTTTGGAGCTGAATTCGAATTTATCAACCATTTGAACATTTACGAAGTAGTATTGGTGCCTTCGTAACATGTTACGAAACTCTCAGAGGCGGTTGACACGTATTACGAATACCCGTCACAACCCCTACCGGTTGACCTGACCTAACCTGACCCAACCTGGTCTAAATGCTTAGACATCATCTCTGATCAAAACTAACACCGTGTCGGGTCGCGGCCGGCCGGCCGCGGACCATTTTCAGAAGTGGCGGGCAGACCGTGCGTCGAGTACTTGCTTTCTCGCGCGGCGGTACTGGGGTTCACTAGCATTGTTTAAAATATTTTCATTTGCCATGAACTTGAAATTATACACTGTAATTAACGATCTTTTGTCAATTATTACAAGTTCTTCAAATTCATTCTTTGAAAGCAAATGATTTCATTTCACTCAAGAATTGTCTTGTCCACCACTACAACCGCCACCCAGCCGCTATCCATTGGAAGAGATAGGCTCTGCGGCACAAAGTGTCGTTTTAAACTGGACTGGGAACCAATGTGTGATGACATTTCGAGCTAAATTTATGCTCATTGTGTACCTAGAAGCATTGGGAACAACGCTCTGACTGTACATTTTTAGATTTTTGCCTCTAAATGAAAATATTTACAATCAAGTACTTTGCGAGCGCAGTTTAGAAGCTCCCGTAATGTTAAAGTCCTATCTCCTACAAGTATGTAAATACTGCTCTAGGGAACCAACAGTTCGCATCGTACTAGCTTTAAATTATATCCATATTGTTCCCAGTACTTTGCTGAACACTGTGGTGAGTGTACATTTTTCGTTTTTTGCTTTACAAGCGTAAAATTCGTCTGGTTTTATACCACTTCATTCGCCTCCATAGCCCGGTAACGGCGCCGCGCGGCGCGGCCGGCCGGCGCCCGCTGTAGTTCCAAACACTGCCCGATAGATGGCAGGCGCAGAAGTGGTCCCAGCCGTCCCGGTACGCGATATTCGTGATCGGCACCCCGGAAAACCACATAGCAGCCACACTTTACGACTTTCTAACAGGTCCCGATTTTCCCGGTTTTCGGGTCATTGACCTGACCTGGAAGGTCACTCGATGACCTCGGACCTTAAAATTGGGTATCATCGGCTTCCTCTTGTGACGGGCAACACGCTCGTTTTTTTCCGCGAAGCTCTAGCTCGATCAGGGGCCAAACGCGAGGGGGGTCGTACCAACCCCCCCCCCCTTGTGCCGTCGAAGGACGCAAAATGGCCTGTGCCGGCGAGGGTTAAACTATGTTGATCAAGACAGCCCATATTCAGCCCAGATTCAGCCCGGATTCAGCCCAGATTCGGGACACCTCCGATCAAGCTGAAACTCGCACACAATGTAGGCCATGACATGCCCAATCCACAGTCCAAGTCATTCGGTGGCACTCCCAGCCGTTTGACCTACAGAGGTCAGCAAAGGTCACGTGGCCCAAATTTGCACAGCAGATTGTGGCCCACCCAGTAGAGCTAGAGCGCTAAAAATGGCACCAATCGACTCGCCAGCATCTACTCTTACTTTACCAACACTCATTTGACCTCTCAAGGTCATGCGATGACCTAAGGTCATTTGTGGGCTATATCGAAAATACACTTGCACAGCAGTTTTCGAGTAGATGGATTGACCGAATTCCAAATCAAAGCACATCATCGGGTAGCCCATGGGCCGTAGTATCTTTCCTTGAAAACCGCTTTTCGATATGTGACCCCGTTTGACCTCGGCAGGTCAAAATGTGCAAATAAACGACACTCAATACGTCGCAGCCCGGATTCAGCCCAGATTCGGGACACCTCCGATCAAGCTGAAACTCGCACACAATGTAGGCCATGACATGCCCAATCCACAGTCCAAGTCATTCGGTGGCACTCCCAGCCGTTTGACCTAGATAGGTCAGCAAAGGTCACGTGGCCCAAATTTGCACAGCGGATTGTGGCCCACCCAGTAGAGCTAGAGCGCTAAAAATGGCACCAATCGACTCGCCAGCATCTACTCTTACTTTACCAACACTCATTTGACCTCTCAAGGTCATGCGATGACCTAAGGTCATTTGTGGGCTATGTCGAAAATACACTTGCACAGCAGTTTTCGAGTAGATGGATTGACCGAATTCCAAATCAGAGCACATCATCGGGTAGCCCATAGGCCGTAGTAACTTTCCTTAAAACCGCTTTTCGATATGTGACCCCGTTTGACCTCGGCATGTCAAAATGTGCAAATAATCGACACTCAATACGTCGCAGCCCGGATTCAGCCCAGATTCGGGACACCTCCGATCAAGCTGAAACTCGCACACAATGTAGGCCATGATATGCCCAATCCACAGTCCAAGTCATTCGGTGACACTCCCAGCCGTTTGACCTAGAGAGGTCAGTAAAGGTCACGTGGCCCAAATTTGCACAGCAGATTGTGGCCCACCCAGTAGAGCTAGAGCGCTAAAAATGGCACCAATCGACTCTCCAGCATCTAATCTTACTTTCCCAACACTCATTTGACCTCTCAAGGTCATGCGATGACCTAAGGTCATTTGTGGGCTATATCGAAAATACACTTGCACAGCAGTTTTCGAGTAGATGGATTGACCGAATTCCAAATCAAAGCACATCATCGGGTAGCCCATGGGCCGTAGTATCTTTCCTTGAAAACCGCTTTTCGATATGTGACCCCGTTTGACCTCGGCAGGTCAAAATGTGCAAATAAACGACACTCAATACGTCGCAGCCCGGATTCAGCCCAGATTCGGGACACCTCCGATCAAGCTGAAACTCGCACACAATGTAGGCCATGACATGCCCAATCCACAGTCCAAGTCATTCGGTGGCACTCCCAGCCGTTTGACCTAGATAGGTCAGCAAAGGTCACGTGGCCCAAATTTGCACAGCGGATTGTGGCCCACCCAGTAGAGCTAGAGCGCTAAAAATGGCACCAATCGACTCGCCAGCATCTACTCTTACTTTACCAACACTCATTTGACCTCTCAAGGTCATGCGATGACCTAAGGTCATTTGTGGGCTATGTCGAAAATACACTTGCACAGCAGTTTTCGAGTAGATGGATTGACCGAATTCCAAATCAGAGCACATCATCGGGTAGCCCATAGGCCGTAGTAACTTTCCTTAAAACCGCTTTTCGATATGTGACCCCGTTTGACCTCGGCAGGTCAAAATGTGCAAATAATCGACACTCAATACGTCGCAGCCCGGATTCAGCCCAGATTCGGGACACCTCCGATCAAGCTGAAACTCGCACACAATGTAGGCCATGATATGCCCAATCCACAGTCCAAGTCATTCGGTGACACTCCCAGCCGTTTGACCTAGAGAGGTCAGTAAAGGTCACGTGGCCCAAATTTGCACAGCAGATTGTGGCCCACCCAGTAGAGCTAGAGCGCTAAAAATGGCACCAATCGACTCTCCAGCATCTAATCTTACTTTCCCAACACTCATTTGACCTCTCAAGGTCATGCGATGACCTAAGGTCATTTGTGGGCTATATCGAAAATACACTTGCACAGCAGTTTTCGAGTAGATGGATTGACCGAATTCCATATTTTCGACATAGCCCACAAATGACCTTAGGTCATCGCATGACCTTGAGAGGTCAAATGAGTGTTGGGAAAGTAAGATTAGATGCTGGCGAGTCGATTGGTGCCATTGTTAGCGCTCTAGCTCTACTGGGTGGGTCACAATCTGCTGTGCAAATTTTGGCCACGTGACCTTTGCTGACCTCTGTAGGTCAAACGGCTGAGAGTGCCACCGAATGACTTGGACTGTGGATTGAGCATGTCATGGCCTACATTGTGTGCGAGTTTCAGCTTGATCGGAGGTGTCCCGAATCTGGGCTGAATCCGGGCTGCGACGTATTGAGTGTCGTTTATTTGCACATTTTGACCTGCCGAGGTCAAACGGGGTCACAAATCGAAAAGCGCTTTTTAAGGAAAGTTACTACGGCCTATGGGCTACCCGATGATGTGCTCTGATTTGGAATTCGGTCAATCCATCTACTCAAAAACTGCTGTGCAAGTGTATTTTCGACATAGCCCACAAATGACCTTAGGTCATCGCATGACCTTGAGAGGTCAAATGAGTGTTGGGAAAGTAAGATTAGATGCTGGCGAGTCGATTGGTGCCATTTTTAGCGCTCTAGCTCTACTGGGTGGGCCACAATCTGCTGTGCAAATTTGGGCCACGTGACCTTTGCTGACCTCCGTAGGTCAAACGGCTGGGAGTGCCACCGAATGACTTGGACTGTGGATTGGGCATGTCATGGCCTACATTGTGTGCGAGTTTCAGCTTGATCGGAGGTGTCCCGAATCTGGGCTGAATCCGGGCTGCGACGTATTGAGTGTCGATTATTTGCACATTTTGACCTGCCGAGGTCAAACAGGGTCACATATCGAAAAGCGGTTTTTAAGGAAAGTTACTACGGCCTATGGGCTACCCGATGATGTGCTCTGATTTGGAATTCGGTCAATCCATCTACTCGAAAACTGCTGTGCAAGTGTATTTTCGACATAGCCCACAAATGACCTTAGGTCATCGCATGACCTTGAGAGGTCAAATGAGTGCTGGGAAAGTAAGATTAGATGCTGGCGAGTCGATTGGTGCCATTTTTAGCGCTCTAGCTCTACTGGGTGGGCCACAATCTGCTGTGCAAATTTGGGCCACGTGACCTTTGCTGACCTCTGTAGGTCAAACGGCTGGGAGTGCCACCGAATGACTTGGACTGTGGATTGGGCATGTCATGGCCTACATTGTGTGCGAGTTTCAGCTTGATCGGAGGTGTCCCGAATCTGGGCTGAATCCGGGCTGCGACGTATTGAGTGTCGTTTATTTGCACATTTTGACCTGCCGAGGTCAAACGGGGTCACATATCGAAAAGCGGTTTTCAAGGAAAGTTACTACGGCCTATGGGCTATCCGATGATGTGCTTTGATTTGGAATTCGGTCAATCCATCTACTCGAAAACTGCTGTGCAAGTGTATTTTCGATATAGCCCACAAATGACCTTAGGTCATCGCATGACCTTGAGAGGTCAAATGAGTGTTGGGAAAGTAAGATTAGATGCTGGCGAGTCGATTGGTGCCATTTTTAGCGCTCTAGCTCTACTGGGTGGGCCACAATCTGCTGTGCAAATTTGGGCCACGTGACCTTTGCTGACCTCTGTAGGTCAAACGGCTGGGAGTGCCACCGAATGACTTGGACTGTGGATTGGGCATGTCATGGCCTACATTGTGTGCGAGTTTCAGCTTGATCGGAGGTGTCCCGAATCTGGGCTGAATCCGGGCTGCAACGTATTGAGTGTCGATGATTATTTGCACATTTTGACCTGCCGAGGTCAAACGGGGTCACATATCGAAAAGCGGTTTTCAAGGAAAGTTACTACGGCCTATGGGCTACCCGATGATGTGCTTTGATTTGGGATTCGGTCAATCCATCTGCTCGAAAACTGCTGTGCAAGTGTATTTTCGACATAGCTCACAAATGACCTTAGGTCATCGCATGACCTTGAGAGGTCAAATGAGTGTTGGGAAAGTAAGATTAGATGCTGGTGAGTCGATTGGTGCCATTTTTAGCGCTCTAGCTCTACTGGGTGGGTCACAATCTGCTGTGCAAATTTGGGCCACGTGACCTTTGCTGACCTCTGTAGGTCAAACGGCTGGGAGTGTCACCGAATGACTGGGACTGTGGATTGGGCATGTCATGGCCTACATTGTGTGCGAGTTTCAGCTTGATCGGAGGTGTCCCGAATCTGGGCTGAATCCGGGCTGCGACGTATTGAGTGTCGTTTATTTGCACATTTTGACCTGCCGAGGTCAAACGGGGTCACATATCGAAAAGCGGTTTTCAAGGAAAGTTACTACGGCCTATGGGCTACCCGATGATGTGCTTTGATTTGGAATTCGGTCAATCCATCTACTCGAAAACTGCTGTGCAAGTGTATTTTCGATATAGCCCACAAATGACCTTAGGTCATTGCATGACCTTGAGAGGTCAAATGAGTGTTGGGAAAGTAAGATTAGATGCTGGCGAGTCGATTGGTGCCATTTTTAGCGCTCTAGCTCTACTGGGTGGGTCACAATCTGCTGTGCAAATTTTGGCCACGTGACCTTTGCTGACCTCTGTAGGTCAAACGGCTGAGAGTGCCACCGAATGACTTGGACTGTGGATTGAGCATGTCATGGCCTACATTGTGTGCGAGTTTCAGCTTGATCGGAGGTGTCCCGAATCTGGGCTGAATCCGGGCTGAATCTGGGCTGAATATGGGCTGTCTTGACGGACATGGGTTAAACTAAGGGTTTTATAAATCCTATTATATCGATAGAACTGTTGGCCGGTTACTTTCCTTCAGCGAGCATCATGTTTTATAATATCGCCTAGCGTCTTTTATTTAGTAGTTTTGTTCCCGTCCTGAAAAAGCCTTACGATTTTGGTGGTTTTGCGACATATACTTTTAAGGGACGGTTCACGTTTCGCAATTGTTTCACGGTTGAGCATAGACTGCATTGCATTGTTTTATTTTTTGTGTCTTCATATCACATAAAAAGTTTTCTACAAGAGCATGAAAATGATTTTCACCTCGCTTTATTAAAAATAATTATATATCATTCCTTTTCCTATTTGGTTTAGCTCGATTTCAAAGCTACATCTGCTGTTGGGGTTGTGTCATGAACACACCTTTAGATATTGAAAGTGAGATTTGTAAATTTGTGTAGAATGTGGGGCGAGGTGGCTGGAATTGTTCAATGCATTTTTCTCCTTATTTTGTCGTAAATATTGGTGGGTAATTTTATCTTTCTTCCCAAAATTTTATGCTTTATCGCTGTCATGCTTTTTATCTGCGAACTAAATCAAGAGAGCTTATCATGTAGGCTCGAAAGTTGCTGTTAATTCATGATGGGAAAGGACATTTCAATTTCAATTTCAAAGTAAATTTTTGCTAAACGAATAGGTAATGCTCGAGTCTCGAAGGCAACAGCTGCATTTACCTGTTTTTTTTTTTTTTTTTGGAAGTCGGTAGTTCTACCCAAAATGTTGCAAAAGATGTCAGTGGTGCTTCACAACAACTAGCACGATTTCATTCAGAGCTATGAAGAGCATACCATTAAAATAGAGGTAGAATAAACTAGTTAGATGCTCACCAAATACCTTTTGTAACCAAGCATGATTTGGTAGTGGTAAAGCAGGTCACACTTGTTTTTTGCAACCACGGAGAAGCGCTGTAGGTAAGGTTGTAGGCCGTAGGTTTTATGTGGTAGGTTGTAGGTAAGGTTAGGTCAGTTTTGGTTTGATTTGGTTTGATAGGAAGCATTGCTGGGTATAGAGCCTCTCCTTGGTTGCAAAACACAAGTGTGATGGTGAAATCCTCCTTTTGCACCCTAGACTTGTAAATAATTAGAAACCAGGCCATATTGTAAAAAATATTAGCCTAGATAATTGTTCAAAGAATCATTTACGCTTGAAAAAAATCAGGTACACTACAAGCAGTAATAACAAAACCTAATCTAACCTGACCTTACCAGGCCTTACCGAACATAACCTCACTTTACCTGAATCAATGGGTGGTTCGGTGTAACTTATAAATTTTTTTGTGGAAAAAATATAAATATTGAGATGTGATCTCACTTTTTAGGCTTAGAAGGGTGTGTTGTTTCCTTTCATGTTCATATTTTGTTAATTTGTCCAGTTTTTAGAGGGTGCTAAAAGAGGAAATGACCAGTGTGATGCCTGCATTACAACTACCGCATGATTTAGGTAGGTATCTCCAAGGCGGTATCTCTAAAGCAGATGATTTTCTGAGGCAGTATGATTTCAAGCAACCATAGCAGAAGTCAGAACACCTGTCAAACTAAAAGTCCATGACTTAATTGTGGCATGCTAATTAAACATTAAAATTAAAGTGCATGATGCCTCTTATTAGTCTGAAAGTAAGTTATCAGGTAGGCAACTTTAAAAATGCAATGATATTTATTGTTTTAAGACAGTGCAATAATTTGTTGTTTAGCTGAGGAAGGAATATGGAATGACATAAAAGATTATTGATGTTTGGAAATGAGGTTTAGTGTTTTCGTTTTTAATGGAAGTAGCATTTTTTTTTTCATAAATTCTTATAAAACAAGTCCTAATTTAAAATGAATAGTATTGGCAACTGGCACAGAATGAATGTAGATACTGATTTTTTACCCTAACCATAAGAGTTTTTGAATTTGCTAACTGGACTTATCATTACAGGCATAGGCGTCGCCAGAGATTGTCGGTTGGGGGGGGGGGGGCAAAATCAACTTTTGTGTCAAAACTTGCCTTTCCCCAGTCTTTACTCACTCGTTTTACATATCATTCGACGTGCAATGGTGCGAGGAATCCGATGGTGACAAAGGTTTCCTTCTAGCTATGACATGTAATTTTTTACAGAAAAATTCGAAATTTTGAAACTTCATAACAAAACGACTGGTAGAATTATAGTGGCTGCGATTGCCGACGCACTGCAGAGGGCCCCTGTGCAGACGCTCGACGCTCATGATCATTACCCATTAAGAGGTGAAAAACGCTCCATTTAATCGGATCACCTCGCTAAAACCTCCATTCACGCATGCGTGCAGAGGTTTTACGTGAAATGCATAGGACTTATCCCAGCCGCCGATCGTAGCTAAGTTGGGCATTCGGCGGAGAGTGAATGTCGGAAGTGTGAATCGGAATTCGGAAGTAATTCATCTTTGCTTCAGTGAGATGAAGTGTTTTGTTCACTCGAGTGTGAACAGAAGTTTCTCGTTTTTCGTGTGAAGGGAAGTGCTGCAAACGCGAACAAAAGCTGTTAAACGGAACCAAAAGTAACGCACGGCATATCGGCAAGGGATCCCGTAGAGATAGGTTTGTGACTTCCAGGCCATTTCAGGCCACTCAGGGTCAGTGCTGACTCTCAGAAGCCTGCTTAGGATCCCGGAGATCGACGTGGGTCACCTCAAATATTTACGTGTACGTGGTGCTTTAGGGCTTTCCGAGCCCAAGGTGGGGCCCTCAGAAGCAGTGTGGGCGGCGGGCGCTAAGAGACTAGGCCCAGGGTGAGCCTGGAGCCCTCGGATAGCAGTGTGAACCCTCGGGGTCTGTGTCGAATCCCTAAGGACCCTACGTAGGGACATAATAAACATGTGTTGCGGACCTCAGAGGGACACGTGGGCTGTGACCCCTCAGATGCCGGCTTGGGGTTGGCAAAGTCTGTCGCCTCAAAAATTTGGCTGAACTATCAGAGGCCAGTTAAGGTTCTCAGAAATGTTCGAAGGCTCAAAGATCCCTGTATGGGCCCTCAGAGAACATGAACACCAGTGGGACTTTCAGAGGCCGGTTTGGGCCCTCTGAAAGCTTCTTTAGGGCTCACTGGAGCTCCTTAGGAGCCTTTGTTTAAAGCAAGCTCATGAGCCCTGCGACACTTGTACGGTAGGTACTTGAGCCTGTCGCAGACATTTGACGAGTTGAGAAAGGCCCGAAGATTGCGTTTCACGCTTTGAACGAAAATTGTGTCAGCACTCCAAAACTTATGAAAATCAGCTGTAAAATGTAATAAAGAACGAACTAGGAACATGTAATGAATCACAGCATTGACATTTCCGAGTCTGGACTCGGAGTCTTGAAGATTTTGGAGACTGCGAGTCAGACTATGGTTTGAACTGCACGCTCAAACCGAGTCTGACCTCACAGGCATTCTCAGAAAGGTACCCCCATTTTTTCCCGACTCCAAAATCTCATCGGATCTGTATCGATCTCAGGGGGTGCCCGGTCCGAGGTTGGGGGGCAAGCTGCCCCGCTTGCCCCCCCCGTGGCGACGCTAATGATTACAGGACAAGTTGAGTTTGAGCTGTTGTGGACGTGGTGTTCTGGTCTTGTCTTACAAAAGTGCTCTTCCATTTATTTGTCCATTTACATTAACATACAACTTTAAGTTTAGGAATGTAGTCAATATTACTTGCTTGGAATATTACTTGCAACATATTACTTGCTATTCTAGGGAGTTTATAAAATCCTTAGAGCATTTCTGCTTCATTAACAAGTTTATGTTCCTTACAAATATTTCTGCCATTAATCTCCTAGTCCTGGAAGTCCAATCACAGACTCATTTCTGATGATGACCCTTTCCACCCACAGGATCGCCAGTACTCCGCAGAACTATCTGACCACCCGACTCTGCACTGAGACAGCCACCACAATGTACTGCGAGGAGGACGTCAGTGCCAAGGCGGAGCGCGCCCTGGAGGAGGCCCGCGCCGGCCTGCCCCTGCCCGCGCGCCGCCGGTTCTCCATCGCCGGCCGACTCAGCCGGCTCTGGTCCGAACGGCGACGTCGCCGGCGCGACGAAGACGACTCCGACGAAGCGGACGGACGTCCCCTGCTCGCCGTGCTAGCCGAGCGCGAGCGGCTCAGTGTGCTGCGAGTGAACCTCTATCCGGGGGATGAGGGCTACTCGCTGGCCCTCCGCGCGCCGGACGGCTCCGAGGCTGAGTCCTTCCGACTGCGGTACGAGGAGCGGGAGCTGCTGAGGTGTCTGGACAACGAGGAGCTGCCCTGTGAGCTGTTGGAGCTTCTCGACCAGAGCGGGTGTCGGGTGTTTGTGGCTGGCTGCGTGGTGGCCGAAGTGCGTGATTTTCGACGCTCGGTGTCTCCCGAGCTGTGCACGTCAACGTATGTTCTCCTGCGGCCCAGTCAGCGGACAATTCTGGCCGATCTGAACCGTATCTTCGCCGAGGGGGAATTCACACACGAGGAGCGGGTACAGATCGAGGCGCGGATCGCGCTGGCCACCGCCCCGGCGCTCTGCCTGGACCCATCTCCGGCCGTCGGACTCGTCACCAACCACCAGCAGTGGTCACACCGAGCTCTGGACTCGCCGGCGCTGCGGCGGGCCGCCGAGAGACGCAGCCAGCCGGCGGCCGCTCGCCGGCGGCGTGCCACCGAGCTGCCTCCCCCACCCGGCCCTCTGCGGCTACACCAGTTCCTCCGAGACAAGGGCCGCCTGGGTGCGCCGCCCGCCAAACGCGCGCGCTGCTTTCCGCCCATCAGTGACCTCCCGGTGGTGACGGCGCCCCCCTCGGCGGCAGTGGAGGTGCGGCAGCGCGCGAGGCGGCAGGAGTTCCCTGCTGAACCGAGCAGGGACGCGTCGCTGCACCTCCGAGAAGATAACGCTGTGGAGTGGGATCGGGGCGGCGGACGGGTGATGCATATGAAGCTCTCCGTGTACCTCCGGCCGTCGGATGATTCCTATCACGGACAGTTGTATGTGGATCGTGATTATAAGGAGGGGCGGCGCGGCGGCGCGTGCTGTCGTTTCCCGCTCTGCTGTCGCGCGGCCGCAGATCTGTACGTCAAACAGTGCATCGAGATCTTCACCGAGTACGGCAAGAAGAGCGCTAAACTGACACACCAGGCGGTTGGGCAGCCGCCGCGGGTGACGCTGACTCGCGGCGCGCGCGAGCGGAGAGAGTCGCAGACGTCTCTCCCGTCGGCGGCTCACTCTGCCGCGCCGGTGCTGCTGGCCGCTCAGCAGCAGCAGAGAGTAGCGCTGGCCCGGAGTAGCACCCCGGCGCTGGCGGCACAGCTGCGCACCCCGCCCCAGCTGGCGGCCCGCGCGGCGCCGCTGGCCGCCCAGATGGCGCAGGCGCTCGGCCAGGCGCGAGTGGCCACACACAAGCCGGCCACGCCCGCGCTACCTCCTCAGGGCTCTGTGGCGGCGGTGGTGTCCGCGCCTCAGACTATCCAGATCAAGGTGTCGGCTCAGAACACGCAGATGACTCAGCTACTACAGAGTCAGTTGCAGCACATCCAGGTGACTCTTCCACAGCAGGTGTTACCTACCGCTCGTCTCGCCGCCCCCGCTCCCGCTCCCACCGCGGCGCCGGTGCGTCAGGCTCCCACCGGGCTGCAGGCTCTGCTGGCTGATACACCTTCCGCTGATAACCCGGCGGCAGGAGCGGGAGTCGGTCCCAGTCTGCTGGAGAAACTGGTGGCCTCGTCAGCGCCAGTATCGGCGGCTGCGGTGGTCACGGGTTCGGGTACGAAGCTGCTACCGCTCTCATTTCGGGTACCGAACCCGGCGGCGACGCGGCCGGATCTGGTCACTCGCGTGGAGCGGCAGAATCCGACCCTGACCGAGCTACTGAACGCTCCACCGGCGGCGGGGAGGCCCGTTTCTGTGCCGGCTGCCGGTCCAGTGCCGTCCCCGGCGCCTGTGCCCGTCCAGCCGGCAGTGCCGCAGAGTCTCCCGGTCCCGCCGCCCGCCGCGCCGAGCCAGCCGCCGCCTCAGGCTGTGTCGGGGGCCGGCGGGGATCTGCTCAGCACGGCGCTGCAGCTGGTACAGAGCGGGGACCTGCTGGCGGAGCTGGAGAACCTGGACAGTCTGCTCAACTCTGACGGGGCGGACGGTCAGTCGGCGCCGCAGCCGCCGCAGCAGCAGCAGCCGCAGCCTCCCCCGCAGCCTCAGCCTGTGATGGTACAACCGCAGCCCGCGCCGCCGCCGCCACCGCCTCCTCCACCGAGACTGCTCCAAAAGTCTGAACCTCCGCCTAACGTCAACATCCGTAACCTACTCTCTGACGGTGTGAATGTAACAAATCTGCAACATCTCCAGCAAGGTCTGCAGACGATTCCCGGTCTCCACAACGTGCAGGTGTCGATCCCAGGAATGAGCGCGCCGATTTCCATCAACGTCGGTGGAGCTCCTGCGACCTCCGCCCCGCGCGTGCTGCTTACCTCCCCTCCGTCCCCTGCGCAGACTCTGCGGCCGGCGCCTTCTCCGCGGCAGTCGGTATCACCCGCGCCGCTACCTTCACCGGTGGGGGCCAGTGTGGGCCTGCAGCGCCCGGCGCAGTTCCAGGTACTCTCAGCGGTCGCCGGTCGCCGCGCAGCCGGACCCGTGTTGGTTACCTCCCAGGCGGGGGGAGCGGCGGGTCAGCAGGTGTACCTAAAGACCGAGTCGGGCGCCGGGGGCCAGCAGATGATCCTCACCACTCAGGCGGGAGCCGGGGGTCAGCAGGTCATCCTGACCACCCAGGCGGCTGGCGGGGGCGCGCAGCAGGTGTACCTCAAAGCGGAGCCATCGAGCGGCAGCACGGGTCAACAGGTGATCCTCTCGAGCCAGACGCAGGGAGGGCCGAGTTTCTCGGTGGTGCAGGTACCGACCGGAAGGCTGTCGCTGACGCAGCAGCAGCAGAGGCTTCTACTGCAGAGGCAACTGCAGCAGGCGCAGCAGAGGAAACCGTCCAAGTAGCGACCTGCGATAGCCCGGTAGCTGTGCTTCCGGTGACCTCTGGCGCCCCCGGCACAGCTGTCTTGACCTTGACCTCCCGCACCGCTGCCTGCCTGCCTCGTCCAGTCACCTCGCAGGAGTTTGTTGTACGCTTCACCAAATGTCCAGCTCACGACACTAATCATCCTGAGCCAATGAAGCCGGATATTCTGCTGTTGTCTACACACGAGTGAATGCTGAACAAACCCGGGGTACTCTAAGAGCAGATTGTTGTTCAGTGATGCTCTGTGCCTGCATGAGAGTCGATGGGTAAAACTTGGCTCTGCATCAAATCGATGTACTGAACAGTGACCAGGTACGCTCGGTAGGCCGATTAGCCGGTGAGCTCTGAGCTGTTAGAGCGGCGAGTTTCGAGCTGTTGGAGCAGTGAACACCGAGTGATGAGCGATGAACTAATTGTTGAGCGGTGAGAGCTGGCTCTCTCACCACCTGAAAACTAACGAGAGTTTGGGCTAAGCGACAGCTCTCAGTATCAAGGTGATGGTTGTGGTGCCTGATCTCTGCAGCATGCGTTCTAGCTGAGTCGCGAATGGCTACTAGCGCTAGCTGCTAGTGTCATTCTCCCCGCGTGTGGCATCCCCACAATGAACTGGGCTGATCTGATGCCACGCGGCGTGCTTTCGCAAATAATGGTCTCGTGTTGTCTCAGTCTATCCGCCAACGAATCATAGTGGGTCTTACTCGCGACATGAATACGTAAAGCCTATGTTTTTATCAAAGACCGTGAACACTAATTCTATTTATTGATATTCCCTATCAGCTGTTAGAGATGTGGAGTTCTTTATGTGAGACTGCCAAGTAATTGGTTTGTGTGCCTATTATGTAGCCTGTGATGACGTCCATGCTTATGCATAATCAAGGCCGTATATAGGATATTGTCTCAGTGATGGTTGTAACTATTGAGTGCTGAAAGTGACCGTAGAAAGGTGCCTATTTTACCAAACGCGCCGCTGGGGCGCAGATAGTGTGTGCCTGTGTGGCATTCATGAACTTGCATGACAATATATGTAGGACTGACTGCTGGGTTTAGCCGGGTCTGACCTAAAAGGAAAGTCGCTTCATTGCTTTCTGATGGGTAGAAATTTGCCTCTAGTGAGCCGTAAACAAACAGATCGGAGCCGGGAGGTGACCACCAGCCGAATGGGCTAAACCGGAGAATAGAATAAAAAGTAATGTTTCCGCCTAGTAGCCAACATTTGCGCACCATTGGTATGTTCTCTCGTAAGGCAAACCTATCTACCACCTGTCTGATTCCCTTCAGTGAGATAATATACTGTGATCGTGGCCAGACACAGCTAGTCAGTTTAATCTGAAGAGATACGTCACCAAAGATTGCAGGTAGTTCAATTCAAACATGTATTGCCCCTTCAATCATCAGACATGGCACCATTTGCTTGAATCACATCTGATTGGCGCACACACATCACAAACAAAAACAACATTCACACTGGAGATGACGGCAGCACACGAAATCATTTCAAATCTGCCAGTCTCGCTTACAAATTACACTCACGACGAGCAAATGGTGACATCAATTGGAAATGGTGTTGGCAGTTTATTCATAAACACCAATCTTTCATCACGTGGCTCACTTTACTTCAGAAAGGTTTGTAACAAAAGGGGCATCTGACCTGTTTGAATATCTAACAAAAAGTTCATTCCATTTCAATATCAAGTCCGCTGAATCCGACGAACACAGCGACTGTCCGAGGAACTGTCCACCGCCGAGCAGACCTCACGTGACCCCTGACCTCACGGTTCATCCTGACCTCACGTTTTGCCCGCCTGGTCCAGCAGTGACCTGACCTCTCCCTCCGCCCCCTCCGCCGGCGTCACTCCGTCCGTGTCGGTCACCTTCGGGTCAGCCCCCGCCTCCAGGAGCACGCTCGCGACCTCAGTGTGCCCGCAGCTAGCCGCGTAGTGAAGCGGCGTCTGTCCGTCCGCGTCACGGCAGTCGACAGTGGCGCCTCTGGTGAGCAGCAGACGAACTATGTCGACATGACCTCGGTCGGAAGCCCAGTGAAGAAGACGCAGACCGTCTCCGTCAGCCGACTCGCAGTCGAAAGTCGTCCGTTGGGATAGTAGATCACACCTCCCCGCCTTTACCAGATCCAGAGGGGACGCGTCATCGCCGACCGTGGCGCCATCTTCCTCAGCGCGGACTGGAGTCGAGACGGCAATACCAAGTCCCCGCGGCTGGCCGACGGTTTCTGCGTCCCCGCCAGACATCCAGTTGGGCTGCAGCTCGGTGAGGATCTCCACATAGCGCCGCTTCGCCTCGAGTTCCGTCATCTCGCCCAGGGATTTCCAGGCGTCGAATTTGCGCCGTGCGGAGAGGCTGAACAGGCCCGGTCTCTGGCCGCGACATTCGCCGCAGGTGGCCTGCTTGTAACACGCGTATAGTCTGAGAAGATCGTCGTCCGGCAGGCGACCGGAAGAGGCGAGGAGCTCCACGCAGCGCGCCGCGTCGTCGAACGCTTCGGAGATCATCTCCTTTTCTAGGTCGCCCATGGTTAATGGTGGCGGCGACTAGCGTTGGAAAATCGTACTAATAGTTCACAGATGGTCACAGGTGGCAGCACTATCACACGCACCGCGCACTAGCGGGTTATGTTTCTACTTCCTACTATTCAGCGCGTCCTATTCCGAGCCGGGGCCCTTCCGTTCGCTGACCGATAGATGGGAGCCCTCCAAGACGTGGCCCGGTTTGTTGATGAACGCGTTGAAGCTCTCGCGGGTCTTCATGGTCACAAAGCCATAGCCCTGCAAAACAGGAAACAGAGACAGGTGTAAAATGACTCCTAAGCAACAAAACACACTTGGTTGCAAAGATTGGAGAACAGTTTAACAAGTTCTCAATTAGTCTATGGGCAAGCAAAAGAAGATATCACTTAAAATCTGGTAAGAAAATTAGGCCACACAAAATAAGTGGTGCACTGCAAACTAAATAATCTTTCCCAACTGTTGTGAGACATTACAAAATCAAACATGTTTGACTAACAGCAGGATATGCACTCTGATCAATTAAACAAAAAATGTTTAACATAGGTACATTCATTCAGATAGATTTAGATTTCAGACTGACAAAGATTCATAATTACAAATGCAATCAGATTCTAACTTAGCAAAACCTGGAAACCATCTGCGAATAGGAAAAGGTTCATCAGTCTTTGTGGTATCAAAAGATAAGTGAGTTTTCCAAATAATCAGCATACCTTGCTCAGACCAGTCTTGGGGTCGAAGACCACACGTGCCCAGGCGACGGGCCCAAACTGGGAGACGTAGGAGCGCAGCTCGCGGGTGCTCACTGTCCACGGCAGGTTTCCGACGAACAGCGACAAGCCCTGGCGGGAGGCCATCACCTGGTGACACACATAGGGGTGGGTGGTCAAGTTTGATGGCTCAAGAATCAAACATGCAATCTTCCAGCTTTTCGGATCAGGATGAAGATTGAAGCTCAATTCATGTTTTTTATCATGAGCATCAGCATTCAGGCGCGGATCCAGGGGGGGGGCGACGGGGGCGGCCGCCCCCCCCCCCCCGCCATCCGAAAAAGGCGCCCATATCCCGCGGCAGAGAGGGCGCCCCGAGCAGAAGAGCGGCGACACAGCAAAGGTTCAGCAGAAATAGGGCGCCTCCAGCAGAAGTTGGGCTCACCAAGCAGGAGAGTGACGCCCAATTGCCTATTCCCAGCAGATGAGAGTCGCCCCAGCAGCAGATGGGCGCCCCCAGCAGAAGAGGGCGTCTCGTTACAAGAATATAAAATACCTTCTGTTCAAGAGGGGCGCCCCTGGCAGCGGAAGGGCACCCTTAGCAGGAGACGTGTCCCCCTGAAGAGGAGCGACGCCCCAGCAAAAGGAGAGAGGCGCCCCCATTCCGAGACGAGGGGCGCCCTGACAGCAGCTGGGCGCCCCAGCAAAAAAGGAGCCCCATAATAAGAAAATGGGTGCCACTGGCAGAAGACGGGCGCCCCAGCAGAAGAGAGGGGTCTCCAGCAGGAGACGGGCGCCCCAAGCAGAAGAGGGGCGCCCCAGCAGAAGAGGCGCCACAGCAAAAGTTAATCAGAAATGGGGAGCCTCCAGCAGAGTTTGGGCCCGCCAAACAGGATATGGGTGCCCCATTGACAATATCCGGCAGAAGACAGACGCCCCAGCAGCAGATGGGCGCCCCCGGTAGAAGAGGGGCGCCCCATTACAAAAAGAAAAGGAGTATATTCTACCAAGAGGGGCGCCCCTGACGACAGCGGAAGGGCAACCTCAGCAGAGGGGAGGTGCCCCAGTAAAAGGAGAGGCGTGCCCCGTTCCGAGCAGCAGAGGGTCGCCTCGCCCCAGAAAAAAAAAAACAGGAGCCCCATAAGAAGAAAAGGGGTGCCTCTGGCAGAAGAGAGACGTTCCCCGCAGTGGAAGGGCGTCCCCACAAGAGTGGCGTCTCCAGCAAAAGAGAAGTGCCCCCTGCAAGAGAGGGGCACCCCACCAAAAGTTGGGCAGAAGTGGGGCGCCTCCAGCAGAATTTGGGGTCGCCCAACAGGAGAGGGCCGCCCTATTCACAGCAGAAAAAAGACTCCTCAGCAGCAAAGGGGCGCCCTAACAGAAAAGGTGCACTCGTAGTAGAAGTGGGACGCATCAGGAAGAAGAGGGGCACTTCTAGCAGAAAATGGGCGTCCCAGATAAGTGGGCCGCCTACAGCAAATTGGTCGTTCTTAGAAGGAAGAAATGAGGCGACTTAAGCAAAGTGGGTCTCTCCATAATGGATTAGGCGATCCAAGCAGAGGTTTGGCGCCCCCGGGAAGTGGGGCATACCAGCATAAGTGAGACGCTTCCAGAAAAAGGAGGGGGCATCACCGGGAGAAGAAGGACTGCACCAGTAAATGGAGGCCACCTTTTTGCTAATATCTTTTGCTAGGGTAGCGGTGCCCATCTACGACTTTTAACCCGTGCCGTGCTGGTGGTCTGAGTTTTCCGTGTCCTGCTGGGGAGGGGGGGGGGGGTCACACTCCCTCGTCTAACTCGGCTCCTGGGGCGCGTAGTGACACGCGATAAGCGGCATTCGAAAGATCGCCAAAAAACAGGACGAAAACAAAACGGTCATTTTTTTAGGTCAGGTCGAATGTCAGGTCACCAGAGGTCATCAAAGGTAAAATGTTGCCTGTTTCAAAAAATTTTCCGTTTTCGAAGCAGCGGCACATAACTCGGAAACCAATAGAGCTATAGCGCCGCAGAAAAGCGCATTCGATAGCCCTTTTAAAGGTGTTTCTGCAAGCTGCGCTCAGACTTGACCTCAGGTCAACGGTTTAGCCTTCAGAGGGCAAAAGACTCTAAAAATAGCCTTTTTACGAACAATGTTTTCCTGCAATAACTTTGACTCAAGAGAGTCTCGACATTATGTTTGCCAGCATTGCGTTTCTGTCGTCGAGACACGTCGAACAAACTAAAGGTTGACCTTATGAAAGGTAATTTTGAGAATTTGACCTCAGGTCAAGGTCATGACCTGACCGGGAAAGGTCATGCTGCATAGCAGTCGATGCGTGTCGTCGAGCTGAACACAGCTGAGGTGTTTTTATCTCTCTAGCTTGAATCTATCAAAAGTTATTTAAAAAAACTGCTGCGGACATTTCATGACATGGGATGACCTCTGGGATATAATGAGTGGTCACACTAGGTGCAATGTTCTTATTCAGTGTGTTAATTTTATATGTATCCCAATGCTTGATATTGTCTAGAATGGCGCTCGTCCAAAAGAGATGCCTTTCAGTTTTCTCCCAAAGACTTAATTATACCTACCTACCTAATGGAGACGTCGCACAACTGACCTGACCTTAAGATATCGAAATTCCGAGATATACGTTTCATGAATAGTGTTGCTTTCATCAATCGCTGAAAGGTTCAAAGCAATCATTCATTCGGTATAGCAATGGTAAGCATTTGAACTTTTCTTAGGCTAGGTCACTTGGCATAACCTGGTGACCTGACCTTCCATCACCCGCGTCAGACATTTTTACAACATGTGCAAAAAAGATGCATGATAAGGTATGCTGAAAATGGCGGCGCTGCGCGCAGCCGTTTTTCAGATATTTGCGAAAACCTGAGGGGGAACGCGATAACGCCCCCCTAGCACGGCGCGGGCTTTTAGTTCCCGATTTTGACGGTTTGGCGCCCCCTTTGTACGACTATGGAGCGCCCCCCGATTGCCAGGTCGCCCCTATTTTGACTTGCCGCCCCCCCTCCCGAAAATTCCTGGATCCGCCCCTGTCAGCATTACATAACAAAAGCCAAAGTTGTGAATGAAAATGAGGAGGTGTCGACTTAGGGATGTTACGATGGTCCTTTGTAATCACTAGTTAACATACAGAAAGTCGGAAATCAAGGCAAAACAGAATTGAATTGAAACTCTTCCCTTCGACAATGCATTCATGCAAATACAATGGCGAGGCGATTACACATAAGATGTGTCTTTTACAGTAGTTCACCTACATGAAATTAATTCTTTAGTTGAAAAAAAAATCCCTTTTAGCAATAACTTACCTTATACAGACTGAAAAATAAACACCACCGCGCCACTTTTCCGTGAAAAATGCCGACGTCAAGGATGTGTTTTTACCTTTACTACAAAATGCACCACGTGATAGCATTAAAATGCTGCAAAAGTCTATACCTGCAACTACCTCACTGCCAGAATCGCCACAGGCTCATCGTAAAGAAGATAACAAGTCATGAAAGCCGCAAAGCCATTGAATAGGATTCAGCCATTTTCTTTTGTAAATTTCTTAATATTGGGCATCTGAAAATGCATTTGTAAGTAGGTATAATATTATTTAGTGGCCGAGAGCCGTGAAGGATGCACGGCTAAATCGTGTTCCCGGCTGTGGCGGGAAGCGGTCGCGCGTCGGCGCGCGAGCAGAGCAGAGCAGAGCGCTGGGCAAAGGGTGTGTGTGTGGAGCGCGGCCGGAGGCGCGGCTGGTTGTGTGTTGTGTGTTCGGTCAAGCTGAGAACACAGGAATACAGAGACATGCAGTAAGACCGGAGGCTGTATCTGAAGACTGAGGTGTCTTACATTGGTGGCAGCGGTGGTTGTGGTTGCGAACCGGGTTGTGTTGGCCTAACAGTCTTGGCCTGATAAATTGTTTGACACGGAACCGATCAGCTGCGAGCTTATAAACATTTGATTTTTTCACGCCCCAAGTGATACGCAGTGATTTACGACGACGTCGTGATTATCTCAAGAGGAAATGGCTCACTTCGCGCCACCCAGGTATGACGGTCGGGGGTCATTTCGTCGTTTCCGAGAGGATTTTAAGAGTTTTTGTGCCGTGCAGTCGTTCACGGGTGAGGCGACTCTGAACTGTTTGCCGCTGTGTCTGGATGGAGCGGCCCGAGAGGCGTTCGACACGTTTGAGCGTCCTGCTGACGGCTCAATCGACACTCTGCTAGACAGTCTCGGAGCCGTGTTCCCGGACGCTAGCGCCTTGGACTGCCACAGCGCGCTGCAGGCGCTCAAATTCGACCCGACGGCTCAGTCACTGGACACCTTCATTGTTCAGCTGCGCGGCCTGGTCACTGCCGTGTTTGGCGCCCACTCGCCTGATACGCATCTCTTTCACTATTTCCTGGCCGCCTTGCCTCAGCGGTTGGCTCATGCAGTGGTGTCTTTGGGATCTGTGACCTTTGATGCAGCCGTAAAAAGTGTGCAAAACGTGCTGGCTGCTGATCGTCTGTCTCGGGGACCGGTGGGCCAGGGACAGCGCGTGTGTGCAGTGGGCGGCGATGGCGCCCGGTCCGAGCCCGCCCCCGACCAGGCGGAGGCTGGGCCGGCCGGATCGGACTCAGAGCGACCGGGGGTGCGTAAAGTGGGAGGCGAGGCTGCAGAACCATCAGTGCTGGAGCAAATTCTGCGCCGCATTGGGCAGCTGGAGTTGCAGCTGGCTGCTACTAACCGGATGGGACAGATGAGGCATGACCGGGCCCGGGGACGACAGGAGTGTGACGTGTCAATGCCCATATGTCTGTGTTGTGGGGAGACGGGTCACGGGAAACCAGATTGTCGTTTCCGTCTAGCCAGGTGCTTTGCCTGTGGGAAGGTGGGCCATGTTCAGCGCACGTGCCGCCTCTCGGGAAACGCCGGAGGGGAGGGCGCTCAGGGCGGCGCGCGCGCTCCCCGGTCACTCGGCCGCCGGGACCGAGAGTTTTGAATAACTGCGCTGCATCGGCGTCGGACATTACGGTCAAGGCAAAGGTTAGTAAGGTGCCAGCGCAGCTTGTTGTGGATACAGGAAGTGCTATAACAATAGTTCACAGGCGGATTTATGATCAGATTTCAGCGCGTCCCCAGCTACAACGTTGTGACGTCACCGCTAAAACTGCAACTCAACAGCCGTTGCGTCTGCTCGGTCGGTGTGCAGTGCATTTTGTTATCGATAATGTGTCATACCCGCTCTCTGTGTTTGTATCCGACGAAATCGGTCCCATCGACTGCCTCCTGGGCATGGATTTTTTCGCGCAGTACCCGTTTGTTCTTGACTTATCGACGAAGCAGCTGACACCTGCAAACCAGGTGAACCGTCAGCCGGTCGCCACGGTGTTGCCTGAGCGACCGACGACTCGTGTGTGCAGGGTGTCTGTACAGGAAACGTACGCTATACCCCCAAACTGTGAGGTTGTGATCCCCGGCCATGTCGATGATGCTGATTTTGAGGGAGAGGCTGTGTTCATTGCCGACGTCGCAGTCAGTGGGTTGACGTTCCTGGACGGACTGGTTGATGTGAAGCCGGGCGGCAGTGTTCCGGTCGTGGTGCGTAACGTGACGTCATCATCGGTCTCGGTGTCTAAGGGCAAGGGCCTAGGATCAATGGAAGCCGACTTCTCCATTGAAGGGGAGGGGAATGATGCAGACAATGGGGTGTCAAATGGTCCCAGCTCTGGCGCGGGTTCCTTGGAGGATTTGGTCGATCTGTCTGATGTGTCGCTAACGAGTCAGCAGCGGGAAAAGTTCTTTGCTCTGTTGCGCCGGTACCCCTCGTTGTTCTCAGACCAGCTTGGTCACTGCTCACTAGTTGAGCACGTAATCGACACGGGCACTGCCAAGCCGGTGCGATCAGCTCCCAGACGAATTCCCCCACACCTGGAGACAGAAGTAAAGCAGCGCGTGCAGGATATGGTAGATCAGGGGGTGCTGGAGCCGTCTGATGGCACTTGGTCATCACCGGTAGTCCTGGTGAAGAAAAGAGACGGTTCTGTGCGAATTTGTGGGGATTTTCGAAAACTTAACCGCGTGTGCCAGGTGCCAGCCTTTCCAATCCCAAGGGTTGATGTCCTTCTTGACAGCCTGGGAGGTAACTCTTTGTTTTCGGTGCTCGATCTAAAAAGCGGGTACAACCAGATGAGCATCCGAAAGGAGGATCGATCCAAAACGTCCATCACGCTGCCGTTTGGGCTTTGGCAATACACAACGTGCCCATATGGCCTCAGTGGTGCCCCGAGTTCGTTCGCCAGGCTGTTGAGTCTTGTATTGGGTTGTGGAAAACTGGAGATACCGGCCAGCCCTCACATCGCCACTCCGAGCCGCGGGGCCGCCAGCACCCGGAACGAGCGGCCAAGGCTGGGTCGGCCTGACGGCGACGCCGGAGGCAAAGCCGCAGCTCGCCGGAGCCGGCTCAGGACCAGCCGACCCTGGCAAAGTGGACCAAGGGCACGGCAGCCCGGCGACGGCGCCCGGGGCAGCGGTGCAGCCAGCCCGCGCGGTGGGGCGAGTCACGGCCGACGAGGAGCGCCCGGGGTGGGGACGTACGGGGCGGGGGTGCCGAGGGCCTGAGGCGACCCCGCCCTGGACCAGCTCAGCTCGACGGTGGTGTCACGTGGGCCTCCTCCCGACGGCGAACTGGGGAGGGGGCGAGGCTGGCCGTGGCACCGCCATATAAAAAGCGTGCGCTCGGTGCTACGTCAGTTCAGTCGTCTCCAGTCACCACTACCAGAGAGGGAGTCGTCTC
The DNA here is from genome assembly GCF_019059575.1 of Amphibalanus amphitrite. NCBI lineage: Eukaryota > Metazoa > Arthropoda > Thecostraca > Balanomorpha > Balanidae > Amphibalanus > Amphibalanus amphitrite. The sequence continues at coordinate 163,875 of NW_024882089.1, forward strand.
CAGTGGGGAGGCTCCAGTCGGAGACTCCAGCAGGGAGTCTACAGTTCCAGTTCCAGTCTCCGGTCACCAGACTCCAGGCGCAGTCTCCGGTCATCTCGACCGGTCGGCCGAGACCCCGACGGCCGCTGGGCGCTCGCAGTGATTGTGTCTGGCGTGCACAGTGTCAGGGACAGTGCTTGAGATGTAAGTACACGGGTTCAACCAGCCGCGCTGGCTATGGCGCGCTGGTTGGGATTAGAGGAGAGTAGTTGAGAGGAGAGTATGAGATCAGTAGTGAGTGTGGATCTGTGTTTTCCCTATCCTCAATAATAACACCTCTATGTGTAAACGCTGTCTGTGGGGCGGTGCTGAGCGGGGGCTGAGGCGATGGAGAGTCGGACTAGCGCTGGATAGTAGACTAATTGCAGAGCCACACATCCAAACAAGTAGGTAGGATGAAACATATTTTCACACTGGTGTCAGAAGTGGGATAGAGTTATTGAATTGACTTTGTCATTTAATGGCTTCCGTTTTTAACCGAACGGCGAACCTTCTAAATTTTAGGGATGCTGTGGCTAATTTTAATAGAAATTAAAGAATTGGTGTTCTGTTACTGTCTCCATTCAAAATTAATTGAGCTGATGTTTAATTTCAAATTTAAAGCACCTTTTTCTTCTGTTGTCCGACAAAGGTCTCCATCGGCCGCTCGCACACCGCCCCAGCTGAGGTGTTCCTTTCCCTTTCACGGGTCCCGACGTTGTGTAGACTGGGCGGCCGACTGACCCAGTGACGGTAACCTTGGGACGCCTCATAACGGCTTTGTGATTGGTGTGAGTGTTTTCTCCTGGATTCCTGATTGGTGGTGAGGTTTGTGCTTACAGTGGCTAGCCGGTCCCGTAACAGAACAACGTAAACTGTGCCGGTGTTGTCTTGTCTCAAAGAAGAGTGTCGGCTTGTGTGGCTCTGGCAGTCATACATCCGACTGTGGTGCCTGATCAGTCGTGGAAGCGTGGTGCTGTGAAATTAGAGTCCAAAATGGTGGTCGGGAGCAGTACAGTATCGGTGGTCCTGGAGCTTCTACATGAAACCAGGTGTTATTGTGGCCCTGTCGGCAACAGCAGGATGCTGTTTGCGGGTGTGACATTGGAGGATGTAAGGGGCTGGTGGATTGCCGTCCAGATTTAGTGGTGTCTAAGTGAGTCATTATCTGCAGGTGCAGTTAGTTAGAATGTTAGAGCCGATCGGGACTAGTGTGTCGTTGGGAAATATGTGTCATTAGGACTATATTTCGCCGGAGGCTTCCTCCGTGACCGGGACGTTTGATTTAGGAGCTAAGCAGGACTCGGTGAAGTCGTATATACGCCGAAAGGAGCCCAGTGGAGTCCGTGCAATAGCGCCTTACCTTCTGCCGGGGAAGGTTAAACTAGGGGGTCGTGCGCTCTCCTCTTGTAACTTGAAAGCTGCAGCTCAAGTTCAAGGAATTGCCTATAATCAAACGTCACCGAGTGTCTTCCCGTCTTACTACTGGGTCAGATCGGGCGAGGTGAAGCGGACACATCCGATAGTACCCGATGGCATTTGTTTGTGTCCTGCAGATAATGTCTGACGACGATAAGAAGCAGCCTGAGGCATCGGCACCACCCCAGGCGCCAACAACGGACAACTATGACCCGGCCTATTATTATACGGCCGGAGAGACCCAACAGACCGCGCAGAACACGACCCAGCACCAGCGACCACTGCCACCTGTACCAGGTCAGTCCGATGCACGGGGGCTTGCAGAGCTGGACTTAATGGCGGATGGAGTACGCTCCCTTCAGCTGGGCGAGAGCCGGGGATCCCAAATAGAAACCTTTTTTCTGCGACAGTTGAACACCTTCAAAGGAGAATATGGCGGGGATGCCATCACAGAGTGGGTCGAAAGGGTTGATCTACTGAAAAATCTCCTTGGAGCCTCTGACGCCGAAATCATTCGGATTTTACCTCTACGCATGTCCTCTCGCGCCGTAGAATTTTTGCGGAGCTTTTTGTCGAGTCGGGAGCGTGCAGAGCACACCTGGCTCGGGCTGAGGCGGGCCCTTTTGACCCAGTTTGGGGGCAAGGTGGACCCCGCCCAGCTGGCCAGCCAATTCCAGCAGGCCAGGATGGGCCGCAATACCCCGGTGCGGGAATTTGCACTGCAAATTGGCCGCTTAGCTCGACTGGCGTACCCGGAGCTATCTAGCGACTCCGGGACGCCAGAACAAAAGCAAACCCAGAGAGCTTTATTTAACAGGATTGCCTTGGAGCAGTTTACTGCCGGTCTCCCGCCTCTGCTCAGCCGGCCGATCTATGAGCGGCGGGTGACAGACTTCCAGGAGGCGGTAGATCTGGCTGCGCATCACGAGGAAATCAACAACAGATTCATGAGGAGATCCACCATTCACGCCATGCATGAGGAAATGGCCCCTCCTCCCCAAGGCTATCCTCCCATGGCAGGATATCCTTTCACGCCGGAGTCCTACGAACCCTTGTACCAGTGCATGGCGCCTATGCACACGACCGGTACCGGCTCCTCAGGTGGAGCAGAGCCCGAGTCCCGACATTTGAGAGGACCGCCCGGCGATCGCCGAGGTCGCGGCCCATACCCTTCCCGGAAACCAAACCGCAATTCCGTGGTCTGTTTCCATTGCAAACGTCCCGGCCACTACCGTCGAGACTGCGGAGAGTTGGGCTGCTCCATCTGTGGAGAACAGGGCCACATGATGGCTGATTGCAGGAATATCGTGTGTGCAGCCTGCAAGGGAATGGGACATCCGGCTAACAGGTGTCCAAAAAACGGCCCGAGCCGGGATCAGCCCCGGCCAACCACCAACTATTGAAAATGACCGTCCGAGACCGGGAGATCTATGCATTGATCGACAGCGGTGCGCCTGTGTCCTTGCTTAGTCATGAAACCTATGCTGAGCTGGACCCCGACCTGAAAAGTTCGCTAAAAGTTCCAACAGTCAAACTAAATTCTGTTACAGGTCAGGCTATTGAGGTCAGTGGAACCAGTAACGTTACCTTTTACATGACCGAAACACTTCAAGTGACTCACCAATTTCAAGTGACTAAGGGCCTTCAGCCGTATGAAGCCATTATTGGCTTGGACTTTCTGGCAAATCCGAACAATCAAATACGTCATGAGCTACCCAATTTCGTACTTTGTTTTCAAAAGACACCGATCCCGCTGTTCAACGCTAATCGCCAGACTCCATGTGCCGCGGTGCTGCCCGTCAAGGCTAAAGGTCGACACCAGTTTGTCGGGCCGCGATCGGTGACCTTTGTGAGAGTTGGAGTCCCTGACAGTGCCGCAGAAGGTCTCGGACAGGTTCAAGGGTACGAATTCAATCCTCATCCAGTGATGGAAGGAGCACCTCAGCCGATTCCCTGCTTCTTTGATCGAGACGACATTGAAAAAGGGGAGCTCCTCATCGGTTTCATGAACACCTCTGGTCATGGTACGAACGTCAAAAATGAGGACCCTATTGGATTTCTCACGCCCGTTAGCACTCAGCCGTTTGCTGACATGGTCGCCTCTGTCATGTTGGACAGGAAGCAGGGTCAGTCCCAACCACACCCCCAGCCAAAACCCTCCGAAGGAAGCAGCAGCTCAGAAACCAAAACATTTTTAGAGGCATTTCAGTACGGTGAACTTACCACAGAACAGCGAGAGAAGGTGCAAAATCTATTGCTGCAGTACCGAGATTGCTTTGTGTTGGAAGGCGACAAATTGGGTGTTTGCAACAAAGTCGTACACCGAGTCGAAACCACCAGTGAACAGCCAGTCGTCTCGCAACCGTACCGAGTGCCACAGGCCTTGGAGGCGGAAGTTAAAAAGCTCATTCAAAAGATGCTCGACCAAAACTTGATCAGAAAGAGTAACTCAGAGTATAGCTCGCCGGTCGTGCTGGTTGAGAAACCAGACAAAAGTTTGCGTCTGTGTGTGAACTATCAGAAACTAAACGCGGTCTGCAAGAAAAGAATGTTTCCATTGCCCAACCCCGACGAGCTGTTGGCGAAAATAGGAGAAAATCGTCCAAAATGGTTTAGCTCTACCGATCTGGCGGCAGCCTTCCATCAAGTCCCCATCCACGAGGATGATCAGCACAAGACGGCTTTTGCGTTGCCCTGGGCTACGTACGAATGGTGTGTGCTTCCGATGGGGCTTAGTTCGTCGCCCATTTGTTTTGCTCGGCTCGGTCAGGAACTTTTCGGTAGTTTACTATCCGAACAAGGACTGGTTGTGTTCATCGATGACCTTTGCCTGTACGGTCCCACCTTTGACGATCATCTGAGTACATGGGAGAAAGTCCTCCGTCTGTTGAGAGAAAGTAACCTAAAACTGAAACCCGAAAAGACACATCTATTCTCACAGTCAGGACTGAAGTTTCTGGGACATAACATTGGCCCTGAGGGGATTTCACCGAATCCGAAAAAGCTCGACGCAATCAGAAATTACCCCACTCCTCAAACCGTGAAAGATGTGCGGTCGTTTGTCGCCCTGTGCTCCTATTTCCGGAAGCACGTATCGGGATTCGCCTCCATCGCGGCCCCATTGAACCGACTCACAAGAAAAGGAGTACATTTTCGTTGGACGGAAGAATGCGAACAGTCATTCCAGAAAATGAAAGACGCCTTGGTTAACTCCAACCTGTTGGCCTATCCTCAGTTCGATCAACAAGCACCTCCATTCATTGTGGCTACTGATGCCAGTGATTCTGGTATAGGAGGTTGGATCAGCCAGGAAAATAACGGTGAAAGGCAGCCTATTGCATTCTTCTCTCGGTCGCTCTCATCTTCTGAAGCAAATTATAGTACGATTGAAAGGGAAGCTTTGGCGATAGTGGCTTGTATTCGCGCGTTTCATTATTATCTGCACGGCAGGTCTTTCATTTTAGAAAGTGATCATGCACCTTTGCGGTATGTTTTGTCCGAAACTCAAAAAGGCCGGGTCCAAAATACGCGGCTTGAAAGATGGAAATTGGCCCTTCAAAGCTTGGACATGCAAATTCGCTATGTGCCGGGATCCAAAAATGTAGTGGCCGATTCACTGTCCAGAGGACCTTTGGATATCGATTGGAAAGAATTTCAGAAACTCCCACCCTTGGACGACCCAGACATTGGAATTACCATCGCCTCGCTGTTTTCGGAAGAACCAGTTGACAGCTCGCGAACTCATTCGCCCACGACGGTCGTGGCAGCCATGCCATCCATGCCCTCAACGGGAGCGGCAGACTCATCAGGACGGACCAGAGCATCGCCTCAGGCAGAAGGAGGTACTCCTGTGCATGATTCAGAAGCGGAGCCCGGAGGCTCTTCTGCAGGTGATCGTGATCAGGGACAGGTGGACCTGAAAACTCTGCAAAGGCAGGACGCAATGTGGCAGCCCCTTATTTCTGTTCTGGAAGGCAAAACAGAACGAGGCACACCACAGCTGTACAAACAGATCCGCGAGTACGAATTAGACGATGACGGCGTTCTGATCTATCATCCTGACGGTTCAGCTCCTCGTGCGGTGATACCATCCGCCCTCGTTCCCCAGCTGCTTTCAGAATCTCATGACCATGCTTTGGCAGGGCATTATCATCCGAAGGCCGTATTCGAGAAATTGAAGGAAAAGCATTTCTGGCCTTCGATGTGGCATGACATTAAGGCCTTCTGTGATACCTGCACTCGTTGTCAAGGTCACAAAACGAATCATCGGGCCAAGCCAGCCAAACTGGGAACAACACCTCCATCCTACGGTCCTTGGGAAACCTTGCACACGGATATATTGGGACCCCTGCCTGAAACTCCCGAGGGCTTCAGATGGATTCTCCTCGTGGTGTGCGCGTTTTCCAAATTTGTAGAGCTCATCCCCTTGAAGGACATCACGGCAGAGACGGTTGCCAAAGCGTTAGTAGGGACTTTTCATCGATATGGCATTCCGCATCGACTCATCTCTGACAACGGTGCTCAATTCAGAGCTAAGCTCTTGAAAGAGATCAACGACCTCCTTGGGGTCAATCACATTTTCATCTCTGCCTACCATGCACAGGCAAATTCCAATGTGGAAAGAATGTGCGGTGTTGTCAAAGACATGATTGCTACCTCATTAAACCGTACGCAGCGAGAGTGGAACCGGTTCCTTGGGGCTACCCAACATGCTATCAATTCAGCTTATCAGACCAGTAACAAGTGGAGTCCAGCTTTTCTCATGTTTGGCCGGCAGTTTAGGCTACCGATCGAAAAGGCTCTGTCAGGCGATCTCTCCCCACACTCCGCTGAATTGGACGACCTCGTGTCGGTTTTGAGAGAACGACAGGCCGATGCCATTTCTCAAGTCATAGAAAACCAAAAAGAGGCGCGTGAACGACAGAGGAAGCTGTACAACCAGCGTGCGAAAACCAAGGGGTTTGAAATTGGGGATCTTGTTTATGTGTATAACCCTGCTGTCAAACCAGGGAATGTTAAAAAGCTTACGCCCAAATGGATCCCGGGCTATGTGATAGAGCGAAAACTGTCAAATGGGCTTACGTATGAGGTACGCAAGCCAGGCTCTCAAAAACCAGCTGAACGGGTGCATGTGAACCGCCTTAAGGCCTGTCCGCAAGCGCACATGTATCGGGCTGCTATGCAGACACATGTCTTGTGTAAAGGCGGGACGGAGGGCCCCCCTGTGACACCTCAGGGAACACACTCAGCAGACGAGGGGGATACGGACGGGGAAACCTCCCCCTGGGAAGTCCCTCCTCTTCCAGCACTGAGCAGGTCCAGCAGTGAGGAGCTACCCGCCGGAGGGAGGACAAACAGCGGTGTCACTACCGCTCTGGAGACCGCCCACACCGAGCAATACGGCAGTCACAGTGACAGTGACGGCCGGTCAGAACAGCCGGGCGGCGCACGGCCGCCGCACAGGACCGAGTCAGCGTCGGGTTCCGAGGAGGACTCGGCAGACGCGGACAACGAGCCTCTATATGAAACGGTGGACGAGCCGGCTCCGACAGTCGGACCGAGGAGGTCCACTCGGGTCCGGAGACCGCCTTTCCGGTTCCGAGACCTCTAGTCCTTGTAGATGTTTAGGAGGTGCTGGAGCTTGAGACGTAGAGATAGTTCAGTAGAAATAGAGTCGAAGGCGTATTTAAGGGCAGTGAATGACGTTCCGTAGAGGCCGAGAAAAATAGCTCAGAGCGGATCAACTCTACATTCCAGTAGATTAATCAGTCACTGATGTGAAGTCACTTGATTAGCAATCTGCTCAGAAAGAATCTTCCGACTGTCATCTCTGCACTGGTGATTGCCCTGATTGAAACATATCCTTTTATGTAAAATTGTATTTAAATGGCAGTATTTAAATGGCAATTGACATTACGTTTTACTGAGCAACACGGCTAGTTTGACGCCGTCATTGTTTATTCATAGCTGTAACGGTAAATGAGTGAGATGAGTCGCCCATCATGAAAAAAAAACTAAATCTGCAACTGGTTCTACTGCATAATGATCAGAGCCTTCTGAGTTCTGCGCATCCATTAGCGATTCAAGAATTGCCCTATTAGCATGTCCTGCATCCTACCACTCTGTCGACATGCCCGTCGCCAACCGCCACGTGAATCTTATGCCAATTTTATCGTAATTGAGTAGAGCCCGAAGAGATTAAATGGGCTAGTTGTGAAATGTCTGTGATGTACGCTAATGCTTGACGTTGAGGGTTGACAAAGCCTGTCTCTCCCAATTTCACTCTCAGTAAAAGGCAAGTTGGCCGTTTGTCCTCATATCCTTACCTAGTTCATCACGATTGAAACCCCTGAGTCATGCTGAGCATTGTTCCGCGTAGTCGTAAAAAGGACCAAAGAGGGCATACAAAGTGGATTGACCGCGGTGTGGTACACCTCTGACTAGACCCAGGCACTTGAGGTTGCACGGACAGTGTGGGCCAACCTGACCTACGACATCTGTCACTCGGCTTTCTGCTAACCTGACAGGCCACGCCTGCAGACAGCGAACGAGGCCTCCTCACGACGTAATCGGGTTATGCGGATATCCTGAACCGGTGAGGCCTACCGGCTATCCCGAGCGGAGACCCGTCATCCACGTAGGCTGCCTGATTGCATACCAGTGGTTCGTGTCACGTGCGAAACCGTCACCGCTGTTCTTGGGTATCAACATACTCAGATCGTCACCACGGAGTGCCGGCCACCAAAGCAGCTCAACCCTGGTCTGGCTCTGCGTATTATCGCAGCATGAATCGTTCCGCTCACGGCAACGCCACTGCGCAGCCTTATGAAGGTCCGAGTCACGGCGCTGCAGGACTGCTCTTAGCATGATAGCCTATCATCCAATCTCAGTGAGTTATTCCTCAGGATCCTGGCCGCTCAACTACCAACAGCGAGCTACTGGCGCACTCGGAACACGTTCACAACTAGACTGGCACAGTGAGTTGAGTAGCAACGGCTCCAAGTCACGTGGCCACAGCCGCTCACAATCTAGGCGGCTCCTTTTCCTTTCCCGCAGACAGTCATGTCTTATCCTGGTCGTGATGTGCAGTAACTGGCTCTGATAACTTGTCCACATTGGTTTCATGACCGGGCTATGCAGTAGCAGATGACAGTCAGGGAGCTGCAACGATCAGGGGCCTTTTTCTCGACCAAATGTTTCTGCCCAAGTGTGTTTGATTGGTGCTGACTGTGTCTCGTATGCCGGCAGAACGCAGATCTACCTCATTCCCTTCCCCTATGGCGACAATCATTTGTTCTTCATATTGGTGGAAGGGATGTGGAAAACTGGAGATACCGGCCAGCCCTCACATCGCCACTCCGAGCCGCGGGGCCGCCAGCACCCGGAACGAGCGGCCAAGGCTGGGTCGGCCTGACGGCGACGCCGGAGGCAAAGCCGCAGCTCGCCGGAGCCGGCTCAGGACCAGCCGACCCTGGCAAAGTGGACCAAGGGCACGGCAGCCCGGCGACGGCGCCCGGGGCAGCGGTGCAGCCAGCCCGCGCGGTGGGGCGAGTCACGGCCGACGAGGAGCGCCCGGGGTGGGGACGTACGGGGCGGGGGTGCCGAGGGCCTGAGGCGACCCCGCCCTGGACCAGCTCAGCTCGACGGTGGTGTCACGTGGGCCTCCTCCCGACGGCGAACTGGGGAGGGGGCGAGGCTGGCCGTGGCACCGCCATATAAAAAGCGTGCGCTCGGTGCTACGTCAGTTCAGTCGTCTCCAGTCACCACTACCAGAGAGGGAGTCGTCTCCAGTGGGGAGGCTCCAGTCGGAGACTCCAGCAGGGAGTCTACAGTTCCAGTTCCAGTCTCCGGTCACCAGACTCCAGGCGCAGTCTCCGGTCATCTCGACCGGTCGGCCGAGACCCCGACGGCCGCTGGGCGCTCGCAGTGATTGTGTCTGGCGTGCACAGTGTCAGGGACAGTGCTTGAGATGTAAGTACACGGGTTCAACCAGCCGCGCTGGCTATGGCGCGCTGGTTGGGATTAGAGGAGAGTAGTTGAGAGGAGAGTATGAGATCAGTAGTGAGTGTGGATCTGTGTTTTCCCTATCCTCAATAATAACACCTCTATGTGTAAACGCTGTCTGTGGGGCGGTGCTGAGCGGGGGCTGAGGCGATGGAGAGTCGGACTAGCGCTGGAAAGTAGACTAATTGCAGAGCCACACATCCAAACAAGTAGGTAGGATGAAACATATTTTCACAGGGTGATTTGGCTCCCACTGATGCAGTGAGCTACTTTGATGACATTTTGGTTTTCTCTGGCGATTTTGACACGCATCTTTCACGTCTTGAGAAGGTGTTCCGTCGTCTGTCGGCTGCGAATTTGACTCTCAACCTCTCAAAGTGCAAATTCTTTCAATCAGAGATCACTTACCTGGGTCACGTGGTGTCGTCTGATGGGGTCAGTCCCGATCCAGAAAAGGTAGACAAAGTAAAGGATTGGCCGGTGCCTATGAATGAGAAGGCATTGTCACAGTTCTTGGGATTGGCAACGTACTTTAAACGGTACATCAAAGATTTTGCTGCTATCGCGGCTCCGCTGCATCACCTCACCAGGAAAGACGTAGACTTCCATTGGGATGCGGAGGCTCAGATGGCTTTTGACTCGCTAAAGGCGGCGCTGTGCACGGCTCCGGTTCTGAAATACCCTGACTTTTCCCCGGGAGCGAGCGAATTCGTACTAGACGTGGATTGTTCAGGGTCAAAGATGGGCGCGGTTCTGCTGCAGAGGGATGGACAGGGTGAGCGGGCAGTGGCATTTGACAGTAAAAGCCTGTCTAAATCCCAGCGGCAATATTCAGTCACTAAAAAGGAGCTACTCGCAGCTGTGACGTTTGTGCAGCAGTTCCGACATTACCTTTTGGGTCGTAAATTCACGCTCCGCACAGACCATGCCGCTCTGCAGTGGCTTGTGAATTTCAGAAACCCTGACGGGCTTCTGGCGCGGTGGCTGGAGATTTTGGGCGAGTTTCAGTTTGAGATTGTTCATCGGCCAGGTAGGCTACATGAGGCTCCGGATGCGCTCAGTCGGAGGCCGGACCCCACGCAGGAGGTGTCTACACAGACAGACACAATGGATTTTCAGTCGCCTCCCGTCGCAGCTCGCCACGTTCAGTCCATGTGGCCTTCTGATTTCATGTGTTCGGCGCAGAACTCAGACCCCGCCATGGCGGAGGTGAAGAGGCAGCTTGCTGGGAGCACACAGCGGCCCTCCCAGTCCTCCGTGTCAAAGGGCGCTCTGCCGTACTGGAGGCAGTGGTCACGTCTGCGTTTGATTGATAATGTTCTGTACAGAGTGTTCCGGGCTGGGCCGAGGGGGCACGACCAGCTGCAGCTGGTAGTCCCACCCCAGCTCGTGCCTGTGGTGCTGGGGTCGCTTCATGATGGTCCGTCGGGTGGGCACTTCAACGCTTCAAAGCTGGCGAAAGTCGCGCGACTCAGGTTTTGGTGGCCGCTCCTGGAGCGTACGGTGACTGAGTTTTGCGAACAGTGCCGCCGCTGTGCCTCGCGAAACTCTCCGACTCCCCGCCCATGTGCGAGTATGGGGCAGTTGTCTGCGTCCGAGCCGATGGAGCTGGTGTCCATGGACCTTGTGACCAACCTGCCGGAAACCGCTCGAGGCTACAAACACCTGCTAGTGATCACTGATCACTTCACACGCTGGGTTGAAGCGTATCCCCTCGCGGATGAAAAGGCTACTACGATTGCGAATGTTCTAGTAAATGAGTTTATTTCTCGTTTTGGCGTCATGAAACGTGTGCACTCGGACCAAGGTCGGAACTTTGTCGGTGCGGTGATGAAAGCTGTGAGCGAACTGCTCGGCATTCAGCAGTCTCAGACATCCAGTTATCACCCTATGGGCAACGGGATGACTGAGCGAGCCAATCGCACCATTTTGAACATGCTGGCTAAGTTTGTTGAGCAGCACACGGAGTGGGATAAGCATCTTCCGATGCTCATGCTCGCCTACCGGAGTCAGGTGCACGACAGCACGGGATACTCTCCGTTCGCCTTGATGTTTGGGCGAGAGCCCCGCCTGCCGGCGGAAGCCTCGCTGGGTGATCGGCCGGTTGTGGATCGGGCCCCAACCTTCCCCCAGTACATAGACGATTTGAGAGAGACACTTCGACTTACTTTTAAGGATGTGGTTAAGCGCGATCAGCTGTCCCATGACCGCAACAAAGCTTTGTATGAGCGCAGAATGAACGAGTGGTCGTATCGCCCGGGTGACAAAGTGTTCTTGTTTCGCAATGTACCGAAGCGCGGTGAATATCATAAGTTTGTGAGGCCTTGGCGTGCGGCTGAGATCATAGAACAATGTGGACCAGTGAACTATCGAGTGCGCGAGGAGGGAAAGCGGCGCAGTCTGGTGGTGCACCACAACCGCTTGAAGCCGGACAACACAGTGGAGCGCCCGCCGGCTGTGAGTGAGGGGCACAGGACCGCGACAAGAGCGCATGGGTTGTCTCTCTGGCGAGATGTGCCGGGAACGCCCATTGCCCGGCCCCATAGTGTGCCTGGTATGGGTGGGGCGCCAATTGTATTTCCGCCCCAAGGTGTCACAGCTGGCCGCTATGTACCGCAACCTGTTGTCTTGCCGCACGTGCCGATGCCGCGTCTGCCCGAGATGCGACCTGACTGTGTGCCGCCACCTGACCCTGTACCGCTCCATGACGCTGTGCCGCACCGGCCGGAGGTACCACATGTTCCGCCGCCGTCCCCGCCGCCGCCGTTCGATGCCGAGCCGCCGCGGGATGTGGATCAGCGGCCGCGAACTGTCACCCGTTTCGGGCGTGAGGTACGCCCCCCGAAACGGTTCGACCCTGCTCACTGGTCTTTTGATTAAGCGTTTGTTGTGACTGTCGTTGGCATATTGTTCAATAGGAGGGGAGGAGTGTAAGTAGGTATAATATTATTTAGTGGCCGAGAGCCGTGAAGGATGCACGGCTAAATCGTGTTCCCGGCTGTGGCGGGAAGCGGTCGCGCGTCGGCGCGCGAGCAGAGCAGAGCAGAGCGCTGGGCAAAGGGTGTGTGTGTGGAGCGCGGCCGGAGGCGCGGCTGGTTGTGTGTTGTGTGTTCGGTCAAGCTGAGAACACAGGAATACAGAGACATGCAGTAAGACCGGAGGCTGTATCTGAAGACTGAGGTGTCTTACACATTTTTGACCGTAGTGGGCCAGAACTTATAAAAAATGTATCAAATCAATATTATACATTTGCCAATGGGCATGTGATTACGGCTAGTCTTCAGCGTCCCATGGGCTGAACGGCGAAATCACACGAGACATCGACGGTTATACGTCGGTACGTCGATCTCCCTATCCACCTCCTCGTCTAAGGAAGTACCCCATGGGTGGCTCCGTAAACTTCCCGAGGCTGTGATCGACTGATCGTGAACTGGGTTTTTGAAGCCATGAATGTCATTACCGTGGTGGCATCTGGTCAATAGGTTGGTTGGTGATGGGATTTGTGTCGTGACCATCCAAACATTGATGGATCACCGAATTCAAACCAGATCGAAACGATCGTTCAGCATGCAGTATGCACACATTATATTTCTACCAGAATTCCTTAAAAACTTCATCACAGGCCGAATAACCCTGCCAGAGTTACTGATGGCACATATTTCGCACAAAAACCACGCAGACCGGCAGAAGTCGGTTTAGCTGATCACACTTCCCACAAAATGTGTAGACATTGCTCATTAAGTGTTTACGCACAGGCGACATTTCGCAAAATTCACAACTCAGACGTACAACATGTAATCCCATGGATTTCGACCTTAAAAAACAATGCGCCACGAGTCTCCGGTAGCTACCACAAAGCATGACATAAAACGACATCGCAACATGGGTATTGGCTATCAAACGGTTCACAGAGCAATCACACATCGATGATGCGAATAGTACAATCGTCGTTCCAAAAAGACAGCATCTCAAATGGACCATGCAATCGTGATTTCGGTCCGCTCTTGACACAAATTACAACACTACGAGGTAGGTACATAGATTGTAATTGTAATTGTAGATTGTAACCAACAGCTAAATCAAAACTGGCCGGGCTGAAAATAGTGCGAGACATTGGGATTCGCAGCAAAAATACACCTCAGTATTCATTCAATGCCTCGTGCGGCCCAAATCTCGTTCCAATGAATAATAAGAACTGGCATTTTACATTTGACAACTTGTTTTAAATATGGCAAGCTTTGAAAGACATTACCGAAGCTTCAGGACTTGCATTCAACGTTGACATTAACTGCATACACTTTCCAATGTGGTCCGAGCTCATTATCCAATACACATCCATCAAAGCACACTAATTTCAAACTCGATTGCACCAGCTTCTGAAATACAAACATTGCACAACCACACCACACAACGAGTAAATGACGTTGAGCCACACACACGCCTTTCGAAACTTATCCTAACAATTGCATTGTTGAAGTAGCACAGTCTGGTTTTCACACAAGCTCGATACATATTACATAAATAGTTATTAGGTCCGGTATAAAACGTTCCCCCTAACATTTTATAGTCACTGGCTGGTCAGAAATCTCGGCCAATTGAATATCCACTAACGGTGGGTCCCTGTAATGCTGCAAATCGGCTGAGAGGTCTGTGACGTATGATGGCTGAAGCCATGAGATACTTCTCCGAGTCGGCATTGTTTTAACAGACCTGAAAACAGTGGGAAAGGTCACACAGCGAAAAGCACAAATGGCCGCAAAAGTGAAAAATACTTGCGATGCATCAAAAACGATAAAGCATGCGAATGCGACTCATTACAGGCCGGACAAAACGGCCCAACGCTCCTCCGCTTCTGGTTAAAAGCAGCTTCAACGAAAAACGCTGCAAGTGCGCATCACATAGTATTAGTTCTGATATTCGCCGGTAGAGGGACAGACATGGCCATCGTAAACACCACTGACACCGAGCATTTCGGTAACTGCGACAAAATTTGGCGAGCTCCACCCGATTCCACCACCATCTTACGACTCAAACTCACCATTCTTTCTGCTCCCTCCTCTCTCCCCACCGTCGCTAGAAGCTTTCCGTGCCGGCCAGTTTCCGTAGATTCTCATAGGTAAACCAGAAGGTGAGACTCCAGGGCGCCATGCGTATCCAGCAGGGCAGGAAGCCTTTGTACATGGCCAATAGACCCTCCTCTCGGACCAGACGCACAAAACAATCGATTGAGCTGCGGTATAGCGTTCCCCTGGGGATAGAAGCACATGTGAGACTCCCAGAACCATCTTTATCAATAAAAATCGGCCCAGTGTGCTGGTGGAAGGGACGCAAATGGCAGAGTGCAGAACCATTGAAGGTATGTTCTGGGGGTGACCTTGTATTGGCGGGTGAGATATTAAATCGTTCAAGAAGAAAGCTAAAACACCGATCGATACCATGTCGACTGCCCCCCCCCCCCCCATCCCAAATTCGCACCTTATTCTATTAGAGCGAATCAATCAACTGAAGTAAAAACAGATCAACTCATGCTCTCTATCCGGTAAGTTCCTATCATTTTCTAGACCCGCTACCGTCACCAAAAACACAAACAGAGTGCCTTGAGCCTTCCGCCCCTCCCTTCCCTCCCCTAGTGACCCCTCTCGGAGCGTATACCTGCCACTGGCGTCGGTGGGCTGATTCATAACGCGAGTCTTCACAACGTCGGCAGGAGTGCCCAGAGTGGCCGACACGAGGCCGGAGGCCACACTGTGAGGGACACGCCGGGTCGGGGGTCAGTCACGCTGTATGGAATCGGGCAGAGGCTGTGAGGGGTAGGGGTACGGTCAATCATACTTGACCAACAGTCAACAGCCAAGGGGGAGCTGTAAGGTGTAGAGGACAGGCCGGCCAGTCGTGTCACATAACAGTCAGCACGGTCACGAAGGCTATCCTATGTGACAGAAATGGTGTGCAGAAGTCAGTTTGTGCACTGCACAACACCCTGATGAGAGGGCAGACTAGTCAGGGACTCAGGGAGCATGAGCATAAGCAAGCTTCAGTCACATTATTGTTTGTTTATTGGGGCTTTAGGGCGCGCCGACTACTAAGGCCATTTTGCACCACATTACGCTTAGACGCTACATCCCACAATAATTAAGTGAGATATCATTTCCATTAACATAGATAACATGAATGATTCATGTTATCTATGCCATTAATTATGACCATTCTAATAGCTCCAGACTATTCTAAATAACCTTGTGGTCTCACCTGGACAAAACGCGTGCGACGGGACTATCTCCGGCACCCACCTGGCCAGGAAGTGTGTGACGGGCGTGTCGCCGAGGTTGGTGCCCCGCACCAGGCGCGCCTTCACCGAGTCGTAGGTGGTGAGGTCGCCCAGGTTCACCAGCGCCGAGCGCTGCACGTTCGGCACGCAGCCCTTCCACAGGCCGCGCGCGCCGCCCTCGCGGAGAATCTTACGGAACGCGTGCGCGGCGTTTTTCACTCTGGAATGGGTCGAGAAGTTAGCAATAGAATAGTAAGATGATTGAAGGAATATGAATAAAGCATTGGTCTCAGGTAATTGTCGTCAGCAGGTAATTAATTATTTAGGTGCTTGTAAACACTCAACACCGCAGTTTGACAACGATGTGTTGCCTTGCAAAGTCCTTTTATTGTGTGTATGCGACATTCTTGTCGTGACATTGACGAGCCTAAAATAGATCCGGGAAAGGGTGAATCACGTACAAACGGACATGTGTCTAGGTTGAAAATTCATCGGTCAGTCACCAAGTAACACTCATATTGCCTATACCGTAAACATAGCCATTTTCGACGAGCACTTCCAGAACTAACCCAGTCATGAGCCCGGCACAATGAGTCATAGATACGTCCCAATACCGCGGCGCCGGTCGTCCATAGCCCGCCCAATGTTGACCCGTCTCCAAGCGCACCGACGGCGCTGAGGTCACCCCATCGTCGTCTGCACTCGCACTCATACGTTCACATGAGTCACTGTCGCGTCGAAATTGTCGGAGCCGATACCCCTCGCGTCCCCTCGTCCAGTCACGTCCCCTCGTCTGCGTTCGTCGATAGCTGAGTAACTCCGATGTTCCCCAACCCAAAAAGGACAGGCGGATGAGTCATGGCATTGATTGACAAGAGAGACACCCAACCGCTGGAATGTTGGAGTGAAATGTCCACATGACGGCAAAAAGAGTTGGGATAGAAATAAAACAATTCTACGTAGCTCTTGCAGGTTGGCGGGAAACTTGCAGCGGGTAAAATTTATGTTAGAATTTTGTATTGTTAAATATTTTTATGCGAACTATGAGACTGTGGCTTCTTTATCAAAATGATTTGACAGAATGATGGATATGCCAAATCATCAGCCTAGACATACGCCTACATTTAAAAAGCAGTTACCGCACCTTCAATTTAATACCGCGCTTTCTTTTTACCACAGTCACCCGGTAACGCGCTCGTTTGTTCTATGGGCACCTCCGTTTGTCCTGGATACCGGTGCAGGCAGCCCAGTGGCCCGAATGGCGTGTGATCGGGCTGCCCCAGGTCAGAGGTCAGCGGCGCGATCAACCGCAGCGGGTCAGCCCGGTGACGTTTTGGCACCTGCACGTCCGGTAGGCGGTACTGGAGCCAGTGGCGCCTCACAAGTTGTCGAATTTGTCGGCAGCAAATGGGGCACGCCTTAAATGAGATTAAAGCGGCATTGAATGAAGACTATTATTTATTAATTTTCCCAGTGGAAAGAATGGAACCCTAGAATAGATGAAAAGGTTCTAAACCACTGCTGCTATTCACGAAGACGAATCCAGGATAAGAATAGCCAGGTAGGACTTTCCATCGGCCACAAATGTTGCAGCTGATGTAGCCAGGTCAGCCAGCAGCAAAGAACCGATAAACATGTCGATACCACTCAGCGGAATGTACCATGTAGGCATCATACATGTAATGCAGGGTAATCAGCCATGTATCATTGGCCAAAACATGCGCGACGCGCGTTAGACCAAAAAATACCCACACACGACGCTACCATTGGCACAAACTTTGCCAAATAAAATCCCTTGATGACCAATGCCTCCTAAAATCCCAGTGAATCTCAAATTTCCCTCTATCCGCCGCCGTCGCCGCCACTTCCCTTCCACCACCGTCGCTACAATCGGGGACCGGAAAACCCCGGTGGCAGCAGCTCAGCGTCGGCGGAGCGCCGGATGTCCGGTCCGGGGCCCTCCGTCCGTCGAGGGGCCGGTCGGCTACCTCAGAGACGGTGGTTTGGGCGATATGTGGCGTGGCTAAGACGGGCAGGGATGACCCGCAGTTCCCCCGGTTTAGATAGGGTAGAGGACCACCACAAAAACAAGGCTAAATAACGAGAAAAGAAACCCAGGGACTCGGGACCGTAATGCTAGCATGTCTGATGTCATATTTATTCTGGAACTAAACCAAATAATGTAAAATAATGTATACTTGCAGGCGGTGTGTGCTGTGGGTAGGACTGGCAGGGATGGCCCTGTGGTTTCCAGAGGGTTTAGATAGAGCAGAGAGCGGCCACAAAAATAAGACAAAATAAGTGGAGGCAAAAATCCAGGGACTCGGGAACCAAGATGCTTGAATTTCAGATGTCAGGTTTATTTATACTCGTAGTACGGACACTCAGGACAGACATGAGATGAGCACGACGGTAAGGTGATTTATCACCACGTCGCTCTCTCAAAGGAGTGAATATTACTATTCCTGCATTTCAAGCGATACTATGACGACGGAGTAAGCTATTGTGCCCGAAATGCTAGTCATCCTCAACGCCCACGATTTTCTTCGTTTCGATAAATTTTGTTTAAAATTCATCATATCTTCTGTTGTAGGGCCCGGCCCATCACATTTCCTGTCTCTCCCCTGACCCCCCCCCCACGCTCACGTCCCCTCTGGACCCAAGGGGTGACTCAGGGCGCCCCATAAGACAGAACTATTGATCAGCGATTGGCGCCAGTGACGCTGTTACTGGCTCACATGCAGCCCGGTTTAGTACCGGACTCTGGGGCCTGGGAGCGTGTGGTTCAATAAAACTCAGGGTGGCTCCATTTTATATTGCAGTGAGATATCTATTGGTATTATCATGGAAGTGGCGTCAATGTGATCCATTCGTGGCAAAAACAAAATGTTAAGAATGAATTTACCTACAAAACGGCATAGAGATTTGTTTTCGCTTCAAGCCATTTTCCCGTCAATTGTGGATGTAAAATGAATGATACCTTCTGTCCAGAACCAAATCGCGTTAGATCAACGCAAGTTTGTTGCATCCACCATAAGACCCGCAACTGGGCATCATGAATGATACACATCGTTTCCTCTCTGAACTCACCTGGGTTTGTGACCCTGCAGCCGCCGCCGGCCTTCCATCTGCATCTGAACCTTGACGAGGTCAGCCGGGGAGGCCAGCAGCTGCCCGAGCCCACCGGCCAGCAGACCCGCGCCGGCCGCCTGCCTGCACAGGCCCAGGGTGGGGGGGGGGGGGGGGGAGATTGTTTGATGCGACAGACAAAAACAATAGATCGACAGTAATCAATATCCGTCATTAGTCAACATTAATTCGAGCATAAGCTAAACATTTAAACAATGTTTATGAGTACATATATAGTTAATGCTTACGAACAAACAGACAAATACGAGGAAACCAACAACACAGCGGCAAAGACCATCACCATCGCACAAGCAGGACAGTTAGCACCGATTACATCCTTTCGAGACTCGCCAAAACATAACGTACAAATTAAACAAATCTAGCACTGTGATAAAAGGCTCTCCAGCGCTGACCGTTCCACACTCACCAGACGGGCAGGGGTCGGCCGGGGGGCGCGATCCGATCCCGCAGCCACTCATAGCCATTCATTCGGACCCCCGTGTAGATGAGGTGGCGGTAGATGGCCGGTGTGACGCCCTGCCACAGACGGCGAGCGCCCTCCTCGCGCACTATGCCCGCCGCCGTGCGCAGGAACCCGCGGTATGGCGCCGCCTGGGGATGGAATGGGGGTGAAGGGGTTAGGTTTGGGACAGGGGGGGGGGGGGGCGAAACAGGTCACAAGTGGTAGAGGGAAGTGTCACAGGTTTGAGGGCAAAGGTGATGAGCTAAGTGTTAGATGCCAAGAGTTGACAGATGCTGTAACATATGGAAAAGTAGATGCTAAAAAAACATCCATCAATATGGAAGCAATGGCTTAGGCCTGAAAGTGTTTCCTGTTTGCTTCCAATCATGAATCGCACAGTACACAATAGGCAAATTATGTGTAAAGGGAAAGGACAATTATGTTACTTCAAACATTCTTTGTGTTGTTTCCCTTTGATATCCAGAAATTAGCACAGAGGTTCCAAATAATAACACTCTGTAGTCACAACACTTCTGTACAGTGTACAGTGTATTGCATGCAGTAGAATTTTACAACAGTTTTATGGGAATTGTTGCCGACAAACTGCACTAGGTAGTTGGTGTTGCGGCTCATTTCGGCTCTGATCGTAGCTGCCGGGCCGGGCCGACTCGTGATCCCGGCCGGCGCCGCTCCACGCCGCCGCCGCCCCCATCCCCCTGCCACGCCGCCGGCAGATGGGCCGTCCTCGAGAGAGTTTATGGCAGTGATCGGGTGACGGGACGCTCCTCTCTCCCTGCGACCGTGTTCTACAGCTGCAGTTGTATGAAAGGATGCGCTGTTACCAGAGGGACTGACCCGGGGGATGGGGTGGGCTGGCGTGGCGTCGCACGTGGAACTGTGTCCCCGGCGGGTCGGAGCCGTTAGGCCGACATGTGCCGACCGCGTGGTAGGGTTACCAGGACGCTGTGTAGTCTGTAGCTTCTTTGTTATTTTATCACTTCCGTCGCCATCTGTGTCCTCCCGACCCAGTACATAAACGGGGCGGGAGCAACCCTCGCTCTCACTTCTTTACTTTTCGGCGCCGAGAGAGCACTGCCTCGCTCTCTCTGGCCAACTCTTCTTGTCAGTGATACTGTGTTGTCATCGCCTATTCGCCATCTGCAATACTCACCAGTTCGGAAGAATCTTGTGTTTGTGAATGGTGAAGAGTGGAGTGCAGCGGCGGATAAGAGCACGGGGAGAGTGGCACACAGTCAGTTCGCACAGTCTTCTACTAGGGTTACCCGCGTGCTCCGCAACGCGAAGGGGGGATTTTTTTACCCGTGGGTATTGGGTTGGTCTGTGTCGATTTGGTTGGTAGATATCCATTTCGTTCGATTGCTTTTTGACGGCCAAGCATTTTGTAAGAAAACAAAAAGATACATCGCATCGAGGTGCCCGCGTCGTATTATCATGCGTTCTACTTTAGAATGATTCGAAAACTGGCGTGAAGTCTTTTGAGGGCCATCGATGAATTTCGCTAAAAATGATAATGTAATGGTTTGGAACATTTACATTTTTAAGGATACTGTTGCTAATCATGCAAAAATGAAGAGTGAATATTGGACAGAATTGAATGCTCTATCCAATGGTACCATATTCAATTGCCAAAGGTATCAGGTTATGCAGGAAACCCCGTGTGATTAATAAAGTGGCACAAAATTGACAAACACCATTTTCTCCTGTGATTTGCACCACCTTGATTTGGATCAATCAGCTTTTCACAATTTTTATATGAGAGGCGGTACCTTTCTCTTGCAAATAGGAGTTGATTCAACTCGCTCCATTTAACGGTCACCTAAAAATAAAATTAATTCCAAAATCCCTCAAAAACCGCAATTTTTCAAATAAAAGTGCCCTCTCCGGTGCACGTGGCGCGTGCTATCCTCTGCATTGCACACCATTCAATAGCCCGTTCAATTCTGTACACGATGCTGTTTTCCCCGTGCCGGTCGGACCCCTGGTCACCAAGATATTGCACGGGAACTGGACCCGTGTCGGCCAAAATTAGCCGTTTTCGCCCGATTTCGCACGCCGATTTATACATGTAAAGTCTATGACGCGAATTTGCACTTTTTGAGCACGCGCCACGCGCTCCCTATCAATCCGATCGAGCTGAGACCCCTCAAAGGCACGTCGCGCATCCTTGATCTATAAGTTGTGCAAATTTCACCGGGCTAGGTGCAACGGTCTGGCCTGTAGTCCACGCAAAGCACGACCAAGTCGGGACCTCGGTAACGGACAGACGCACCCTCCTCAAATAGTAATATAGATTTCACGGTGACCGGGTCTACTTATCATTCCTATCTGATTCCTTATTTTCCTAATACCTCTTGCTCTCTGAAAAGAGGGTTCCTTTGTCTCTCTGTAAAGAGGGCTCTATATTTAGGTCTTAACATGCTCTCTGTAAAGAGGGTTCCTTTGTCTCTCTGAAAAGAGAGCTCTGCATACCCTTTTAGGTCTTAACATGCTCTCTGTAAAGAGGGTTCCTTTGTCTCTCTGAAAAGAGGGCTCTGCATACCCTTTTAGGTCTTAACATGCTCTCTGTAAAGAGGGTTCCTTTGTCGCTCTGAAAAGAGTGCTCTTAAACCTTGATCCAAAATTATATCCATTCATATAGCATCCACTTCTTATATTATAAATTCCCAATTTCACCTCATTACCATATCAACCTATATCCTGTCAGGCCCCGGTCGCCACACCAAATGATGCGAGACGTCAACACACACACAGTTATACAGTCCACTGAGTCAAGTTGAAGAACGTCTGCAACATTTTCTGGTCCTCCGGGCCGGATGATCCCGGCCAGAGGTGAGAAGTCAGAGGAAGAGGTCCAGAGGCACAGCCCGCAGTAGCAACCCTCGCCAGTGTTCGTCAAGTGGTATCAACTCGCCCCCTGCAGGATCTAACTGAAGGCTAATGGAAGATTCAAAGGAGGGAGACGACAGAGAGATGATGCTACGGAGCGGCGATGGCGCTGGAGCAGAGAATGGACGTGCTGCTGGAGAATTGGGAGCCCTGACCCCTCAAGACTCAACAGAGGAAAGCAACGGGAAGGCGATGCCGCAGAACAGGGTCGATGGCGGAGCGAAGGAAGGAACAGCCACCGGTGAGCTGAAGACCCTGAAGCTGCAGCGTGGCCGCAAGGCCGCCCTACTCACCCGTGCCTGTAACACGGCTGAGGTACAAATCGATCGCTGTGCAAGTGAAGAAGAACTTAGGAAGCGGCTTGAGTCCCTGAACACGGCCCTGGAAGGCTTCCTGGAGATAAATGGTGATTATGTTGAAAAGGTACAGGAAGTGGGTGAGCTAGAAGAGGCGGAAGAGTATGCCGCCCGGTTGACGGCACGGCACGCCTCAGCAATCAAGGCGATTAAAGAGGCCATCAAGTTGAAGTCCTCAGGCTGCTCAGCGTCCGAGACAGAGGGGAAGCCGATGTCGCTCGCTCCACGGCGAGACGGAAGTAAGGTCAGTGGGTCCCGGGCTTCAAAATGCTCAAAGGCCTCAACAGTGGCAAGGGAGGCTGAAATAACTGCAGAGATGAAGGCCCTCGAGCTGAAGCATCTCAGGGCACGAAAGGAACGAGAAAGGCAGAAGGAAGAGCAAGAGGACATGCTGAAGGAGCAAGAAGACACGCTGAGAAAGGCACGAGAAAGGCAGAGTAGGAAGCAAGAGGACATGCTGGAGGAGAAGGCTATGCAGGAAGAGGTTGAACGAGCGCTTGTGAAGGCACGTCTATGCAAGGCGGCTGAGAGCGATCTCGAATGGGAGAGACGGCACGACTTCGATGGCGAGAACGTCGCTCTGGTTCCCAGGGAGTGCATTGTGGCGGATGGTCCAGTAACGGTCGACCTGCCTCAGCGTAGACCACCGCCACAAGAAGAGCGCCGAACACTGCAACCTGAGCAGCAGACAGCCGCAAACAACGCCGAGCTGCCGAGCAGCAAGAACGAACAGCATCCCGCTAACTGGGTGACAGATGTTCGCTCTGAGCAACAGCCTTTGTTTCATCAACAATCGGCGTTTGTGAAGAGCATCCCACGTCTTACCCTGCCGACGTTCCGAGGAAGCGCTCAAGAGTGGCCACGCTGGATTGGGCTGTTTAAAGCTTTGGTGCATAATCAGCCGTCGTTGTCAGACTCCGAGCGCATGGCACACCTTCAAAACGCGGTGGAGGGACCAGCTGCCCAAGCCATCAACGGCATGCTCTTCAACGGGGAACTCTACCAGGAGGCTCTCAAGACCTTGCAGGAACGCTTCGGCAGAGAGGAAGACATCATACAGGCCCATCTGCGAAAGATCTTCACCTCCACCCCGCCATCTCTCATGGACCTCCCAGCCATGGAGCAATTCTACTCAGTCGTCCACAACACGGTGACAGTTCTTCGCAATCTGGGCTACTCAAGCGACCTAGCGAGCAGCGAAAACCTGAGAAGAGTGGTGGAGAAGCTACCAGTCGAGCTTGGTCGAGAATGGGGCCGAGAAGTGCACAGGCTCCGACCAGTGCGACCCACCCTGGAGGCGTTCAGCTCATGGTTGAAGATAGAAGTCGATGTCCTTAGCCACTCTGGCAGCCAGTTTGTGACAAACGATAGGACAGAAGCAGCCAAGTCCAGGGACGGTGGGACCGCAAGAAAGTCTGCATTCGCGACAGGCATCACTTCTTCGGCAGATCCAGAAACCCGACGGGCATGTGTGGTGTGTGAGGACACGCACAAGCTCCCAGACTGCCCGACGTTCAAGGCCAAAACTACTAAAGCCAAACTGGATATCGTGAGCGCCGAAGGGCTGTGCTTTTCGTGTCTTGGCAAAGGACACTGGAGCCGGAAGTGCAGGATGGCCAGGAGGTGCGGTATCGAGGGCTGCAAGTTCAAGCATCATCCGCTGCTTCATGACAACAAAGGACAAGCGGTAGCCAACAAGCCTCACAAGGAAGAAGGCAGTAGCAACGCACCGTTCGTAGCGGCGTCACTGAACGAAGAGACGGACACCTTGCTTCAGGTAGTTCGGGTCCAAGTCCATGGCATCAGAGGCTCGAAAGAGGTTCTTGCGCTGCTCGATACCGGGGCGCAAACATCCCTCTGCAGTGAAGACGTCCTACGCGACCTGGGGATCGCTGGGCAAAGTCGCCAACTCCGAATTCAGAATGTGGAAGGAAGTGGCGTCCAGAAGCCCTCGCAGTGCGTCTCACTGACCATAAGCGCACTGGACTCTGATAGAAGGAAGAGCGAAATCCAAATCCCGGAAGTGTGGTCCGTTCCAGCTCTCAACGTGACTGCCCCTGTGGTAAAAGGAAGCCAGCTCAAGGGATGTGAACACCTTCACGGACTTGAGTTCCCGCAGTACGACGGTGGGCAAGTGGAACTGCTTATCGGAGCGAACGTCTTAGAAGCGGTCCTGCAAAGAGAGACGCGTGTCGGACGCCCGAATCAACCAGTAGCAGTGAAGACCGACCTCGGATGGGCACTGACAGGATCAGTCTCGGCCACCGTTCCCAGTAGCTTGCGCCAAGTCATGTCCACGAAGCTGCTGCTGACGGAACAGGAGGACGAGCGGTCTGCTGCTGTCAGTCAAGGGCAGTCTACCGAGCCTTTCGGGACTGTGCGCTGCCAGACTAAACCCAGGTCAAAGGAGGGAGTAAGAGTGATCAAACCGTTGGAAGAAAAGCACAATCAGAAGTCAAGGACGATATAAAACCGGTTTGCTGGGGGCTCGATCGTCACCAGGCATCGCCAACTATGTCCTCAAAGAAACGCCCCAAGAGCACTGGAATGAAGGATGGACAGCGCCTCCGAGAGAACCCGAGCAGATCCAGCAAAGTTTCTGCATGGATGACTTCTTGCTGTATGACGCGGATGTGGATACCGCCAAGCAGCTGAAGCAAGAAGCCATCCGAGCCCTCTCTGATGGGGGATTCAAACTGACTAAATGGAAGAGCAGCCGGCACGAAGCTCTGGAAGGCACTTCGACCAGCGATCTGGCCTCCGCCTGGGTGCGCCGACGGCTGCAGCGGAGGAAACCTCAGGAGTCGTCTGGAAAGAGAACCTTCAGCGGCACCAGACGGCATGTCCCAGAAAAGATGAACACGGCCGATGACTGCTCGAGGGGACTGGCTGCCTCCGAACTCACGTCCGAGAGCCGGTGGTTGAGCGGCCCAGCGTTCCTGAGCGACGACGAAGAAAACTGGCCGGCGCAAGCGCCACCACCACCGCTGACGGACGACATGGAGGAGGTGAAGTCAAACATCCTGGCCAGCGTAGTGAAGGGCGGCGACCAGCCGGAACGTCTTCAAGGAGTGGACTACTGCCGCTGTCGCCGTAGAGCAGTGACGGCGGTGTGATGAGATGCAGTTAGTGGATGTGCCGGAACGTTTGTCGTCTCCTGGGTATGTGTGTTTAGAATGCATATCTAAACACAGGGGGGAGTGATGTTGCCGACAAACTGCACTAGGTAGTTGGTGTTGCGGCTCATTTCGGCTCTGATCGTAGCTGCCGGGCCGGGCCGACTCGTGATCCCGGCCGGCGCCGCTCCACGCCGCCGCCGCCCCCATCCCCCTGCCACGCCGCCGGCAGATGGGCCGTCCTCGAGAGAGTTTATGGCAGTGATCGGGTGACGGGACGCTCCTCTCTCCCTGCGACCGTGTTCTACAGCTGCAGTTGTATGAAAGGATGCGCTGTTACCGGAGGGACTGACCCGGGGGATGGGGTGAGCTGGCGTGGCGTCGCACGTGGAACTGTGTCCCCGGCGGGTCGGAGCCGTTAGGCCGACATGTGCCGACCGCGTGGTAGGGTTACCAGGACGCTGTGTAGTCTGTAGCTTCTTTGTTATTTTATCACTTCCGTCGCCATCTGTGTCCTCCCGACCCAGTACATAAACGGGGCGGGAGCAACCCTCGCTCTCACTTCTTTACTTTTCGGCGCCGAGAGAGCACTGCCTCGCTCTCTCTGGCCAACTCTTCTTGTCAGTGATACTGTGTTGTCATCGCCTATTCGCCATCTGCAATACTCACCAGTTCGGAAGAATCTTGTGTTTGTGAATGGTGAAGAGTGGAGTGCAGCGGCGGATAAGAGCACGGGGAGAGTGGCACACAGTCAGTTCGCACAGTCTTCTATTTCACGGTGACCGGGTCTACTTATCATTCCTATCTGATTCCTTATTTTCCTAATACCTCTTGCTCTCTGAAAAGAGGGTTCCTTTGTCTCTCTGTAAAGAGGGCTCTATATTTAGGTCTTAACATGCTCTCTGTAAAGAGGGTTCCTTTGTCTCTCTGAAAAGAGAGCTCTGCATACCCTTTTAGGTCTTAACATGCTCTCTGTAAAGAGGGTTCCTTTGTCTCTCTGAAAAGAGGGCTCTGCATACCCTTTTAGGTCTTAACATGCTCTCTGTAAAGAGGGTTCCTTTGTCGCTCTGAAAAGAGTGCTCTTAAACCTTGATCCAAAATTATATCCATTCATATAGCATCCACTTCTTATATTATAAATTCCCAATTTCACCTCATTACCATATCAACCTATATCCTGTCAGGCCCCGGTCGCCACACCAAATGATGCGAGACGTCAACACACACACAGTTATACAGTCCACTGAGTCAAGTTGAAGAACGTCTGCAACAGGAATATTATATTCTGGCAATGTGAGTAATGGCTCTGACAATATCTTGGCACAGGGCAGCTTACCTTTCCCTGAGCTGCCTCTCCCTGGATTTGAAGGCGGGTCT
The DNA here is from genome assembly GCF_019059575.1 of Amphibalanus amphitrite. Lineage (NCBI taxonomy): Eukaryota > Metazoa > Arthropoda > Thecostraca > Balanomorpha > Balanidae > Amphibalanus > Amphibalanus amphitrite. Next base: position 190,932 of record NW_024882089.1, read on the forward strand.
TGGTGAGATCCAGGGGATACGTAACTGTTGAAAACAAAGCAAAGGAACTAAGAAAACACTCAATAAATACTGACAAGCTAGACAATCATGGATTATGTTTAATGCAACCAATGCAATAACCATAAAACTTAAAGTCATGCACTGACAACAAAATGAGCAAAATATACACAAAATATTCAAATAATTACAACAGGAACCAACCAACCAGAGAAAACTGAGTGATAAATGCATGCTCAAAGCCAGGGCTGCGGAGTCGATGGATTTTCGGCGACTCCGACTCCGACTCCGACTCCGGCTTTCAAAAACCAGCTCCGACTCCGACTCCGACTCCGGGCAGAATTGTCGACTCCGACCGACTCCAACTCCCGACTCCGACTCCGCAGGCCTAGCAGGGCTGGGGAGTCGACAGATTTTCGGTGACTCCGACTCCGACTCCGGCTCGGGTTTCTAAAATCGACTCCGACTCCGATTCCGGTCACAACTGTCGACTCCGACCGACTCCGACTCCGACTCCGCAGCCCTGCTCAAAGCATACACATCTAATACTTTATAAAACAAATCTCTGATTGTAATTTCAGAACTCGACAGGAGCTGGAGCCTCACCCAGTTCAGCACATGTTGCCGAGCAGCAGGAAAGGATGTATTTGAACCATACTTTCTGAGCTATGTCAGATGTCAAGTTATGTGTCTTGTCCTTCATATTTGTTTGGTTATATCTGGAACAAGTGCTTAAAAAAGCACAGGTTTAACCCTGAAATCAGAAAGGCAAATTATTGTCATGGCATGAGAAAATACATCTGCATGCATTGTGACAAATTACAGTTTACACCATCAAGCCATTAAAGTCTGAGTAAAAATAACCGCTGGTTCAGAACACATAAGCATGCAGATGCATTTTTCAGCACGTTCGATAGTACCTACTGCATTTGTTTGTAAAAGGAAAATATTTGGGCTCAAAACTATTTAGGGCATTTTACCAACACCAACCTTCTCGTGTGAGTCACATGAAGACTAAGAAAACGCAATCGTCTAGGTTCGATGCATGCAGTATAACTTATTTCAATAACTAGTGCATATTTATCACAAAATTCATTAAAGGGACTATCCCACCTTCTAAAATGTTGTTAAAACCAGTTAAATTGTGTCCGACTTAATAAATTGGATGACCAGGAACACGGTTCTGGCATTTATTTTTCATTAAACATCTTAGGCTTCCCATATTCCAAACACAAACTTTCAAATATGTGACATCACAGCCCAAAATTACCTCCTTCCCCAGGCCACATTACTGTCATAAAGCTGATTCTTTTTACTCTGTAGGCAGCACAACAAAGTTCAGACCAAGTTTTAAGCGATTGTTCAACGAACAAACCCATTTAAATCAGAATGACTAAACGAGGTGACGTCACACTAACGGTCGCTCCATGTTGAAGATAGGGCCTTGTACAAGGCCCATTTTCAAATGAAGGGAACGAATTTCTTCAACACCAAGAGGCCGCGGGGGTTGCAACCTAGATAGATAGTGGTTTCTGAACCTCGCCGCAAACTTGGCTATCTCAACTCAAACCCCATGTTAAAGGTGGGATAGTCCCTTTAATATATAAAACAAAATCGGCTATATATACACTTACTGCAATGCACATAATAATTCAAATTGGAAACCATTGAACTCTATGGAAACCGACCAGGCGCCGGCCGCACCGCAAATGTTTCAAACGCGGCATTTCTGTATGGCTATGCTGCTACCAAATGGGTACCAAATAGAGGGAAGTAGAAAATAATCTAATCGGAAAGGTATCCCTTGACGTGTTATCCCGAGCAGTAAAGGTTAGGAATCTTGGCTATCCCTTAGAGAAATGGGGATGCTCTCTTCTACGGGCTGAAAAATATCCAATCTAGCAAAAGCTGAATCATTGATCAAGCTATTCCTCAGCCACTATGCCCTTACATTGCGCTCAAATCTCGTCCTTTCCAAGAATCATGTTATGAGGTACAGAGCCATGTCATAAGCCATGCATCAGTAACAGCGGGACACCTTCAGGAGAGGGGGGGGGGGAGGGAGGCACTGCCCACTTTTGGTCCCCTTCTTTCCATGCAACGCCCAAAGGGATAATGTTAAAATGCCAAAATCAACGGGGGGCACGGTGCCCCGGTGCCCCCCCCCCCCCCCCACCGTTCCACCGCCTATGCAGCATGCATGCTATGAAATTAATGTTCGCAATTACGTAGAACCTACAGCATCGGTGTTCATGTGTGTTTTGATATGTAGACACAGAAGTAAAGCGCCAGGTCAGGTCAGCCAACAGACCTGTCTTTCGGTTTCCCGCTTACCGGCCAGCTATGCAACTTCTTCGGCGGGGTGTAAGTACACACCTACCCTACGGCTAATGCTGGAAACATTTGTCATTAGATTTGCTCGATGCATGTCCTAAACTGGCCCGAAATGGCCTAAAACTACTACTTGTAAACATCAGTTTCCTTCCCATTCCTGCAACGTAGAAGCAGTAGCACTTCATGCATTCGGGTAACCCTGATCTCTAGGCCCACTTATATTAACCCGCGCCCCAGTGGCGGTCTCAGCCAACTTCGCCCTAGTGGGGGGGGGGCATATGTTACCACCCACCTCTAACTCAAAAACTAAGAGGGATAGAAAGACGCGGTAAAAAGCAGTCGATAGCCCTCAATGCGTACGTTTGAAAGTATTTCGGTCATTTTTCACCTTTGAGCAATATTGGGGTCACCAGAGGTCATCAAAGGTCAAAATTTGCCAATTGTCATTATATTTTTCAGAAAACATGCCGCTATCTCAAAAACTATGGTAGCTAGAAAAACGCATGAAACAGCAAACGATAGCTTTTGAGCTCTTCTTTTGAAAAGGTCATTATCAATATTGACCTCAGGTCAACGGTTTAGCCTCCAGAGGGCAAAAACTCCAAAAATAGCTGTTTTTACGAAAAGTGTTTTTCGACAATAACTTTTGACTACAAAAAGCCACGGCATTTCTATTGCCAGAATCGTGTTCCCCTTGCCGAGACGCGTCGAATGAACTATAATTTGACCTTGAAAGGTCAACTTGAAAATTTGACCTCAGGTCAAGGTCATGACCTGACCGAAAAAGGTCATGTTGCATATCAGTCGATGCGTCTCAACAAGACAAACACAATGAGACCATCCCCAGCGTTCTATCTCTTTCCAATCGCGAGTTATTGGCAAAAAACTGTTTGTAGCCTCAAGTGACCTCAGATGACCTGTCTAGAGGCTATCAGCAAAAATGACACCTTGGTCATCACGAGTGGACTAAATCATTGTGATTCTGAAATATTTGGACTGTTCCCATGCGTACACACGGATCTAGAGGCATTTTCATTTTTCTCCATTGCCTTATAATGGTAAGGTCACGCCACTGACCTGACCTTAGGTCACGGATATGAAAAATCTGAGATATACAAATTGTAGGCGCCCATAACATCATGCAATCCACCAAGTTTGATACCTTTCTGACAACCACTGCAGGCTGGACATGATTGCAAACTTTTTTTTAGGCTTGGTCAATTAACTTGACCTGGTGACCTGACCTGACATGACCTGGGGTAAAAAATTTCACACATTGTCCAAAATTGATGTACAAAAAGCTACCCCAAGCGGCGCGGCGCTACGCGCCGCGCTTTTTTATTTACACGCGAAAAACGCGACAGGGTGGTAACATATGCCCCCCCCCACTGGGGCGAAGGTTAAGTGTTCATTATCGAATTAGGTTCTGTCTTCCATAACGAGCTTCTCCGTAGTTTTCACTGTATCACTCAAAAGGCGGCTGATACGGCGTATTTGTTTGTATTACAAAGACTTCATTGGCCATCTCATTTGGGGCCAACTCAGCGCAAAACATCCGAACAACGTCCACGTCCAGCTTTGTCGATGGAAAGAAATACGTCTCGACTTGGCAGCTGGCACTCCCATACGTGGCATGAGGAATCACTCAGACCTAGGCTAGTCAGAAGCTGGGATAGATCTGAAGTAAGGCATTTACAACATAAATAACACAGTCAAACGGCCCCTGGGGTGCACCGCTCTGGCAAGCAGGTCAGGAGGCCCGCCTAGCGGGAATGCGCCCAATAACTCGGAATGCTCATTCGGTCATCACGGATGGGATGCAGCTCTTGGAATATATCGCGCTCACAATAAAAATAAGAACCATCCACATGCAAGTAATCTCAGACACACCAGACACAAACTTAGAAGCATTTGCGGTGGACAATGGAGGGGCCAGACTCGTCGTACTCCTGCTTGGAGATCCACATCTGCTGGAAGGTGGACAGCGAGGCCAGGATCGAGCCGCCGATCCAGACAGAGTACTTCCTCTCCGGCGGGGCGATGATCTTGATCTTCATGGTGCTGGGCGCCAGGGCGGTGATCTCCTTCTGCATGCGGTCGGCGATGCCCGGGTACATGGTGCTGCCGCCCGACAGCACCGTGTTGGCGTACAGGTCCTTACGGATGTCCACGTCGCACTTCATGATGCTGTTGTAGGTGGTCTCGTGGATGCCGCACGACTCCATGCCCAGGAAGGACGGCTGGAACAGCGCCTCGGGGCAGCGGAAGCGCTCGTTGCCGATGGTGATGACCTGGCCGTCGGGCAGCTCGTAGCTCTTCTCCAGGCTGCTCGAGCTGGCCGCGGTGGCCATCTCCTGCTCGAAGTCGAGCGCCACGTAGCAGAGCTTCTCCTTGATGTCGCGCACGATTTCGCGCTCGGCGGTGGTGGTGAAGCTGTAACCGCGCTCGGTGAGGATCTTCATCAGGTAGTCGGTCAGGTCCCGGCCGGCCAGGTCCAGACGCAGGATGGCGTGAGGCAAAGCGTAACCTGAGAACGAACGAGAAAATCGTAAGCATCGCATTTGGGTGAGCAGTTCGGACATGGCACAGCAAGGCATTGATATAAAGGACTACGGAGTGAATTGACGCTTCAGGACCTTGCGGCTTATTAGATAAGTTCATGATCGTTGTTCAAAAGCTGGGCGAAGTCTAAATGAACTCGTGTCGTGCTACTCACCCTCGTAGATGGGGACGGTGTGCGAGACGCCGTCGCCGGAGTCGAGCACGATGCCGGTGGTGCGGCCGGAGGCGTACAGCGACAGCACCGCCTGGATGGCCACGTACATGGCGGGCGTGTTGAACGTCTCGAACATGATCTGGGTCATCTTCTCGCGGTTGGCCTTGGGGTTGAGCGGCGCCTCGGTCAGCAGCACCGGGTGCTCCTCGGGCGCGACACGCAGCTCGTTGTAGAAGGTGTGATGCCAGATCTTCTCCATGTCGTCCCAGTTGGTGACGATGCCGTGCTCGATCGGGTACTTGAGGGTGAGGATACCACGCTTGGACTGGGCCTCGTCGCCGACGTACGAGTCCTTCTGTCCCATGCCGACCATAACGCCCTGGTGGCGGGGCCGGCCGACGATCGACGGGAAGACGGCACGCGGAGCGTCGTCTCCGGCGAAACCGGCCTTGCACATGCCGGAGCCATTGTCCACGACCAGAGCGGCAACCTCGTCGTCACACATGTTGGCTGAGATAAGTTACTGAAAAGGACAGACAGGAAACCGTTAGTCTCGGGCACTTGATGTCACGCATCACGTCAAGTCCACCAGTCTGAGCCACATATCCACGTATCTCTACATTCTACCCGATAATCACCGGTAGCACCACGGGGCCCCATGGCTCACCGCCCTTCCCATGAACCCCACCCGCGGCGCCGGTTCAAATTCCCGGCACAGCCGCCCCCGCAGCCGCCGGCTGGCCGGCACATTCCGGGCTCTGTTCAAGGTCGGTGGCCCCTCGCCGTCCTGAATCACCGAGTGGCCGCCGCCGCTGCCGCCGCCGAGCCGCGCCTTATATGGGCATGAAAGCGGCGCTCGCCGGCCGGCCGGCCGGCAGAAGGAAATCGATGGGGTCGACGCCCACCGACCGGCGAGACGCGCGGCGGACCCACAGTGCCATGATGCCGTGTCTTAGGGAGAGATAAGTGCGAGTACAGCAACATAAGGGTATAGCTAAGACAATTACCGAGCTGTTAAAATGCGGGCGGTAAGATTTGAAGACACCCGGCCTATGGCGCCCCAGGGATAGCAATGTCGCACAAGAAGCGAACACCGCCCGCGAATGAATTGAACGGGAGATGAGCGATATCACTAATTTGCATGGAATGACAATACGTTGGGTTTTGACTGAAACTTTTCGCACACTGCCCAATTAGACTACTTGAAGTCCTCAGAGACGAATGTGGCGCACATCTTTTTCAACTCAAGCAGCTCAAGTTAACTATACTGAATGGTGAGGCAAGATGTTTTCGTGGATCAGTGGCATGTCAAAGTTTCGATTGCCATCATTCCCACCGCCACGTCCCTTTAGTGACCAGCTACAGCTTAGTGCCCGCACCTTCTATCCGCTTTAGATAGACGTGACCGGTCGCCGGTTACGAGCAAAAACTCGAATAGTACTTTAACTCAAACGCAACCAATGTGCTAGAATGAAGATACAGGTTTAGGGCAGCCATTTGACACAAAATTATGTTGAAACATTGCAAAAATCGCAAAATACGAGCGAACGTTTTAACCCAGCTCGAGCCAGCCCCCGGAGAAACGCAATCGCAAAAGGAGAAGTCGGGACACACAGCAGCAACAGACCCAACATCACTATAGGTAAGCTCACTTACCGAATAAATATCACAGACTAGAATCGAGCACCGCACTGTCCACCGTTCCACACAGAAGTGAGCACCGGAAAGAATTTTCTCTTGGCTTTACCGGCGCACCGAGCGACTATCTGGGCCGACGCCGGCCGGCCGCCGTCAGCCAATCAGAACACAGATGACCATATATGGTCATCAATGAAACAGCGCAGCCGACGGCGGCGCGGTCACGTGACCGGCGGGTCCGCCGCCGCTGCTGCCGCCGCCCCGCGACGGTTGAGCCGGGTACTGGTCGTGCTGAGTCGCAAAAAAAAAAATGAAATCGAAATTGTTGAGCAGCAGGACCCAGCGAGCGACACTCTGTCTGGTTTTGTCTAGTTTGACGACGGCGCTCTGGCGAGCGCGAGATGACGTCATAGTCATGTGATCGTGATTGGTCTCTTAATGACAGATATTCCTAATTCTGGGCAATTAGGGATTTTCTCGGTACAAAAGACGATTGATCGTGCTGTATGCTGAAGAGTCGTTTCTTATTTGTCCACAAATTAACATTTTTGAAGTCTGGACAGATGTTATTGTTACAGGTGTTATGGCAGCTTATTTTTACATTTTGATTAATGAAGTTTTTCTTCCAAGTTAATTCTTTTGGCTATTTACGGGAATAATTGCTTTCCACGAGATTAAAAACATAATCATATGTGAATAATAAATATTCATCTTAGGTGCGCAAAACAAAAGCACGCTTTGCCCCCTGCCATTTGTGACAGACCTAACGTTTATAACTAAGAGTGCGTGCAACTAACGCGTAACCCTTCTTTCTCATGCTGACGTGCCAGTCAAAATCAAATCTTCGGCTGTTCGATGACTGACCCGTTTCGCAGCCTCTGCAACTTCTTCTGGTGCTGTCTGTCTGTTGACACTTGACAGCAACCTAAATCTGTCCCAGAAAGACATATCGCACGCTACACAGCTTGCGCAAAGAGCATACACGCTAGATAGGTAATGATGTTTCACCCCCCCCCCCGCCCCCAAAAAGCTATAAGTGCACTGGAGCACTAAGTTGCACGGTGCACCGGTTATCGCGCAATTGCCGAACGTGTTTTGGTGAGCAAATTCACACGGACCGGCTGTGACACTCAGCCTGTGTAGTGCGGCACAGTCTACCTTCCCAGGCAGCCGCCTGCCTGGAATAAAATGGATACCTAAACGGCAGGGGCGCGGGAACTACTTTGTGACTGGGATGGGGGGGGGGGGGGGCACACCATAATAGACATCAATTTAGGGTACCCCCAAATCTGGTTTGCTCACCGGTTTTAGGCCACTTATTTTTCATCCCTTGCCTTGGCTTTTTCAACAAAAAAGAAAACATTTGCATAACTACGTGGGTTATTCCGTCATAAAGTTGTGGGGGCAACACCCTCACGGCCCCAGAGTTGGATGGGGGTGGGGGCAAGTTGCCCCGACTGCCCTCCCCCCCCCCCCGGTTCCCGCGCCTATGGTAAATGGAGCATAGCGTCATCATCTTCACGACAAGTCTTCGCGCGGTTTCGTTTAACCCGCGCCCTGATGGGGGGCCATTTTGCCCCCCCCCCTGTGGTTTTTCTTAAATAGCGAGAAAGCCAAATTTTGGGTACCTTACCGGGCATCAATTTGACACCTTCACACAAAATTTCAAGTCACAGGTCACCTCAGGTCAGGAGTTATTGAGGTCAAACTGAGGTCATGTTCGAGTAAAAATGAGCAAAAAACATGACATCTTGAAACGCTCACCAATTCTACAGTTAATAAGCAATTTTAAAGTTCTTTATGTGGTTGTGTAGAGAAAAGACGGTGCTACAAAACTGCTATCTCGGATTTTCGAAATTTTGGGATTTTGACCCCCAAATATAAAAAAATGATTTTTTTAGAAAACTCAAAAAATTTCAAAAAAAAAATTCGAATTTCGAAAAAACCAGAATATATGTGATAGTCCCTGCGCTCTTCGATATACATACCAAATTTTAGATCGATACCTCTTTTTTTGGCCAAGTTATAGCGAAAAAACTGTAAAAAATTGATGACGTTAAATTTTTGAACTCAATTTTTAGCAATTCTAGACCTCGTAGCGCAAAACGGAGACCACCATTGAACTCCCCGTGACGAGCTGCATCGAATCAATACCCATTTTATGCAAAAATATCAACTTTGAAATTTGACCTAATTTGACTAAGCTAGCCCTAAAGTCTGTCTGACACACATAATCGCATTTGTCATGTAAAATGGACCATAAAACATGTATCACACGACACTTTCATATTGTGACCCCCCCAGTGACCTGACCTCTGTGACCTGACCTGGTATCAGTGACCTCAAATAGCAAAATGTGTGTTTGAAGAACATTTCCCCATCGATGATTTTCAATGAAATGCATTTTACTCGATTTTACAACGCATTTCTTGAAATGCCTGTAAACGGTGAAAATTCGACCTTTGACCTGACCTGTGACGTCATCGGTTTGACCGAGGTCAATGAAATTTGGTCACAAGGTAGTTCCCCGTTGGGGCTATCCAACACCGTTTACCGCTTGTCGCTATGTTGTGTGGTTCTCGAGATCTGAGGGGGGGGGCCAAAATGCCCCCCCCCCCCCCCCATCAGACCGCGTTGCTCGGCAGACCCCATCTGGGCGCGGGTTAACAACATCCCAAGAAATATCTCAATTTGGCGGTACGGACAGTGCGGGCCTTTGCATATCAATTGACTAGTTTGCCAATTAAACACAAATATGACTTGTTTCGCATCATCTTATCCAGATAACGGATGCCACTTGTCACACACGCAAGCCACACGTGTCAACAGTCGGGATGCTTCGTCAAGCTATTGCCCGATGACGCTTGACCTATGACCTTCTCGAACCCAATCCAGTCAGTAAGTCCATCACTACGCCACCTAAGTAACCAAGTGACCAGACCGCCACAAGACGCTCGGATTCATCGTTTCCATGGTTACGTCTGAGGTGTACTGCGTCGCAAGGAACGGAAGTACTTGACGTGTATGATTCAGGGGCGCCGCCACGGATTTTTGACTGGGGGGGACGGACTGACCGACTGAAAACCCAAATGTAGACATTCTTACCGTGGCTTTAACGGTCGGATGCATTCAACGTTTAAAGCAAATATGCCACTTTTAACATAGGGTTTTGAACTGAAGTAACAGTTTTGTAGCTTGAGCTGAGACAAGAACAAATCAGGAGCTTTTATGGCCCAACGATCACCCTAGCCAAATATATCTGTATCGATTTTAGGTTTGAAGACTGAAGTCATTCCCATAGATTACACTTTGTCATTCTCTTACCGAGGAATCCATTCCCTTACGGAAAAATGCTAGCCAATCAACATTCAGCTGGTTTGAACTACGTACTATGCTTGGTCAACGCGTAATCAGCTTCCGCTGCAATATAGGTAAGTAGCCTCTACGAAAGATGGAAAATAGTAATGTAAAGATAAATATAAAATCCTTTTGCAAATATTCATTATTTCCTGACCATTTTAAGTTTAAAAACTCATAAAACTGTGGCAAAACAACTGGTTTGAGGAAAGTAGTTTAGGTACATACAGAGGTATTTCCTTAAAGTAATGGCTATAGTCCGCATCGCATTCCCACCGAGTACCTACCTATATACACATCTGATGTCCGATTCAGTTTGACACGGCAAAGCCTCGTGTTCTATCACGGTATAATTGCTGATGTATGCCACTAATATGATCGATAATGCAAATTGCATAGGTAATGCATATTGCATACCCGCGTGGGGGAGGGGGCGTTGTATAGTCACAAATCTCTCTTTTTGGCTCGTGCACGAATCGGCGCGAAGCGCCGCGAAAATTGGCAAAAAACATTAGGCAAAACTGCTCCAAAATGCGAATTTTGCAGCCCGTGTAACAAGCTTGATACCAGAAAACCTTAGGTCAGGAAAACCAAGTCAAGTAGTCAAGTCGCCTCAAAGGTTTGTGATCCTGTCAACCGTATAGCTTATTTCTTTGAAGCTGGAAATTTATTGTAGCGTGACTGCAGAAGTGTGGGGTCGGAGCCGGAATCAGTCGGAGTTGACTGTTTTGGCCAGTTTTGGCCAGAGTCGGAGTTGAAGTCTTCGGAAATGTTCGGATTTTGACTTCGAGGTCAGATTGGTGTAAAGTCATGCTCTTGGCTGGTTAGACGAAATATATTAGGCCCGTGTTCGGCCAGTCGTGTTATACGACACACGTTGATCACGATATCAAAAATCGGCAGTTCCGCGATGACATGTCGGATAAGAGCTGGAGATTTTGTTGGCGGAGGTGGCAGGGGTCAGACCAATGCATGTATACATGCATTGGTCTGACGGCCCACACCCCATATACTGAGTATCTAAACCTCCTGGACCCTCTCAGATTCGGCACCGGCCGTTCCATCTCTTCCAGCCTCAAGACAGTCAAATCCTTCTCCTCCACGCCGCAACCCCCTGCTCCGGGCTGGACGGGCAACTCTATCCCATGCGGGAATGGCTCCACTGGAGCTATAGTCCTTTGCCGGGTGCAGTGAGTGCCAGTGGGCTGGGCTGCCTGTTCAATTGGTCGGGTTCATCCCAAGTGGCTCACTGGGGTGGCTGCCCCGACCAATGTCTCCCACTAATTCTTTCATACTTGCGGCTCTGAAATGGTCTCATTGGACCGAAGAGCCTAATCAAATTTCGAGTAGGATAACAACCAGTCTTCTCTTCTCCGTTGGTCGCCTTTTGGGGCGACCAACGGAGCGAGGGAGGGGGTGGGGTGGGCCTTGCACGTGCGAAATTGCGAGGGGATACCTCCAACTAACTTGTGCACTGCACCCTTCTAACCGGTCCCTAACCCTCGCCCGCACATGCCATTTTCCCATCCTAGAACGCACATGGGGGGGTGGTTGCCACCCCCCCCCGCGCCATTTCGTTCCTGTTGGAGATAGAGCTTAGCAGTAAAAACCAAAAAGATTCTTTGGGAAGAGACGAATCCAATGATATCCAGTTTTACCTTCTCAGGTCAGTCATTGACCTTCCAGGTCAGGTCAAACTAAAAAATGTTGCTGTTTTGGGTCACCGTTGGATATCAAGTGCGCTGCTTATCAAATACCGATGACGATGCTGTTTTCTGGTGCCAAGCCAGCTAGAACCTCTTTGTCACACTATCCGACCAGAATTTTGCTGCTGAGGTCATTTCAGGTCAAGTTAGGTCAAGGTCAATTATATGTGTTTGTATGTCTGTGTGTGCCTGTGTGTATACTGATGTGTGCACCGATTGTTTTTGGGTCCATATCACATGAAATCATGATCTGAGAAGCTTCTACCAAAAATGCAGTCAAAAAACTTCACAAAAAGTAAATTCAGCTTGCCTAAAACGCAATTATATTAGATGACCTAGGTTGACCTTGACCCTGACCTTGACCCCTGTACATCGTCGGACAACATGTTCCATGATAGGTGGGAGGTAAGACTGGCAAAAAAGGCCGAAATCAGGGTGTCAAAAGCTCACAAGGCCCATGGCAAACGCAAGATGTTGAGAATTGGCCATTTGGGTCATGACATGACCTGAAAAACAAGGTCATATCTCCGAAACCAAAAATCACAGAAACTTGAAATTTTCAGTGGACATCAAGAAAGGATAGACGAGCAGCTATACGAAAAATCAGCCTTCTAGCTCTAAAAATGTTGAGTGCAGAGCAGAAAGACTGCCTGGGGGGGGGGGGTGGCAACCACCCCCCCCCCCCATGTGCGGGCGAGGGCTAACGATGTGCCAAATTTGAGCGCATGGCCCAGCCGTTCTCGAGATCTGGAAGCGGCACCCTGCACGTGCGCACGTGCAAAATGGGTCCCAACTGACTTTTGCACGGCACTCTACTAACCGGTCTTTAACCATGTATCAGATTTCAGCACAATCGGTTCAGCCGTTCTCGAGATCTGGAATCGACCCCTGCATGTGCGCACGTGCAGCAGCACCCCAACTGTGGCACATGGATATGCATTGCCTAGTGGGTATACCTACCTACATGCCAACTTTCAGCGCAATCGGCCCAGTAGTTGCCGATATATTGAAATTGTTACAAAACTGACACCTCTTCGTTTTTCACGTGGCACGTGCATATGGGGTCACTCACATGCATCGGGAATAGTCCGATGCTCGTTAGAAGGAATGAATCTAGTGCTACCCTACAAAAATTACCGCATGTAAATCGGTCAAGTGGTTGCTGAGATATAAGCCTAGCAAAAGCGTGACCACGGCATACTCAGAAATTTCCGTTAACCTACGAAAGACTACGCTCGCTTCGCTCGCTCCGTAATGAGTTTGGGGGGGAGTCCCCCTTCCATTCTGAGAGTGCGGGGGACGCGTCCCCCCCGTCCCCCCCGGTGGCGGCGCCCATGGTATGATTCCTGACAGTGAGGAATTCTGCCTCGTGTTTCATCGGTGTTGAACGCTGATCCGCGGCGTTGGGCAGTTCCTGTTGCGTGCTCGTGATTCACGGTCACACGGCACCTCCAGTCATGGGGTGAAGAATTACTTACCTATCCTGTCAGCACGTTCCTGGTAACAGAGGACTGGTGTTTGATGTGTACTTTGAATCAGTTGGTCTGGTCGCATTGGTTCATGTTGCGATAGCTGGTGAAGATATGTGATTGCATTTGTTATTGGCCAATTAAGTGAAAATGTTACGCGGGATTCAGCTGGTCGGCGGTGGCACCGGATGAAAATTCCAATTTGTTTGTGGCATTTGTATTTGTCCTGTAAAAAAGTAATTAATTACCCGCCCCAATTCTAAACTACGAAAAAGGAAGGCGTTCGACTCGTCTCCAGTCCCAACTAAAGAAGTTCGTCACTCGCCATAGATGAACGGAGGTAACCGAAAATTCGTATTTTTTAAAGTAACGACCCTAAAGTGGCGTGTTTCCACCTAACCTATCTGTAACGACCCCACCCTCCTCTCCCTTTTCCGTCGTCTGGTCTGCAGCTTTCCTCTGGTGGTCAATGACCGTCCATCGGCGCAGCGGCGCGGTACATCTGGCGGCCTGTGTCAGCCACCGGCCCTAAACGCGCCACGTCCGTCTCCACTGCGCCGAATTCGGTACGCGACGGTGATTAGCCTGATTTGCCGACCATCACTGGGCTGGACAGAGGAGGGGTTTCTCTTAGCTGTCGGTGTTTGACTACGAGATGGCTCTATTTTCATTTGCAGACTAGTATTAGTGCCGTCTGATGACTATTTTCATTTGTAAACTAGTATTAGTGCCGCCACTTGCATGACAGATGACTGTTGTTTGAAACTAGCTCTCTAGCTTGCTAGTTGATAACGCTAAGAGAAACACAAGCATCGTCATCACATCTGTCATCTCTCTCCAACGGCCGTGTTCTGCAGCTGCTGTCAATAGTTACCGCTCATCAAACCGGTGTCAGCGGACCACCCGACACTGGCGCGCGACCGTGCGCGAGCAGAACGGTGCTGGGTGTTCTGCCTGCTACCAGCGCTGGAGCGGAAACTTTCCTCGGCTCTGAGCCTCTGTAAAGGTGCGGGCATACTTTGAAGGCAGCGCAGACACCCGCTGAGATGAGTGGGACGGTCCGCGCGGTCGAACGGTCGCGCGGTCGGTCGGCCCACTTCTCATCAGCAGAGGTGCCGAGGTGATGACAAGACGCGAGCAGAGGACGGCAGGCTCCCACAGAGCAGAGACCGGACTCCGGAGTCTGAGTCTGAGGGAGTCCGAGGGAATGGAACGGTGCTCCTGGAATTGCCTGCTCTGAACATAACGTTTGACGCTGTTTTCTTGAGAAAATAACTCAGAATCGACAGGATTGTGAAAACGTCTCCATTTAAGATCAGCTGCCCATGCCTAGTATGAATTGCATTACTCAATGATTTAAGTCAAGAAATCAAGAGTCTTCCTGTCACCTAGCACAGTCATTTGCGCTTTTAAAATTGTAAATACCAGAGCATCATAGAATCAACATTCAACGGGGCTACTCGCTACTTCCAAGTTCCAATCTTATCAAACCGTTTCAGGCTTTCGTAAGTTTCCGTGTCAACGAAATTCAAACTAGGCACATACCGTTTCCGTTAGTCACAGGTCTAACACACGCATAGATCCACGAAGCTTTATCAGAATCGCAAGTCCGCAGCAGTTTTCTATATTTGGTCACACAGGCCGCAGTCGATTCTCAGAGATATCGCTCCTAGCTCCAAACAGAGTCAGAACCATATAGTGGTTGGACAGCCATATAGACAGAACATCAGCGCTGTGATGGAAGAAAGATGTCCTGCCGAGCCGACGTATAAAGATGATATCTGAGATCTGGAAAAGGACAGCGAGCTGCGAGCGTGTGTGACAGGTGAAGTCTATGCGTCAACCGCTGGAGTTGCGGAGAAGAATTTATATCTGAAATGGCAAGTCTGCTTATAGTTTGAGTGAGCATCTGCATTATTTCTGAAAGGAAAAACCATGATCAATTTTGAACGGGACAAGTGTAAAATGACCCACCGTTTTATTTTCGAAAACCTTGCAAGTTGCAATCATCTCAATACTATGCAGCTTTTTTGTGTGAGTTTCCTTAGGTATAGTCCTTTCGCTTCAAACCGTTCAACTGGTGCAGACACCAATACCATCCCCGTCCTTCTTCACCAATGTCACTAACAGTCACCAATGTCACTATAGGGGCATTCCACGTCAAATCGAACAAAAATCGGCTGTTTTGCACCTTACCATCAGCGATTTCATTATAAATTTGTGAGCGAATTCCTGTGTCGCCCCGGACATTACATTGATGTTTTTTGCACATTCTGACCACAGGTCTTCTAAATAAAGGGCATCAAATTTTTACAAAATGTTGCATCTTTATATTTTTGAACGACCATAACTTTGGTTGTACTTGTTTGATTTGAATGAAATAAACCTTACTGTTTAGGTAATTTCTTAAGCATTTGTTTAGAATTGCATCGACTTAAATATATGACCTTGAAATTTGCTTAACTCTGTTCTTAAGCACAAAAATTGAAATAGCAAAAAACACGCCACCTTCGATTTGGCTCATTTTCATATATTTTATTGCCTACCATATTCTTAACAACCTGTGAAAAAATTAGAGTGGGCCATTCATAAGTTTTGAAGAAAATGGCACATATGCAAACGTATGTTAGCACGCGCAGTGGAGGGGGAAGAGTGAATTTCGCCCCACCCCTCCTGTTTTTCGCCAATATCTCATAATATTCATGCGAAATTACTTATGGCTACCTGTCCAGAATTGAATTGCACATCTCATCGTGCAAGCAATAAGAAAATCGGTTCACAACTGTTCTAGTAATAGCGGTGTAAAGTGAACATCCTGTCGCCGCGGCGACGCGGCGACTCGGCAGCCGGCGCCGACCGCTACGCGCCGCCTGAATTGTAGACTGTGCCGGGACGGAACGGAACGGTTCCGTCTTTACATCGCGCTCCTTACCGCTGATTACGTTCGATTCGCGTCAAATTTTGTGAGAAGGCTAAGAAATGTACAGGCAGTCTTATGGTGAAAGAATTCTGAAAATAGGTTGGTAAACAATTGAAATATGAACGTGTAAACACAAAATTGTGACTGCTGCGTTTCCCGCGTCGGCCGATCCCGCCTCAGCCGGCGACATGTTACTCTTAGCAGGACTCTAACTGCCATATTTATTATCGGATTAACTAGAAATTCCCCATACATACTCAAAAATGTATGTTCTTTCGTATAGTGAAGATCAAAAGACGTGAAGATATCGTTGCGTGATAATGTTTTCGTTGAATTTATGTCATGCTGCATTTCCACACGGCTCAAAATTCACCGCAAAATACCGTTTGCCTGAGACACGTTTACAATGGAACGTGAATGCTTGACTACGATGACTATGCATTTCCATTCTCGCAGAGTTTGGAATATCACTAATCAGCAATCATTCATTTCAGAAAGTGTACACAAGCAAGCATGTCTTGACTCTGTCTTCAAGGTCACGCGCGGTTGCGTGATGTTGGTGCATGAAAACGGCGTTTGCCGCGAAAGTTATGAATGGCCCACTCTAATTTTTTCACAGATGGTTAGGAACATTGTGACGGACATAATATGTAAAAATTACTCAAATCGAAGGTGGCGTGTTTTTTGCTATTTAAATTTTTCTGTTTTAATTCAAGGTCAAATGCATTTCAAGGTAACTTCAATTTAATTTTATAATTAAAAATCAAAGCCTTATCAATTGCCTACAAGACCCTGTTAATATCATTTTGATACCAGAAAAGGAACCAGAGTTATAAGCATTTAAAAAAATGATGTCTGGCATT
Organism: Amphibalanus amphitrite; assembly: GCF_019059575.1. Taxonomy (NCBI): domain Eukaryota; kingdom Metazoa; phylum Arthropoda; class Thecostraca; order Balanomorpha; family Balanidae; genus Amphibalanus; species Amphibalanus amphitrite. The sequence continues at coordinate 207,932 of NW_024882089.1, forward strand.
TTTGGCTATATTCGATGACCTATATCTCGGCGATGCGTTATCAAATTTCGAAAATATTATACGTAACTCAGTTTTGAACCATGCCCAGTCTGCTTACAAATTTTCAGAAAAATCGAAGGGGATGACGGATTTCGGTGTTTGATTTGACGTGGAATGCCCCTATAGTCCATTTTATTTCAAAAGGCGCACGGCCCGAAAATCGATTTTAGAATTGTCACGTGCAAAGTGGCGGTTTTGACAAAAATCAACGAGCACCGGCTTGGCACGTTTCGAAATCAGACTGGTCGGCTGGTCGGGCTGGTCTCTGATTTGCGATGGTTTTGAAAAAAGTAGAGATATACGGCTCATAATGAGGAACTGTGAATCGAGAATGCTTTCACACGGGGTCTAGCCATGTAGGCACTAAACAACTGATTAAGATGAACACGTGGATGACCTGTTTGCAGACCTACAAAAATAACACACGGATTTGCATTTTGTTTTACGTTTATTTCTGTTAAGTACAAAAGACACATGAGCCAGCATATCTGCTGATCTATTACAATACTGATCGATCGATTTCTGCATTAAGAAAAGTCGGGCATGCGCCTACTAAATCTGGAAAGACTTATAAAAGACGACTGAAGTTTATACGTAGCATGCGAGAACACAATGTAAAACAATATAGAACGTCACCAACTTCAGCGGCTAACAATGACATGTTTTCCATGAGACTGCCGTTGAAAAATCTGGCCCCTGACAGAGTCTTGTAGCAAAAATTATTGTTCTGTCTTCAATGGAATTGCCCCTTGCTAGTTTCTCAAGTGATGGGCTGGCTGTGGAATCAAGGTTACTCCAGGAGTGACGTTAAACTAGCATGCAAAGTCAACAGAATGGCTCAAATCTATGAATTTACTAACATTCTGAAATTTGACACAATTTATAAGGCTATAAGCTAAATTGAACAACTTGCTCCGTGGCACCGCACTTATCTTTCAAAAAATGGCCGAGAAATTTCAGCCCCCACCAAATCTTATCTGAGCCCTGTTCGGGCAGCGCATCCTATTGCAAAATTTTGCACCACGCATGCGCAGTTGGGGTCTCTCGGGTGCCAAGCTCCGCCCTTCGGCGTATGACGTCACACGTGTGACGTAGGCTCGCGCAAAATCTTTCAGTTTTGCGCAAGACGAAAATAGTAGCTGCAGGAGGCGAAAGTGGCGCGGATTAAAGTTTACCCTCATATATTTCTTATTGTAAGTGGTTAGTATGGTGTTATTTTGGTATCATTATCTTTCTTTTCAGTGGCACATTGCTATTAACCACATTTGAACGCATTTTACTCAGTAATTGAACGAAACACACCAGTCCATCTGCGCCACGGTTCGCCGCGTGTCGCGTGGCCCTCGGCTTTGCGGGCCGGCGGAGAGGGGGCGGAGCATGGGCGGAGCCAGGCGGCTGACATCATCGCATGTGTGACTTCACACTCAGCAAAATATTTTGCGCGGACCCGAACAGGGCTCAGGCAAAGGAGTTCAAGCGGCCTGGTGACGTAAGCCATAGCAACCAAGAGTCCCTAGCAACCGGAAGTGGAGGGGACACCTCTCGCAAACGATCGACGGACGACGTTTCGTCAGCAAGTCCGTCAGCAACCAATCGCAAAATTTCCGGCTCCATTGAAGACTTTTGAATATTTTTTCTTCGGACTCTGTCGCTTTTGGGCTCGATTTATCGGTTTTTGCTTCTGGCATTTTTTTTTTTGTTTGATTCATTTTATTTGTTTTTATTTTAGATCGGCTAAATTGGACATTTAATAACACAACGACATCAAGCCAATCACAATAACCCGACCCCGAGTCGCTCAAGGTCAGGTCACTCGGTCACGCCAATTGACCTTGCCTAAGAATAAGACTCCTTTGGACCAAAAATCAAAGGAGTCTTTTGTCTTTTGTGTATTCGGCTCCAGTAAGTCTTCCAGTCAATCCTGGAAACGCTCGTGGTGTGTCCTTTTCTTATTTCTATGTATACCTCGGTAGGTGGCTCCCGATGCGTAGCAAATTGCAGCTAGAACGAAGAGGATCTCGCTGTGGTACTAGAATTACTCGCAAGCTTAGCGGTAGACATGTGCATGGATCCGAGTGATGGATCTATGATCCCAGTGGATCTTGAGGAAAACTGCAGGCCATGATCTATGATCCCACCGGATCCTGTGTGAAAAAAAATTACCCTGGATCTATGATCTCATAGGATCTGACGAAAAACTAAGAACATGGATCTGAGTGGATCCCGCCATGCACAACGTTTGAAACCAGGTTTCCAAGTGTTTCTATGTCAACAAGTGCCACAAAACTATGGATTATGACATGCAATCTCATAAAATCATTAAATCAGAACATTTGTGAGTTCCAACAAGTGATTTTTGGGATTTCTATGTTGACAAAAAACAAATGAGGATCTATGATCTCACTGGATCTCAAACAAAAAATTGGACTCGGATCGATGATCCCAACGAATCTCTCCATGAATTACAGAGCTGGACCTATGATCCCGTCGGATCCGAGATCAGGATCCGTGGGATCAGATCCCAGATCCATTTTCTTTCTTGGATCCATGCACATGTCTGCAGTTAGCGGCACTATCTTCAATAATCTTGAGCGTCACCTTCCACGACTTCCGACAGTTTCCCGAAGCTGGGTATATTGCTGGGTTTAAAATAAGATTGACTGACTTCTTTTTTCTTCTGTTTTCTTTCCACTTCACAAAAGAAAACTGCTTCCTTGCCTTGCTGCCTGCGTTTGTGCGAGACTTTTAAGCGTCATGTATTTGATTTAATGCGTATTATCAAAATAAAATGGTTACCTTCTACGGATATTACATATTAATCACAATGACTTTATTGTTGTTTGCGCTGTTCGAGCAATCGAGATAATATGAGAAAAGTAGGTAGGTACCAGGGTATATTGAATTAGGGGGTAGGACCAAGTATAGTAGGCATGATCTCAGCAATTATCGTGTTTTATATGGCGGTTTTCATTATCACAATATTATTTTTGATATCATGAAGTTTGTATATCTCGGTTTTACGAAAAATAGTAGGGCAACAAAGATAAATTTCGCGAAAAAATAATTTTAGTTCAAAACATCCATTCTGGTATGCAAAATTGCCCAGTATGGTGACCGTCTAGTGTGCTTCCAAGGCTGAGTACCTGATATCAACAAGAGTTGTTTACTATTTTGCCTTACGTTGCTAGGTGGTTGCTAGGGAGCTAAGGATACTCTCTTGCGCGATAATTTGCACTTATTTTTCCTCATTATATCGACATGTTGCTGTTTCTGAGACCTAACTCATGCTAAGAAAAAAAGCAGTTTTCTTAAAATGTGTATTTAAGTGCCGTAGCATTAACACAGCTCTGCAATTCTGCTGAAATATCTGCAAAATCCTGACTTCCCGGAAAATTGTTGGTGGTGATGGGGATCGAGCCCGTCGATGAAAAGTAAGTCAATATTCAAAGGCTTCAAAACGTTATTTCTTGTTGTTCTGTGAAATAGCAATGCAAATACCGATGATAGTGCCAGTGTAGAGCTTTCCAATGAAGCATTGCAATTAGTAGTAAAGTTATTATCACCTAAAATATCTTTAATCAAATATTAGAATTCTGCCATCGTCTTGCTGTAGAACAGGGTTACTTTCAATCTCTTGGGAACACGATTTGCCGGTCTCAGATCGACAAACACTTCAGAAAGCGGTAATAGACAATGAAATTTCCCACTTGATAGCATCTCGGGTTTTTATATATCCTGTCTAGAATTTTCATAAATCAGACGTAAAAATGGCCAATTTCGTCAGATTACGAATTTTTGCCATTGGGTCTAATGTAAAGCATGGCTACTTTCAGTCTCTTGGGAACACGATTTCCGTACCTCAGATTGAAAAACACTTCAAAAGTCGCAGATAGTAGACGATTTAATCTACAAGATAGCATCTCGCTTTTTTCTTTATCTGGTCATGTATATTCATAAAACCCTCTCAAATATAGTCAATTTAGCATTAAAGTCTATGGATTTAGAAGAATTTTCATATCCGACTAGATTTGGGCTACCATGTCTGTTGACCGGGGGCCGGGTAGGTACCTCCCTAAGTGACAAGGCTGATCTGAACCGTGCTGCTAACAATAAAAATTAAGTGCACGCTCGCGCTTGTAAATACTCCGGATCCCCTCGAACTTATCCTGAATGCTGCTATAATATTGCTGAACAAATTTATAAATTCTGCAACAGAGACACATAAAAGCACCTAAAATGAAGCATTGCTTATTTTTACAGGATATGAATGTCGCAGCTGCACCACTTGGGGAAATCTGGCAATTATAGTTTATCCCAGTATACCTGAGCTAGTATTATCCTAAATTGTTTTGTTCTCATTTACATGCTCTGTTTGCGTCAAATATCAAAACTGATGCATTAAATGCTATTTTGAATTTCCGGTTGTTACTTTCATAAAATCAGATATTTGAAACATGACGAAAAAGCTTTCGTTTCCATATAGTTTTAACTAGGGCTGTCTAGTTGAATACTATATAAATATACCAAGCCCCCGTGACGTCACGATCTGTCCAACCTTATGTTGTAGTAATCTTGAGAAATTTATCTCGGCTTGCGTTATTTTCTAACGTCTAGCACGTGCTAACTCCAAAGTAATGCTTCGGGCCATGAGCCTTTTGAAAAAAAATGGACTATAACAGCATTCATAATCATCCCAACATGGCACCAGCATCACCACCAGAGCGTCGCCACCCCGAGCCACGCCGTGTCATCGTGTCAGGGACGCCGCCAGCATGTCTGTATGCCTGCACGGCTCTACAAGGCCAAGGCCAATACCCATAACCGTCCGCCCCCTCCCCCCCCCCCCCCCACCTCCGCTGCCAAGCCAGGCAGGTGAGCCGTTGCCGGGGGCTACGCCACTCCTGCGTTGAACTCTCCGTGTTCTGCGGCGCAGTCTGTCGGCTCTTTCGACCGTTGGTGCCTGGGGCGATCTCACGCGGGCCCGCGGGGCGCGATGGTAGGCGGTTGGTACCGGTGGGGAGGGGGGGGGGGGGGGGAGGGAAGGTTTGAATTTGGGATGTCCGGTGTCTGGGAGTGCCGGGTTCTCGGGTAACGATAAAACGCTGGGGGAGGGGAGGGGAGGGGAGGGAGAATGGAGACTGGAGAGGATGGCACGCAGACTGCGAGAGCTGAGTGGAGGCATTTGGGCGAGAATTAGACACGAACTGGGTGACACACTTGGAAAAGTTTTTGACGTGCTGGAGTGGAAGGGAAGGCGAGGGTTGTTTAAAATTTATAACTGGAAGCCTCGAGCTACTAAGTTTTTGAGGAAAACTGAAAAAGGCTGACTAGAATGCCACTTCTGGAACGAATACATTTCATGATCTTGCACTGAAATAAAAATAAATAAAATAAAAGAGTTTTTCATTCATTCAGGCGACACCCGCGACAGCACAATCTTCTGCGGCTCAAATCTCAAAGTAAACGTTTGCAGCGTCTCCAGCCCATAATGCCCTCGGTAACCTGTGACAGAAGATTCCTCAGCGGCCTCCCGTATGGTAGAAAAGGCCCAGAGGAAATGGTCAGCACATTTATCCACCTTGCTGCGACATATGTACTACCGTTATTCTTGCATCTGTTTTTGACGTTTTTTATTATTTCCAGACCCCAAAACACTGGCGGATCCAGGTCCGAGTTTTGGGAGGGGCAAACCATAACAATTTAGTGGTTCTTTCCATGCACCGTACATACATAGGCGTAATGTTAAAATTATGCCGTTTGGAAGGGGCAATTGCCCTATTTGCCCTCCCCTGGATCCACCACTGCCCCAAAAAATCATAACCAATTCAAGAGCCCAATGTTGCTCAATGATAAAAGGTAACCAGGGTATGTAACTACTTACTTACATGTAAGCTAACAGTTGGAATAAAGGTATTTATTTCTTTGCATGAATGAGCCACATTGTCTCGCAAGTGAGGCACATCATCTTTCGGTCTCCCTCAAATCAGCGGTCGCAGTTGCACTTGCAGGGGCGGCCGCTGAGCTCGAGTCCCCGCCGTTAAAGCGCCAGACACCCATTACCGACCGGCAACCGGCCGCACTGAACGCTCTGGGAGCGGTCCCAAATGTGTGTGCTCAGTCATGCTTACAGGATGCTCCGCTGTCCGCCCGCCGGACGCCCGCCGCCCGCTGCCGCTAACCGCTGCTCGCCGCCGCTAACCGCTGCCCGCTGCCGCTAACCGCTGCTCGCTGTGGGCTAGCCGTCGCCCACTTTGGCGCACGCTCAACGCTGCATGCCGCACGATGCAACAATGCACAATGATACTGCGGGTGTGGCTCCCCCAAAAATGCAGAGCTCGTGCCGCAGATGAACAATGAAGATTGGTGATGTTATGGGACATTTTTACAGGCTCATCATGCACGCAGCGCATATCTGAGACTGAGTCATATCAAGATGGAGATATTGCCGTGTTTTGATCTGTCGTGAAATATGATCGAATAGTGAACACGCAACGGTCTAATTCAGATGAATGTCTAATGCTCGTAGATAATTGCTTCAAGAGCAACAATCGGGAAAGCTAAAACACATATGCGTCACACGAAGTTGTTCATGACTGGTAACCAAAATCCAAACGAATAAGGGTATCACCTGAGATATTTTCTTGTTGAAAAGATATGAAAGGCATGAAAGGGGATGAAAGTAATAAAAGAGGCGCGCATGTTTAGACAAGGAGCAAGGAAGCAACAAAACGTGAATAGGTCAAGGTGATACAAGGAAGAGAACACTTCCCTTTCCTGAAATTGGTCATGGCGAACACGCTATTCATGCCGTAGATGTCGTAGTTTAGGGCAGCGGAGCCGAACTAGTTAAACTTTCACGTTTTTATTCGCTGCCCCACGATTTTATCTCTAGTCCACCTGAATTCATTTAGCAGACAGCAGCGTTCGATGCTAAAACTGCCCACCCGGCACATGAGGTCAAAGGTCAAACGATCGGCCCTTGACCTGTGACCTTTGAGTGACCCTCCGCGGTGTGCCCCGGTTGTCAGTTTTCAGAGCTCGTGTGTGCTGTCTGCAGTTTGGTTGGGATGAATCGGCGAAGCGTGCTCAATGGGAATGGTCAGTGTTGGGATAATGCTTTGACTCATATAATGGTCGGGTCGGGGGAACGGTGAATGGTGGCGCTGCCATAAAACAGCCGTCGATGGAACAACTTCAGCACATGGCGGAGAACTGAGACGACTGAGGCGCATTTGCTTCCTAGGGTAAGTTGTAGGGTACAGTCCACAGCAGAAGTAATGTGGGGTTTCAGTCATGGGTATGTTCTGCTTCTGAAGCTTAAGAACGATTAACCAGACTACAATGAAACTTTGAATGTAGCTTATATGTATCGTCACCCTTGCAGCTGCAACTTTAGCTATTGACATCTTCTTTTCGATCACTCCGCATTAAACGATCGCCAGTCAAAGCCAACCGTTGAGATTTGTAAAACCCTACATTACTTTAACGGTGGGCTGTACATCCGATATACCTTCAGCAAAGTCCTCTAAACTCTTAATAACTGATGTTTAGTCAAGCAATTTAGAAGTTGAAACAATGAGAATGTATATTTGAATTTGCTGGAGGCTGAAAAAATTAAAACTTACACAGAAAAAAGTCGACTTTAAGCGTCACACTAATTGTATAACTGAGCCCGAACTTTGATCGCTATCATGACAGTAACAACATTATTTGCCCCATTCGAATGTATTTGAATAAAATGTAGACATGCTTACACAGGGCTAACACGTTTCGGTTGCCGTTCGAGTTAGTCTGTACAGTTGGCTTGGCCTGTATAATTGACACAAAAGCACCATAACTGGGTAAGTTTCCTCGTCGAATTGCACGTCACTAAACTAGTTTGGACTGGGCGTATCAGCACGTGAGCTCCTCGATATATTTCCGGCTGTGATCAGAGAACGAAGGAAAATCACTTACACTTGCACTCGTTCACGTGAATCTCATGTTTACACACTTCATCCGCCGGAAACACTCATCTTTAACCGGAATCAGGATATACGTGTTTAAATCAACACAGGTATATGACGCTTCACTTCCGATGTGACAAACTTCTCACGAAAAAAAGTTCTGATATGAAGCACTTGAAGCACTTGTTAAGTCCTGGGCAAATATGCACTTCATCGCTACTCCAATATCCTCGATATCGAATCATTGAAGGGCTCTTGAGCCTCCATCCTCCGGGCTTGCCTCTTAATCCTCTTCTTACCTATCGGTCGATAAAGTCGCCCTACTTCTTAGACCGATGACCGCGTTTTGGGAGTCACGTCATCACCGCCATGAGATGTTTATCAAGGATTACTGTTTATGTATCAGCCATAGCGATTGTTTGGAGTACGGGGGTCTGGTTCTGGGTGATGACGTCAACAGATTTGAGCCGGTCTACATAGGAGAGGCAAAGGTCACATATTCAAACTGCCATGGGAGCGCGGGGGAGGGGGTGCGACCTGTTGTTGGAGTAAACTTAAGTGTAGCATACCAGTTCATACACGGACAAGGACATGGAACATCGCGGACACGAGCACAACACGCACACGGACATTCGACTCGACATGCGGGACCATGTTGGTCCCATCCCGTCTCGTCCCGGTCCGGCGGTCCGGCGGTGGGTGGACCATCTGTCGTCTGGCCCCGTTTGTATCCAGGCACGTGCTGCGCGGTCAGCGGACACGGGTGGATCATCAGCGTCTGTCAGAACGCGGCACGGCTGTCTGTCGATGGTTTGAGAACGGTGGTCATCGTATTCTGAGATTCGAGGAGCTAAGCACCAGTGTGGGGATGTGTAGAAGCACATAAGTAACAGCTGATAAAGAAGAGTACAGAGTAAAGATTCGATACCACTAAACAAAACAAAAATGCGTGATAAGAATTCACATAAAAGAGATGTGCATATTTCTCAGGACATCTCAGCTGACATTTTGGAGACGGCCAACTTTAACCTTTTTTTACCTTTGACCTTCGTAAAGTCACGAGAACGAACGTGGCAGAGAGGCACACCACACGTTTTTTTTTCTACTCGGACAGCTGTTGCTGGGATCTGTCAGGCCGTATCACCAGACATCGGACAAATATCCTCTTTCTCTGCCAACACCGAACACTGAACACTGAACAGCCTGTGTCTGTCTCTCTGGTTGTCTGTCGAACTAGCGAACATCTGTTGTTCTAGTGATGTATGTGCGTCTCTCAGTGGGCGTCTAAAGCGGCCGTGGTAATTTGGAGGCTACTTTAGTGACAGATGATGGCCCAGTTTCTACTAATTGTGATTTCTGATGCCCCTGATTGTCTGTTAATCTGTGATTAAATGACGTCTAGAGACTAGAACCATTTTGAATGTAGAGCCCAAAACTAAGTGTTGACAATTGACATGGTTCGATTTAATTGGTAAGTACGAAGTTTATCCGTTGGTTTCGAAGCCGTAGTTCTATGTTTGGTATCCGGGAGGTATTGACGGGACAAATGGTAATCAACTCGTAAACACGTGTTATTACAAGTGCAATAAAATTTCCAACAAATCAAGTTCAACCCTAATTTGACAAATCACCCTACCACACTGTTGCTGTGTCATTAATTCGATTCTACAAATCGTGAAATAAGCTTCCGTTTCTTTATGCGCCTCACGAGTGGTCCGTTTCAAATCGTGATAAGAAATGACCGTCTTCACTTCTGAGTCAGCCCACGCATATCATTGGTCGACAAACGACGTCAAAATATGTCCTCTCACGTCATCGACCAGCTAACGAATCTCATCATGGTTAGATCATGCTCCCGCATCAACACTAAGCATCAGGGTAGGTCTGATGAGAACAGGTTTCTCTGCTTGATGGTGGGCTCATTTGATTGCGCTATACTTTGGTTGAAGTACGGATTTTTTTTAGAGTTTCAGATAATGCTGTTGTGAAGAAGTTTGGATAGTTTTAGGCTCCGATTGGATTCAGTTGATTAGCCGTTCGGCAGCAGCAAGCTATGTATGATTCAAATTAGAACGATAAGTGGTCGTTTGATGCATTTGGTGCTAACTATTTCACTTTTTGATATTCCAAATGCAAGAAACTCTTTTGAGGGAGAAAAGCTTCGACCTCAACCTCAGGTAAGCAATGGAATCCAGATTCAATAGGTAAAAAGGTTTCAAATGTTTATCAGCAGTGGACTAAAGGTCGACAGCTTTTAATGTCAATCACGCCCCTGCCATATAAAATAAACGTGTCGAGTATTTATCAATCTAATGAATCAGACGCTATAATCGCTTTCGCTTGAAATACGTCAACGACTTATCATCAGCTCTCGACTGGGATTTAAATAGGGTAGACCGGGGCAAGTCGCCCCGCCGAGGTAAAACGCCTCACCGATGTTTCTCGGAACTGGCAAGGTTCTGGAGAAGCATCATCTCTTCTATAAAACGTGCACTATATGATCATTATATGAGCAGACTGGAAAGAAATTGTGATGACTCTTTAGGGAGATATAGCCAAAAATGTGTTTTTGGAGTGATTTTTATGTTTTGTTGTCAGCTTATGCATGATGGCGTTCTTTTATGGTCCACATCAGGTTAACGACTTTTATGTATTTTGAACAACTTTATCTAACGCTTATAATGCCGGGTTGGTTCGTGTTAAATTATGCCTTGCTGGAGTGCAAGGCGTTGTTCTCTGACCGAACTACGTGATGGGGTAAAACGCCCCAGTAGGTCGCGGGGCAAAACGCCCCATGGGGCGTTTTACCTAATGTGTTGTTCGGACTACCCACTTCCTAATGTTCGGTAGCTGGCTAACAGTAAGTTTCTATGCATTTATATGTACTTTTCTCAGCAACTGGATGGCAAAGGAAGTATTTTGTTAACATTTCCATTGCAATAATTTATTATTTGGCCTTATGAGGCAGGTGAAAAACCTGCTCATACAATAGTGTTATAGCTGAACACCTGATAGGGTGGAAGGAGCTAACTTCAGTGCCGTGCTTCCCAAGGTCTAACAGACCTCTCATATAAGATTTAAGTCAACTAGCATGTTTAATCTTTAATCTAGAGTATGGGGCTTCTTGCCCCAGGCCGTGGGGCGTTTTGCCCTGGGTTTGGGGCAAAATGCCCCATTTGCAGTTGCTTCACAAATCACTTCCTAGCTAGGAGTCCGATCATAAGTGAATGAATTTGAGGGGTGGAATTTGAAGTAAAATGTCCAAAGAACGCATTGAGCACAAATTCGGCCTTCCAGGTGATGTGGGACAAAAGTAATGTAGCAAAATAAATTATCTGGGGCGTCTTGCCCCAGGCTACCCTACCCTCGTCACTACAACAACTCTTACCAAGTCCGTGACCTGTCGTCTTACCACCCACACTTTAAATGGCTCACACCCGATAACCAACCCGCATCTCGAGATCCGCTATATCCCGCGGGATATCCGCTATATCCCAGTGGGGCTCGCGAGCCCCACTGCCCTGCCGCCCAGGGGGGGGGGGGGGGAAACGGAGAGGGGGAGGAGGCTCGCTCCTAACTTGGCCGCGCGCCTGGCGGCTACAGAACGCACCAAATATGGTCCTGTTGCACTGGCGGCGACAGAACAGTGACCGGAGGGGGGCGGCGTGTCACCCGGTATCTGGGCTGATAGGGCGCGCATCCGGCGCAGGGGCGGCTCCAGCGGTGCCGCAGAGGGGGGTGGGCGGGTGCCGCCCGTCTCCTCGCCACCCGCCGCCGCGGGTAGGGGCTCCTGGCGAGGAGAATCCCTCCTTTGAACGCCTCTGCCGCCTCGCGGCGCAGCGGTGGCTGAGCGGGCGGTGTGGGGTCCTTTCGGTACCGACCTGCGCACGCGGAGGACCTACTGTGAGGGTCACGGTAAGGAGGGCTGAAAAGGGGCGTGGCAGCGGTGGGGACGGGGAGGGGTGCCTGTCCTTGGCTGGGGAGGAAGTGGGTCGGCACTGTGATGGGCGTTGGTTGGCCCGCGTTGTGTGCCCTTATTGGGTCAGACAGGACCGAGTAGGGCTGAGGGTGGCACTGTTGATGGACCTGGTGGGGTATGGATGCTCTCCACGCCGCATCAATGCTCTGCTAACTGCTTTCAGACATCGGAAATTATTAGGCTTGTGGCTGTGGTAAAGTGTTCTGATGCAAATTAAATGTCATATGCACACGCATTATTATTTGAGTTGGAATTAATTTTTACAATCAATAAGAAGATTGTGTTGCAACCTCATTTCCTAAAAGATGAAGTTTTGAATTAATTCATCTAGACAACCGTTAGTGAGATAGCTGACTGCGAAAGCCCTTCCATGAAGTGTCGTCGTTATTCTTAAGCAGCCTTCATGCATCGACCAACTAAAAAAGGCCTACTTCTTGGAGATTCTATTCCGCATCTCCGGAAATATCCTAATGCACATCATCAAAAATATAAATTTCCCTGTTACGAATATGAGCCGTTGCTCTTATTCGCAGCGATTCGGTGCCATTGCCAGACACTAGACAGTGTGGGCCATTTTCTGACCCACACGCCATATTTAGTGATGTTGATATGTCGTTTACTGATAATTTGTAATACGTAGTGTAATGACGCTGGTGGCCATTGTTCTCGGCTTTAAAAACGTCAAACTTGATGACGCGCTGGAAATTTGTTGACTGTTGTATCCTGTAAATTGCACGCTCTGAGTACACGATCTACATTCTACAATAATGCATCAGGAAGCAAACGTCCTAAATACGTGTTGATTTCACTCAGTGCTCAATCGCAAAAGTCACAATGACACAAACTAATGCAATGGCGATATTATTGACAGAAATGATTGCTCGGGCCTCTAATTTAGGCAATCGAAGCATTCTGCATTTAGACTTCGGCTGTCACGTCAAATACCTGTCACATCGGAAACCTGACACACCCGTCAACCTCACATATCTCTCATCGGTCAAAGGTCACATTGGTCAGTGACCAGTCCGACATTTAGGCCAGTAAGCCGTGTGAGCCGAGGCATGGCGAGTCAAATGCTGATCCCCTGCCGGGAGAAATCTTGTAGGTCGTAGCTTTGGAGTTCGGAGAGAACATTTCTACGCCATGTCTAAGATACCTGAGGGGAAACAACCTCAAGTTTTTCTCGAAACAGATGTTCCGATATTTGAAGTCATTATCAGAAACATTGTTTAATTAAGGTGGTTGGAATGTTGTACCTACACTTATGTGTTTGAAATGAAGTTTTTCACGGACTATAGCATGTGCTTTAGAGGTGGTATTTGGAAAAGGCAAGCTTAATGATTGACCTTTCTATAATCGCAGCTGTGTGATCCAGTGATTGCTTTACCTCAATTTACATGCAAGAGGCGTAAGATTGCTTTCGGTTTTACACCGTTATCCGTATGATATCACTTTCCATCACCTGTTGCTATTTGCGGCCTCACCTCGCTCAAATGCTATCATTCCACACACACCGGACCGTGGCCATTTTCTCCCTTTCTCGTGTGTTGTTTTCTCCCCCACTCTCGTATCTCCCCATCTTTCTCCTTGACCCGTGACGCCGCCATTCCGCACAACACCCCCGTGAGGTGCCGAGACTCTGCGTCCGTTCCGCTTCCGCAGCCAACCGGGGCGACCGGCGACGGGTCTCCGCCGCCGGTGTGACCCGTCAATGACCTCAGACTGGCGCGTGACGACGCGGCTCACCCCGGCAAAGTGGCCAGGGCGCCGCCCTCAGACATCGATCTACACCGCAGCCACGTGTTGGAGAGACGGGGAACTGGAGGGGAGGGGCTGGGTCTAGGGGGCTGAGTTGGAGCTGGGTTGAATGTCCGCATAACTGACTGGTAACTGGTGGTAACTGGAGTCTGGAGTCGGGACACATTAGCCAAGCGTGACGAGGAAATTGAACGGTTAATGATTATAGGTCACGCACGTTTTACGTTCATTGATCTGGTTATGATGAGCAGCACACGACAAGGGGAAAATGGAGACCGTTTAGAGAGGCGTCGGGCAATGTTTTCCTTAGCGTGAAGGGACCTGGTGTTCTGAGTTTAAGTGCTGCAAAACACTGCTTTCTCACAACATTTAAGATTATCTTTTGTAGATGTTTCTTCATTTATTTAAAAATAAGCAAAAGTGAGATGCAAAGACTTTGAATCAAAGTCACCTCGGTTATTCACGCGACCAAAGCCAGCCTCGGAGGGCCCGTGGCACCCTCTCGAACTGTCTGAGAGATAAGCGCACCCGCGGTGGCCGGCGTAAATGACTGCGCAGTGCGCAGCGTACTCTTCCAACCGGACACCCGGGGGACCATTTCGCAATATTGTAGCGGTTCAACGCACTTCTGACCGTGCCCTCCAGTCCGTCTGGTGTCAGCGGTCTGGGATGCGCCGCGCGAGCGACCGTCGCCATCGGGCAGCTACGCGACAGGATGCTCTGGACTCTGCTCTGGAGTCCGGGAGGATGTGAGGGTAGAGCAGGGGAGGATGTGAGGGGGTAGAGGAGAGGAGGGGGAGTTCCGGCCCACTGGAGGGTGTTGCAATTGCACACTCTGCAGACACAGTTGATAACAGAGCAATGGCGCCCGGTCAGCCCAGTCCGCTTGACGACATAGCTCTGTCGTAATGAGACGGCGGATTTCCACAGGAAAAATCTGCTTCCGCCATTTCTCTAGTTCTCAAAAGGAAATTCCGAAATGTCTTTTTGCTGATTGCGTAAATGAATCCCTCAGCTTTTGAATTCGAAACACTCTAGGCCCCAATGACGCGTTTTTACTTCATATTATTGCAATAACGTTTTCCGAGGCCAATGATTAAGACATGACTAAAAATGGATTACAACCACTTGCCACTAATCCAGTAGGACCTGCTGTGAATATCCAGTCGAAACACATCGCCTACCGTCCGTTCAAATGCTCACCAGTCAACAGACCCGTCCAGTCCGGGCTAATTATGCTACCCCGAATTCCTCGCGGCCTGCCTGCCCGTCTAACCGGCCCGCGAACCACCCAGACCCAGACCCAGATCCAGGGTAGCCCAAATCCTGGCCCAGCCGGCGATCCACGCTCGACAGGGTGGGGCTGCGTGGCGCGCTGGCCGCGAGGGCGCCACATTCGCCACTGGCGCGCCACCGTGCCGCTCCCGCCGGCGGGAACCGGCCACTCCGCTGGTGACCGGTGCCGGGAAGGGTCGGTGAGTCGAGTGCCGAGGTGTTGAGAGGCGTTGGCCTGGGTGGGAAGGGTTTTGAGGATTTGGTGATGGTGGGGCTGGTTGGTGCTGGTGGATATTGGTGAGGGAGGGCCAGGTCATGGGTGGGTCGATTGGTGATTGGTGCTGAGGCTGGCCGGTTGGATGGTTGCGAGGGGCGTTGGCTTGGGCGATAGGGCTCTGTGTCGGTAACTATGGTACAGGGCTGGCCATTTAAATGGTGATATTGAGAATGGCTCGGCATGGCGACGAGGGCAGACTGGTGCTAAAGACCCACCTGGCTCTGTTGGGCGTTGGCAAGGGCGGCATTGCTGGTAACTGACTGACGGAACCGGCAGAGAACTTACAGGGCGTGGCATGATCGGTTATGCAGTAACATAGTTGCTGCTAAAATCCGTTCGTTTACGGTTGTGCCACGTTCAGTTCAGTAGCGGCGGAACACCTTCAGTTAAGGGGGGGGGGGGGCACTGCCGACTTTTGGTCCCATTCTTCCTATGCAACGCCCATAGGGCTAATGTTAAAATGCCAAAATCAAAGGTGGGCACGGTGCCCTCCCCGTTCCGCCGCCTATGGCCCCGTTAACCTATCGGCCACATTCCAAGTTTCTCTAGTAAGAGCAATGCACTGATATGAAATTAGTTTTTAGTCGGCATATATTGGGGTGATGCTCAGTGCCCATCACATCAGCATCGAGATAAATCACAGAATAAAATCTTTTTTAAAGTTATTTGCATTCTTTCCTCGCTCTTTGTCCCAGTTTTCGTTCCTGAATTGAATTTATTTTCGTACCGGCTGCTCTTCTGCGTCATCAATGCATTGGCTAATTTGCAAAATGATCCGTAAAATGGGAATGCCTGTATTCTATTATTGTATACTCACCGGATTCAGCTTTTTCTACGGTTGCTGGAGCAGCATGGATGTTTTCCATTCTGCAACCAGTGCAAGTCCTAAATAGCTTGCTGCGTTCGTAGCTTATTTCTAACCTCTAGCTTATTTCGCTGTCGCTCTATTTTCGGAGCCGCTGTAGGCTTCAGCGCCGTGGTACAGCCGACAGATCTCGGCCTAAGCTCCCAGCGATTCTGGTCGCTCGATCGATCTCCATATATAGCCGCGACACACTGGGCTCTGGGACGGAGTGCCCCGCCCCACTGCCCCCGGGCACGTGACCACCCCGGGCGACCACGTGACTGATGGGCTGGGGGACAGGGGCGGGGCACGGCTAACGACCCGGGTCAGCTGACTGTCGACTATACCGGCAGGGAGGGAGGAGTGTGTGTGGGGGAGGGGAGCTTTGACCCGAGCACTTGGATTCTCACCTGGTTCTCAGCTCTTACATCCTTTGGTAGCGTCTGTAAAATTCCGGATTCCTGACTTAAAGAAGACTTTAAGACTTTAGGAATAATGAAACGATTATTCTTACACATTATTGCAAAGAAATGGTTTTTAGGAAAGATGAGTGGATCCTTTTGTCTTCAGCTACCTAGCAGTTTTTCCTCTGCAATCTTGAACATCACGATCGAATCTCCCACACCACCGCAGCCCGGTCACCGCCAGAAAGCGGTCAGGTGTGTCGTCGCCTCCTCGGCCTCCTATCGGGGCGAGGCGTGACTTTCGCCGTGTGTGAATTCTTGCCAGCTGGACCGGGAAAGTGGCCGGGAACCGGTTCCGTTTCGTGTCATTGCCCGCCACGTGGTACGCCGACCGAAATTGATTTATTTTCGACGGGTGACTGGGGCTTAATTGGAACGGAATGAGTCCTAGTGGGAGCGCTGTCCATTACGGGAATTAAAATGATGTTAGGTATTTGGCTATGCGATAAATTCGTAGTAGGCTTATTGATAAGAAACGCGTATTTTTCACCCAATGGATCTTCCAGATTTAAGCAGCCAGTCACTGCGGCGTTGACTAATATAACTTCAGTACCTATAAGTTCAGGCGTTGACTAATGGCGCCATCTATTGACTGCATTTCATAAGGATAACAAAATATGACAAATTGTCGTTTAAAATGCTGCCCATATTGCAGTTGCCTAATTCAGAAATATTCCCAGCTACGAATAAATGCTTTTTGTTTCTTTGGGCGCTAATGAAATGCTAGCGGGCATTTTATTCGGGGGTAGGGCAAATATAATGCACGCGAAGGCGCGTGAATTCGAATAATTGTTTTCGTTTTCCAAAACTGCCTGTCTCTCAACTGTCACTTTTGTTGTTGCTTTCTTTGAATCGTAGTTTTTGTCAAAGTTGCACGTCCTTTGTCTGTGTTCTGTGGTGTTTTGTTTTCTTGCGTTACTCTCTTCGTTCGTACGTGAGAAGTAACGAAGGTCGTCCCTTGTGTTTTCAGTAACATAAAAAACAAAACTCATCAAACATGTGTGACGACGAGGTTGCCGCTCTGGTTGTGGACAATGGCTCCGGCATGTGCAAGGCCGGTTTCGCCGGAGACGACGCTCCGCGTGCCGTCTTCCCGTCGATCGTCGGCCGGCCCCGTCACCAGGGCGTCATGGTCGGCATGGGACAGAAGGACTCGTACGTCGGCGACGAGGCCCAGTCCAAGCGTGGTATCCTCACCCTCAAGTACCCGATCGAGCACGGCATCGTCACCAACTGGGACGACATGGAGAAGATCTGGCACCACACCTTCTACAACGAGCTGCGTGTCGCGCCCGAGGAGCACCCGGTGCTGCTGACCGAGGCGCCGCTCAACCCCAAGGCCAACCGCGAGAAGATGACCCAGATCATGTTCGAGACATTCAACACGCCCGCCATGTACGTGGCCATCCAGGCGGTGCTGTCGCTGTACGCCTCCGGCCGCACCACCGGCATCGTGCTCGACTCCGGCGACGGCGTCTCGCACACCGTCCCCATCTACGAGGGTGAGTTTAAGACTGGAGTTCATATTTAATTCACCCATCTTTTGAGCAACATAACGATCATGAACTTATCCCAGTAAGTTGCGAGGTCCTGAAGTTTGAAGTTGCTCAGTCGTTGTTAAATGATATCACTGCTGCACTGTGACATGTCCAAACTGTTCACCCAAATGCGATGCTTACGATTTTCTCGTTCGATCTCAGGCTACGCTCTGCCGCACGCCATCCTGCGTCTGGACCTGGCCGGCCGTGACCTGACCGACTACCTGATGAAGATCCTCACCGAGCGCGGCTACAGCTTCACCACCACCGCCGAGCGCGAAATTGTGCGCGACATCAAGGAGAAGCTCTGCTACGTGGCGCTCGACTTCGAGCAGGAGATGGCCACCGCGGCCAGCTCGAGCAGCCTGGAGAAGAGCTACGAGCTGCCCGACGGCCAGGTCATCACCATCGGCAACGAGCGCTTCCGCTGCCCCGAGGCGCTGTTCCAGCCGTCCTTCCTGGGCATGGAGTCGTGCGGCATCCACGAGACCACCTACAACAGCATCATGAAGTGCGACGTGGACATCCGTAAGGACCTGTACGCCAACACGGTGCTGTCGGGCGGCAGCACCATGTACCCGGGCATCGCCGACCGCATGCAGAAGGAGATCACCGCTCTGGCGCCCAGCACAATGAAGATCAAGATCATCGCTCCCCCGGAGAGGAAGTACTCTGTCTGGATCGGCGGCTCGATCCTGGCCTCGCTGTCCACCTTCCAGCAGATGTGGATCTCCAAGCAGGAGTACGATGAGTCCGGCCCCTCCATTGTCCACCGCAAGTGCTTCTAGACGCATTCCAGTCACATCTAGATGCATTCCAATACAGTGTCTTTGTTTGTTGTAATCATGTTATAAAGCTTAACAAATTCGTATATCAACCAAATACATGCACGCGCGTGCTTCATACACTATTGCCTTATTTGGGGATGAGGAAAAGAAAGACGGATGTTGGGGACAGGCTATACGAGTTCAGTTGCATTTGTCAGGAGGATGACTTTTCCCATAGCATTAGTGGCACTAGCTAGGGTTGAAAGGGAGGAGCCGGCAAATAGGTCCAACAATCCATGTGCTGACGGAGGCATTTTTTCGATTTTCTATCGGAATGTGTACCCACGGGGCATGGATCATTTCAAGAGGTTGCCCTCCTTGCGACCGAAAAAGATTAAAGACAGATAAATGGACTGGTGATGCAGCAACGCTTCCCACGGCAGAATTCTCGCAAGGCCTTGTGCCTTGTTTCTGGATTTAAAATTATGTTTAAAATTCTGAAAAATTACATATATATTTTGCTCGGTGTCACGTAGCGAGTACGAAATAGGCAAAGAAGTGGGATGAACGGCGTGCGGTTGTGAGCCCTATAAAACTGGGGACGTAGCTAGAGATGTCAATCGGATACCAACTTCTTGGTTTACCGATACCAACTTGGTATTTGGTATTTGAATTATAATGTGTTTGGTATTTTGCTGGTATCATGAACCCTCACTGACGTATGAGAGGCTGAGAAATTGGTAAACATTTGTTATTTTCCTCATGTTTCCAAGTTGGTTTGGTCTCGGTATTTCCTCACGGTTTTGGTTCTTATTTGGTTTGATATCGGTATTCCGAGTTTCGTAGCAGAGAAACAAAGAAAGACGTAGCAAAGAAACAGGTTTGAGAATTTAGGAAACGATCAATCAATGCGACTTATTTCAGGATTTTTTTTTTCGGAAACTGGTCGTTTTAGACCGCCGAATCACAAATGTTTCCCTATTTAAAACTGTTCAAGCTAAACACATCCACTTGAACTCTTGGACTTCCTCTACTGATTCCACTATTGTATGTAGACTGGGAAGTGAGCATTCACGGGTCATTCAGCAGTACTAGTGAAGTACAACGGCGATATTGATGTGTCATAAAATCATAACGCTTATCAATCCCAGAAAGTCGCCAGTAGCGGTCGCCCTTGACATTATCTTATCTGAACTTGACATAACGCTGACATACGCACACACACAGGCAGACGACAGACGACCGCTCGAAACTATGGCCTTATTTGGTCACACCAGCGCTCGGCCACAATCTGGCTGAAACCGTGCCCCGATGTGATTCAGAGGCATGACGGACGTGCGATCTCATATCGGGAGGTATAGTGAGCGCCAGATTTCACGTGACGGCTATTTGGGACCGAACCTTGGACCGAGCGAAACGGCAGAGGGAACAAAGTTGCACTGTCGTGAAAACAAGATCGTGATCTCATTACACACAGGGTTATTACATCTCATTACACTCACGATACGACAATTTTCAGGTGTTAGGTGGCAGCGCATAATAAGAGATGATATTACTTATATGAAAGCATCTTCATCGACTTTCCTCGTAACCCCTGGTAACCCCAAGCTGCATGATAGTGCGACCTCCGCAGGCGACGATTAAAACGTTCGGCATAATAATTTGTGATGGCCTTGTCAATGTATGGTTCCAGGTAAAGGCTAAACGAAATTCATCGGTCAACCCAACAGCTTCTGAACATTTTGGTGCAGTAGCTAGTGTTGGTCAGGCTGTTACGCCCTCTTGCCCGCACTTTGCAAGATATCCTATCCTCAATAAAATACTGGGAAAACAACTGACGATGGAATTGTATCCCGTTATCTTGTTTGGTCTGTTTAAATGCTAAGATTTTTTTTTTTGGGGGGGGGGGGGGGGCTCGTATGATGTGAGGTTTTCTGGTCATTCTCTCAAGTCTTTCTATTTTCGTTTGTTTTTCTAAGTTTTCCACTAATCAACTGCATCTTTTAAACTCCAGTTGTATGAAGCTGAACTGCCTATTTCAAATCCTGCCTCTGCTTGAATTGCCGTTTCACGTTTATGTGTGGTCCATTCCAGAAGCAAGGAAGAGCTTGCTAGTCTGATAACGAAGGAAGCTGGGCCGTCCGTTCTGCCCCGAACGACAGCGCGGTGTCGAGCGGTGGGAGGGGGCTGATGGGGAGGGGACCGCCAGCCGCGGGGCGGAGGCGGCGGCGGCTCGGAGGTCGGGTCGGCCGCTCTGTCCCAGACGGCGGCCCTTCCTTTGGCGGAGTGGGTGGGTGGGGCGCGCCATCCCAGTCCGATACACACTCCGACCGGGGCCTAACATGGAGCTCTCCTACTTCCACCGCTCCCTCCCTCCACCCCGCGGCCGCCTCTGGCGCTTCCCCGGCACCATCACCAAATTTGGTGCGTCGCCGCCTGCCGGGACGGTACCTCACCCCTCTGCCCCCTCCCCCGACCCTCTGCCCTCCAGGCCAGTGGGTCAGTGATCGGCGGGTCTCGGCTGGGTCGGGAAGGGTCTGTCTCTGCCGCCCGGCTCCGCCCGTTCGCTCGGAGCGCAGCGCCGCCAGCGCCGCACAGTGGTGGTCAGAGGTGGACGTAGTGACATCTGGTGTCGGTACCGTGAACTTGTCGTATATATGTAGCAAAGATCGACCACGACCAGACATGTGCTTGGATCCGAGAGCTGGATCTATGATCTCAGTGGATCTCTCGACAAAATAGAGGGGTTGGATCTATGATCCGAGTGGATCTCTAGACAAAATTCAGGGGTTGGATCTATGATCTGAATGGATCTCTCGACAAAATTTAGGGGTCGGATCTATGATCTCTGTGGATCCAGCGGGCTAAAATTTGTGGAGGACCTATGATCTGTATGGATCTCACGACAACATGTAGCCAATGAAACCCTTATCCTACATAATTGTACACCTTACAGTGCAATACAATTGAGAATTATCACTTGTGGACATGGTTATTGGTTAAGACCACTTGTGATCATTAGGTATCATCATTAAATTTGAATTTAAATAAACAACATTTGTACTACATTTAAAATAAACCAAGAACATGCATATTGCTACTTTTTGTGACCAATTGTAACTTTTTCATGACAGCACTGATGACAATCTTATCAACAAGCTACAGCCACTTTAATTCAAAGAACAAACAGTACAGACAGATGCAGTGGCAGCAGGGCACTGCAGATTTTCATTTTGGTCCCATTCTTTCTGCAACGCCAGTAGGGCTAATGCTAAAATGCCAAATTCTATGGGGGGCACTGTACCCTGGTGCCACACCCCCCCCCCCTGTTCTGCCGCCTATGGACAGATGTTAGGAAATCAAACCTGGAAGCCAAATAGGTCAGTTTTGTTAAAAATAATCCAGCAATCCACTTCTGCCAGGTATGAAATCCCAATCCAGAATGTTCATATGAGCTATTAGTATGTGCAACACAATTTCGATTTAGTAAGAATAGCAACCAACCTCTAATACTTTCCTAATAAAATTACAAGTTCAAAAATGGCATCAACTTCTTCAGATTACCTACCTACTTTTGGCCACTTTTGGCATCCTGCCAGCTGCCACGTGTGGTGCCATGCTGTGCTTTTGTTATGAGAGAGCCTCCCAAAAAAAGACAAACGAAATTCACAGCTCACGTTTTGGTAATATGGTTTTATTACGTCATTATCGTTTGACCAATGAAAAATCTTAATTTGACCAAGACCGTAATGATTCCAAAAGATTCCCCGTAATAGGCCCTCTAAACTAATGACGTAAGATATTGTTATTCTTTTGAAAAGTGAATAAAATTAAGATGCAAGGCGCACACCGCTCAGGGCCATATAATACCGTTTCAGCTTACGTTTACGTCATTAAATTCAACGCTACAAAGATGATATTCACAAACAATCGTATCGTAAAATCATGTGAGGCAGAAAAAATGAACATTCTTTAAAAAAAGCTCCAGACTTTTGAATTTCCAGTTTGATTTTTTATTTATTTTCATTATACTCGAAGGTAGAACGCCTAGCTCATTTGTTATTTGAAATGACGTCACGAGTTCAATTTAGATACTGAATAATCATTTTACGGCAAATATCCCAGGCCATTACAATTGATATTTCGCTTCCCATCGCTTCCGCAGGCTGTTGAATATTTTTATACTTTTGTTTATATCTCAGTTTATTTTATCAAATATTTCTTTCAATAGATTGAAATACCTTTACCTAACCAAGCCACATGTGTCAGTATCATCTTTTATTGTTTATCAATCAATTGTGGTAGCTGGAAACTGGAAAGCCTCATGGTTGTCTAATGCAAGATCAATGAGATTGTCTTATCAATATCATTATGTAGATTCTAACATGAATTGTGATGTGGTAGGTACCTAGTTATGTATTGTTCATTAGTCATTACTTTGACTTACCTCTATGTTAATTGTTAATGCAAACTTTTCTGTTGGTATGTGAACTATGAACAATCTTCATGTCACTCAATTCTCTCAAGTTGTGACCAGTGGCGTATCCAGGATTTCTCTCAGGGGGGATCCGCAGTCAAAAGGGCCCTTGACTGACTGGGTTGAAAGGGCCCTTAAGTGGCAAAAGGGCTCTTGTAGCCTGAGTTGAAAGGGCGTTCAACCCGCGTCCCGTGGGGGGGGGGGGGGCGAAACGGCCCCCTGCCCTCTTCCGTAGCTATCTCCTAAATGACTGCAGATATCCCCACCAAACTTTCAGAACCTCTACGGGCATCCATTTTACACATTGTGACCATTGTTTTTTTCCAGAGGCTATGATAGGTTGGCCGCAAATGACGTCATGTTCTGCCATTTTCGACCCAAAAAAGGTTTCGCAGGAAGAGCTGTCAGCCCTACAGAGCTGTAGAAACATAAAAATGTTCCGAGATAAAAGGTGTACAATTAACAGGCCTAGGTCAAATCTGAACACAGTTTAGCCCCGCCTTGGGTTGGGCCCAGGCTGGAAGGTTGACCCTAGGTCAAATCTGAGCACAAATTACAGAAAGAGTGTCAAAAGAGTTTTGTTTGTTTTGTTGGGCTATACCCTTTCGGTCTGACCAGACCATTTCAGGGCCGGAAGGATGATAGGAATTGAGGGAGACATTGGTCTGGGTGGGCACCTTGGTGAGTCACCGGGGCTGAGCCTGTCCAACAGGACAGGCCGACTGCAGCCCCCAAAGTGCTCACTGCACCCGGTTACGAGTGTGCTTCCTTAGGAGCTGCAGTGCGCTCCAATGGGAGCCGCCCGCATGGTATAAAGTTGCCCGTCCAGGTCCAGCCTGGATCATGGGTTGCGGCATGGAGGAGAAGGATTTGAATGTCCTGAGGATGGAAACGGCGAAACGGGTGTTAACCCGCGCCGGGCCGGGGGGGGGGGGTGTTTGAACACCCCCTGCGGTTTTTCGCAGATATCTCAAAAACGGCGGCGCTCCACACCTGTTTGTGCATATTTTCCGCACATGTTGTGAAAATTTCAGACCCAGGTCGCCTTAGGTCAGGTCACCAGGTCACGCCAAGTGACCTCACCTCAGAAAAAAATAAGAATGCTCGTCATAGCTACACCGATTGATCGATTGCCTTGAAACTTTCAGCGATTGATAAGAGCAACATAATCTATAAAATGTTTATCTCGGAATTTCGATATCGGTGACCTAAGGTCAGGTCAGTATCGCGGCCTCTCCATTACCTATCAGTCAATGGGAGAAAATTGAAAAGCGTCTGTTTTGCACGAACGCTATTCTAGACACTCTCTAACATCGAGATGTAAGTAAAATTGGCACACTGAATCGGAAAATGGCAACTGTGACCCCTCGTTATGTCCCCGAGGTCATCTCAGGTCACGAACAGAATCTAACAGTTTTTCGCCAATAACTTCTGATAGAGGCGTGCTAGAGCGCTGAAAACGCCTTAGATGTGTTCGAATCGACGTTGCGGATCGAATGATATGTAACATGACCTTTTCCGGTCAGGTCATGACCTTGACCTGAGGTCAAATTTTCAAGTTGACCTTTCAAGGTCCAATTATAGTTCATTCGACGCGTCTCGACGAGAGGAACACGATGCTGGCATAATTAATGTCATGACTCTTTTGAGTCAAAAGTTATTGTCGAAAAAAACGCTTTTCGTAAAAACGGCTATTTTTGGAGTTTTTGCCCTCTGGAGGCTAAACCGTTGACCTGAGGTCAAATCTGAGAACATTACTCAGAAAGGTCTGTAAAAGGGCTATTGAATGCCCTTTTCTCTGGCGCTGTAGCTCTATCGGTTCCCGAGATAGTCGTTGGCAGTTTCCAAAATGTTGAAATAGTCAACATTTTACCTTTGGTGACCCCTGGTGACCTGACCTTTGACCTGACCCAAAAAATGAGCTTAGTGTTTTCGTCCTTATTTTGGACGTTCTTTCGATTGCCGCTTTTTGCGTGTCGCTACGTGGCCCAGGAGCCGAGTTAGAAGGGGGTGTTCAGACACACCCCCCTTCCGGCCCGGCGCGGAATCTCAGAGCACCGGCCCGGCGCGGGTTAAAAGAGCTATTAACTACGCTTTTCCCCGGCACGGCATTCATTTCCGAGTGATGCGGTGGTTTGTTGAAAATTGTCGAAATTGGACCAGAAAATTGGCGAAATTTAGCCTTGGATGACCTATGTGAACTGACCTTTGACCTGATCTAAAAATGACCAGAGTAATTTCGTCATTATTGTTTGCGTCCTTTCGAACGCTGCCTTTGGCGTGCTGGTACGTGGCTCAGAAGCCGAGTTAGAAGCAGGGGTGTGGAGCCGGAGCTGGAGCCGGAGCCGCCGGAGCCGGCATATTTTGCCCGGAGCCGGAACCGGAGCCGGAGCCGTCCAAAAGGCGGCGACTCCGGCTGCTTTTTTGAAGAGGAAAAAATTATTGACCTACATAGTTCGGTTTGACAGTACAAGGCAGTAAAACATGTGGTATTCATAATAGCCTTGTTATGCAAATACAGAAGCAACGTGAACCAATCCTTCATCTTTTCTCTTCCACCCGTATTTAATTGTATAGAGGATGTACTGAGTATTGGAGTCGAAGTCGGAGCCAGAGCCGGAGCCGAAGCCGATTTTTTCTCCAGAGCTGGAGCCGGAGACGTCTGAAATTTCCACGGCTCCGCATCCCTGGTTAGAAGGACCCTGGCCGGCCGAGTGGGAGGGTGGGTGCCACCACATCGTTCTTTTTGCGACAGCTCGGGACACGTCGGCAACAGAGAGCCAAAACTGGGCATAGCTACCTGACCTTTGATGCAAACCGGACCTTGTGACACCTGCATTTTCAAGGGGGGTCTCTGGTCGTCTTAAGGACCCTCTGTTACCCTCAGAGGGACCCTCTGAGGGCCTCTGCAGACCATCACTGGCCTCAAAGGGCACTCTAGTGGCCTCCATGGACCTTCTAGGTACCTGAAAGGGCCCTTTGTTTTCTCTCCAGGGGCCCTTGTTTACCTCAAAAGGTCCTCTTTTACTTCAGATGGCCGTATGTTTGTCTAATACATGAGGCCCCTGGTGGCCTGAGAGGCCCTGTTTGTGTCCCAAAGGGCCCTTTGTTGACCTCTTAAGGCCCCTAGTTGGCCTAAAAAGTCCTCTGATTGTTCTAAAGGGCCCTCTGTTCCCCTCAGAGGGCCAGTCTTTTCCTCAGAGTGCCTGCTGACCTCATAGAGCCCATAGTGGCCTGACATAGCCTTCATATCACCTCAGAGGGCCCTCTGTTGTAAGGCTCAAGTGACCTTCTCAGAGGGCTCCGGCTGCCCTGTGACTGACAATTGTCCACTCTTATCCCCCTTTTGGGTGACCTATTTTCCCCTCTGACACCCAAGCCAAAATACAATTTTGGGACACTGACTCCGAGGGCCAGTTGATTTTCAGAGGGCCCTCTTTGAAGTGGATGTGAGGACCCGCTATTCGCCTCAGAGGGCCCTCTGGTGGCTTCAGACTTCAGAGGACCCTATTTTGGTATCAGCGGGCGCCTCTCTGTGGCATCAGAGGGCCCTCAGAGGCCTCAAATGGCCTTATTACATCTCAGAGAGCTGTCTTTGAACTCAGAGGGATCTTTTTTACTTCTTTGTGGTGTCTAAGGGGGGCCCTCTGGCCTTTGTTCGCCTCAAGGGGCCTCAAGGGGTCCTCCGATGACTTCCAAGGACCCTCTTTGATCTCAGAGGGCCTGATGACCTCATAGGGCTCATGGTGGTCTGACATAGCATCATATCACCTCAGAAGGCCCTCCAGTGGCCTGAGAGGGCACTTTGTGGCCTTTGAAGGCCCTCCATTCGCCTTAGAGGGCCCTCTTTGATCTCTTTGATATCTTCGATCTCAGAGGGCCCTCTTTGAGGTGGCTGTGAGGGCCCTTTGTTCACCTCAGAGGGCCCTCTGGTGACCTCCAGGGACCATCTTTAATCTAAGAGGGCCGTCTGGTGGCCTCATAGGATACCTTGTGGCCTGAAATTGACCCTCGTACCTCAGAGGCCCTTCTGTTCGTCTTAACAGGCCCTCTGCTGGTCTTAGCGGACCTTTTGTGTGCCTGGGAGGGCCCCCTGAGTACCTGAGAGGGCCCTCTGTGTGTTTGAGAGGGCCCTCTGTGTGCCTGAAAGGGCCCTCTGTGTAGTTTGCCTGAGAGGGCCCTCTGTGTGCCTGAGGGGGCCCTATGTGTACCTGAGAGCGTCCTCTGTGTGGCTGAGAGGGCCCTCTGTGTGTCTCAGAGGACCATATGTGTACCTGAGAGGGCCCTCTGTGTGTCTGAGAGGGCCCTTTGTGTGTCTCAGAGGGCCTTGTGTGCCTGAGAGGGCCTCCTGTGTGCCTGAGAGGGCCCTCTGTGTGTTTGAGAGGGCCCTCTATGTGCCTGAAAGGGCCCTCTGTGTACCTGAGAGGGCCCTCCGTGTGTTTTAGAGGGCCCTCTGTGTGCCTGAAAGGGCCCTCTGTGTACCTGAGAGGGCCCTCTGTTTGCCTCAGGGGGCCCTCTGTTTGCCTGAAGGGCCCTCTGTGTGCCTGAGGGGGCCCTATGTGTGCCTGAGAGGGCCCTCTGTGAGCCTGAGAGGCCCCTCTGTGTACCTGAGAGGGCCCTCTGTGTGTCTCAGAGGACCATATGTGTACCTGAGAGGGCCCTCTGTGTGTCTGAGGGGGCCCTATGTGTGCCTGAGAGGGCCCTCTGTGAGCCTGAGAGGGCCCTCTGTGTGCCTGATAGGGCCCTCTGTGTACCTGAGAGGGCCCTCTGAGTGCCTTAGAGGGCCCTCTGAGTGCCTGAGAGGGCCCTCTGAGTGCCTGAGAGGGCCCTCTGGGCTCTGGCCCCCGTTCGTCTCAGAGGGTCCCTTTATTCGCCCCTTTAGAGGGCCGAATAAAGGGACCCTTTAGAGGGCCCTCTGTTTGCCTCAAAGGGCCCTCCGTTTGCCTAAAAGGACCCCGTATTCGCCTCAGAGGGCCCTTTGGTAACCACAGGGGGCTCTATCGTTGCATTGGAGGGCCCTCTGTTGCCTCCGAGGGCCCTTTTTATCTCAGAGGACCCTCTTTGACCTCAGAGGGCTCTTTTCGACCTATTCGAGATGTCTGAGAGGGCCCTCTGAGTGCTTGAGAGGGCCCTCTGAGTGCCTGAGAGGGCCCTCTGAGTGCCTGAGAGGGCCCTCTGAGTGCCTGAGAGGGCCCTCTGAGTGCCTGAGAGGGCCCTCTGAGTGCTTGGGAGGGCCCTCTGAGTGTCTGAGAGGGCCCTCTGAGTGCCTGAGAGGGCTCTCTGGGCTCTGGCCCCCTTTCGTCTCAGAGGGTCCCTTTATTCGCCACTTTAGAGGGCCCTCTGTTTGCCTCAAAGGGCCCTCTGTTTGCCTAAAAGGACCCCTATTCGCCTCAGAGGGCCCTTTGGTGACCACAGGGGCTCTATTGTTGCATTGTAGGGCCCTCTGTTGCCTCCGAGGGCCCTTTTTGATCTCAGAGGGCCCTCTTTGAGCTCAGAGGGCTCTTTTCGACCTCTTCAAGATGTCTGAGAGGGCCCTCGGACCTGAGAGGGCCCTCTGAGTGCTTGAGAGGGCCCTCTGAGTGCCTGAGAGGGCCCTCTGAGTGCCTGAGAGGGCCCTCTGAGTGCCTGAGAGGGCCCTCTGAGTGCCTGAGAGGGCCCTCTGAGTGCCTGAGAGGGCCCTCTGTGTGTCTGAGAGGGCCCTCTGAGTGCCTGAGAGGGCCCTCTGAGTGCCTGAGAGGGCCCTCTGTGTGTCTGAGAGGGCCATCTGTGTGCCTGAGAAGGTCCTGTTCGTTGTAAAGGGCCCTTAATTTACTCTACAAGGTCCCTCGTTGGCCTAAAGGGGTCCTCTGATAGTCCTAAAAGGGTCCCTAGAAATGTAATTGATACTTTTCATTATGTAAAAAAAAATGTAAGTGGTGAAAAGGGCCCTCAAAGTGTTTTCAATTTTTTTCGAGTAAAAAAAAAATTTTTTTTTGCTCCAGGGGGGACCCTAGGACCCCCAGGGTCCCCCCTTGGATACGCCACTGGTTGTGACCGTCATGAGCCTCCTTTATTTTGTATTCTGTATAATGTAACTGGATGCCTTTACTAATATGGTCTTTGTATAAGATTGTTTGTTTCTAACCATACTTTGGTATTCATAACTTCTTATGAAAGAAAGTTGTTAACATTTTGAGCACCTATGTATGAGCTATGATCCCAACGGATCTCACGACAAAATTGGGGAGCCAGATCTATGATCCGAGTGGATCTAGCGACAAAATTGAAGGGTCAGATCTATGATCCCAGTAGATCTCTCGACAAAATTGAGGGGTTGGATCTATGATCTGAATGGATCTCGGATCGGGATCCATGGGATCGGATCTCAGATCCATTTTTCCGGATCCAAGCACATGTCTGACCACGACACCTGTAATGTAAGAGCTGGAAGCCTCTGAGACATTCTAAGCTATCATCAGGTCCAATGACTTGCCTCAGCCTGACTTGGCCGTGGTCGACTTAGCCCAATGATTCTTCCATAATGTATAATCCCTCGACCCCGAAATGGTCTAAATTGATCGAAAGACTGTAAACCAGTGTTCGCCACGGGCCGCAAAATCCCAGTCCCGCCGAGCCCAAACACATGGGTTCACAGCCCGGCCCAGCCCGAGCCCATTCATGGTAAAAGTGTCAAAGCCCAGACCGGCCCAGCCCGTCAAAAACGAATGGATTAAAAATTATTTATTGACACCACACAGGTATCCAAAGGTAGCAAAGAAACAATCTTTTGCGAGCAGCATGCACAACGCGCATTTCATGCGTGCTTTATTAACTCGTTTTTGAGTCTTGCAAAGTAATAAGCTATGCAGTTATAGTTTTTGTATCTATTGCGAACCCCTGACTCCACTTTACAGTTCCTGGCCCAGCCCATCCAAAGCCCATCGATCCTTTATATTTTAGGGCCCAGCCCAGCCCGTAGCCCAGCCCAGCCTATGGCCCATTGGGCTTGCCCGGCCCATGGCGAACACTGCTGTTAACTAACAAAGCAAGCAGAGACCATCCATGAGCATTATTCCATATCCATTCCATATATTTCATATCCTTCATCTCATTGTTTTGTCCGTCTATTCATGAAATTGAGCATTGGCGGTGGAACACCTTCAATTAAGGGGGGGGGGGGCACTGCCGACTTTTGGTCCCATTCTTTCCATGCAACCAGCAACGCTCATAGCGCTAATGTTAAAATGCTAAAATCAAAGGGGGGCACGGTGCCCCGGTGCCCTCCCCCCCCCCCCGTTCCGCCGCCTATAAAATTGAAATCGTCTACATAAGAAATCGTCTACGTCTCAATAACCCGTATAAGAAAATATCCGCACGCCGATGATAAACTTTCCGCACAAGCTCTGATTTGGCTGGCATTGCCGGTCAATGGTACTCTGTCTCTTTGTCTCTTTGGGCACACAGCCCGTACAGCCCAGCCTGTACGGGCTGTGCGCGGGCTGTTTACGGGGTAATGCCCAGTGATTATAGTTCGCGGGGATGGGTTGAATTCCAAGGTGTTTACCTACATTATGGCACCGCATTCCGGGGAAGAGCGAAAAGACGCGAGGGAGAGGGAGAGAGAGAGAGAAAGAGAGAGAGGGGAGAGAGATGGGGAGGGAAAGAGAGAGATGGGGAGGGAAAGAGAGAGATGGGGAGGGAAAGAGAGAGATGGGGAGGGAAAGAGAGAGATGGGGAGGGAGAGAGAGGGAGAGAAAGAGAGAGAGAGAGAGAGAGAGAGAGAGAGAGAGAGAGAGAGAGAGAGAGAGAGAGAGAGAGAGAGAGAGAGAGAGAAAGAGAGAGAGAGAGCTTATCTGGATCTTCTCTAGCCGTGCCGTGGTAGGGAAGGCTTTTTGATGCAAAACAGCTTGAACTTGGAAAGTACTTGGTCCAGGTTTTTATTTACCCTTTATCCTCTATGTCATTTCGGTGTTATATCCACGCATGGTATTTCGTATGTTGAATAATGAATTTGCTATATGAATCAAATATAAGCCAACTTTAAATGGATAACTCTAAACACTTCTGCACCTGAATTTAATGCAATCATTCTGCTCATTGGATTTGGGATCGATTTGACATTGGATTTGAGCGTGCAATCCATGTCACCTACTGTTTCCGTCGTAATTGAATAGGTGATATTGACAACACAATTCCATGCATTGGCAACGCAAATTCATGTCAACCTTACCCACAAAGCCATTACACCACACGAAATATTATATTTGCATATCTGTGAATCTACACGCGCAACATATTGTAAGACAGCTATTCATAGCTTGTTTAGCGTAACAACAGGCAAAATAATTGCGAACCATTAGATAAAAGTCACTTCCAACTGTATACTGAGATCCGGTCAGTACCATGTCGAGACACAAATAATGAAGCAGTTTTTTACTTGGCACAGGCCATAGCGAGCCAATTTGCCGCCAAGTCTTCTGTCATTTATCGGAAATACGTGTGCACGTGAATTCGTATTGTGGATGAATAGTCCTATTCGCTCGGTATTTCTAAGCGTTCGAAAGGCATTCTTGCCCTTCTCATGTGCTCGCAGTCATTGTATTGTGTAGTATGTTGACTGGGCAACTCATATAACAGTCACCTGTCGAAAGGCCTAACAAACACAAACCGCCAACAGTGTCAGTAGCCCCGAGAACACCGATAAGTCTCAGTTTAACCACCTATTCACCACAATACATGTCAATACATACATGGGCCCATCATCTCCACCTGCTGGGCCGGGCAGGGAGGCAGGGTGGACAGGTCGGCGCGGCAGTCGAGCCGGTACCGCGCCACCGTGAAGCTCAGGTCAGTGTAGGTCACCGTGGAGGTCACGGTGATCTCGTACCGGTGACGGTTCCGCCGGCGGTGGCCCAGCAGCAGGAGGCGCGCTCGCTCCAAACCATCTGGAATGGCAGAGGTGTGCAGGATGAGACATAGACCATACTGTAATTAGAGCACATAAAATATACCATTGGTCAATTTGAAAATGTGTTATTGTTGTTCCTGTGAGGTACAGATTCAATTAATTTGATTCGGGAAAATGTATAAAAAGAGTATGATACAGCAAGAAAATGCGAAGGATATACATGATCCAGGAAATGCCAACTTCATACTTCGTCACACCGCTATGTTTTACTGATTGACATTGCTGCTGAAAACGGTGTATGACAAGTACCACATGAAATGACTCATTCTGAACCTTCCTCACATCGCAACGGCCACCATCCTGGTCACCTACTCACTCATCTGATCAGAGGCAGTAGCGGGGTCAGACTCCTCCAGCTCCTGCTGGGAGCTCTGGAGCTGGATGGCGGAACGAAGACTCTCCTCCAGTTCGTCAGAATCAGGGGCATCCTCGGCCTCAGGACTCTTAGATGAAGGCGGCTGAGAAGTCTCTTCTTGGTCCGCTGCAGTATCCGGCTCTTCTCGATCGAAGGACTCGTGCTTGCTGTTGTTGTTGATGCTGATGTGGCTCTCGTTGTTTCCGTGGTTGTTTGCATTCTCCTTTTCAGCTATCTTTTGCTGATCTTCACCACCGAGCTCATCGTTTTCATTTTGCTTTGCAGGTATATCCTCCATAAAGTTTTTGTTGACATCAACACCGATCTGAATATCCTCCTGAACTTCAGCAGCATCTTTTTCGGCTGTTTCAAACATATCGGTGTTATTTTCCCCGGAAGCATCTTGATTATCCGTTTTCTCTACGCTAATGCCGCCATGAATATCTACAATATCCGTTAAATCGTATTCCTCACTGCCTGAACCTTCAACTTGCGCTGATTCTTGTTTGCCAACATGCTCCGGAGAAGGCCACCGATCCGGCAGTAAATCGCTAGACCACATTACGGCACTATCCTCGTCTTCCGAAGCGCCAGATCCTGAGCTCTCGGACTGTTCGGCAGTTGCCTCGTGACTGGTGTCGCCAGATGATTCCAGAGGGACGAAGAAGATGGGTGTGTCGACTGCGTCCGGCTCTCCATGAAGCATGTCGTGTTCTCCGCTACCGGAGCCTGCTTCTCCACTGACGATATCCTTTTCTGCAGTGCTCATGTCCTTATCTCCACTGGCCATATCATCTTCTTCGTGAGCAAAATGGTTTTCTTCTTTGGCTGTATCGTGTTCTTCGTTAACCATGTCTTGCTCCCCGCTGCCCAACTCCTTTTCGTCATCATCTTTGTCCTGTTCCCCACTCCCAATGTCATCTACATGGCCAGCTTCATGTCCCTCATTGTTTATGTCATGCTCACCACTGCCTTCTTCGTCTTCTGTTTTTAAACCACTCTCAACAATGATGTCTTTGGCTGGTGAGGGAGTACCAAGCCGCACCATATCAGCAACCACTGGATCAATTTGCATGTCTGAGATTTCAGTACCGCTAACTGAATCAGGATGTGTTATTTCTGAGTCAATGTGTGCGTCTGGTTCACTGTCTGTTTGCGAGTTTATTTCCTCCAGTGATGCTGTTGCAATTTCCGAGTCATGCTCCGCCTCCAGCTCCACGTTAGTGTCTGATTCTGAGTCTGTACCTGTCTGCGATTTATTATAGATCTCAGAGTCCTTTGCTGCCAGAGTGGTGATGTCTGCGGGCAAATCCGTGCTCACACTTATATCAGACTCTGCATGTTCTTCGTGTGTAATCTCTCCAGACGTATCAGGCTCTGGCTGCTCCGTCTCAGCCAGTGTGAGCGCATTTTTCTCTTCTTCTGGCGCAATGTTGACCTCTGACTGCTCCTTTGTGTCTATTTCTGAGTCAATATCTTCAATATCTTCCTCTGTGTCTGCTCCTGAGTCGATGTCCCCAGCAACCGCCACTTTAACCCTTGTATGCTCCTGTGCTTCTGTGTTAGTATCTATTTTCTGCGTCTCCGCTACAGGCTCTGTCTGAGGCGCCGGTTTCACATCACCGTCGACACCCTGATCTTCCACGTCCCCACTCTTCAAAATAACCTTATGGACATCCCCAGCGTCCACCGAACTGCTGCCGGGAGGGATGGTCTCGATGGTCACTCGATCTGTCTCGATAACGGTCGGCCTCGGCCCAGACACTCTGTTTGTGTTCGTGTTTGTGTTTGTGTTTGTGTTTGTGTTTGTGACCGGACGTCGGCGATTCGGACGGCTTTTCGCCGGAGCTGATGCGACGGGGGCCGGCTTCTGAGAGGCCGTCCTCACGGGAGATGACGTCCGCCGTCTCGCGCCGCAGCCCTGTATAAATTGGACAAAAGGGTTAGCATCAGTAGTTTAAAGGGCATCTCAATTAGCAACTCTAAACTTTTTGATACTTTGACTGAATACTATCTTAGTGGCAAACCAATGATGCGTGGGGTAAGGCGAAGAAACAATTCGTATTTTGATCAGTTACTCACTTTTTGAATTGAGCGTTGTATCTGACAGCTTGCCATGGGAGACAAATAATTCATCTAAATTTTTCGTTTTTGTTCGATTTAGTTTTTCCAACCTCGGACTAATAAGCTAAACCGAGCATATCTTAGCATTAAATTATCACTAATTCATTGACGAACTTGTAATAGGTCCGGCTATAAACTGACGGATTAATTTTGATACACAAGTCTACACAAGTGACACGTGCGAAGTCATTTAAACGAGAAATAGTTTCGGCAAGCGATAAATGCATAATTCAAACTTACGTCATCTGTGGAAGGAACAGTCGGCATTTGAGTAGTTCGGCAACGGTTGTCTAAAAAAAAACACGACGGTTTTTAATTGAGAATGCGCACTGACAATGCTAAATAAACACACGAAGGCTGTCTAATTATTCTAACACCAAGCAAGGTTGCCGATGCTCCTTTAGCACATATCCTTCCGATATACACGCATAGATCTGTTGGGTGGCTCGAACAACCAAGGCTGAAGCCAATTCTTTTTGCAGTCAGGAAATCGCATGTGAGAGCCTATTCAAATGCAACTTATCAATTGAACGCAAGGAGCGAGCGTAAAGCAGTTCGATCGATGCCAGCGCAATTAAATATGAATAGGCTCTCGCATACAAATTCCTGACTGCGGGAACAGCCTGTTGTAACCTTTAGAGTCTGATATAAGTTAAAGTCAGTTAGGAATTGCATAAAATCATATTAACACGTTATACGATGGAAGTATTTTAGAAGAAAATAAACTTGTGGATATGTAAATATGTTGATTATTTTGAACAAAAAAATGTTGGGCAAAATTAAGTTCCGTTATTCAAAGTTAAACACTGCTTTACCACAATGCACACTTACTCGTATCGTCGCACAAGAAGGGCTTGGTGACGGTGACCAGTGACGTCAAGGTGTGGTGGGTGATGTAAACTCGCCACGGCAGCAGAAAGCCGCGCGGATCCACACCGCCCTCTGGCAAAATAACGTCATGGACGGGGGGCGTTAGTTAAGTCAATATTATATAAGACATTGGAATATCGGGTTATTGTAGAAAGACGCACAATGCAAAAAATGGATGTAATACCTATACCAACATTACAAAATATCATAAATTTTACCATGACACAAAACAAAACAACCTCTGCATTTCAAATAACCATCATAATTGATTTATCACCTCCTTTGCTTCTATATCGATAGAGAAAAGGAAAGGGTGATTTGTCAACAACCAACATATTTCTTGCGTTCTCGTAAAATAAACCATTTCCTCAGTCCCAGACCTCAAAGCGATTCGCTGGGGTTGCTGAGCAAACCAGTCCCACTAGAGTGTGAAAAGGATAATATTTTCTGATACCTTACAAACCGACGGATAAGCTGCAATAAAAGTTCCATTCAAAACATTTTTGAATGCCACTCACCATCACTGACGGAGGGATGCAGGGTAGGCACTCCGAGGGCGACCGAGCGTACACCTTCCGGCCCAGCGATGACCCCAAGCAGCACCGCTAGCAGGACGGCCCTCATGGTCACCATCTCCTTACGACAGAGGGGTAACCGGCAGACTGGGCTGCGTGGGGATCTCGAGTCCTCTCACCTGGTTACGGTCGGTGAACTTTCCTCTTCATCAGACTGAGGGATAGCCTCGGGGCTCGCCTCAGGATACTGGTGGGAGAAAGGGCGGCAGCAGTGGCAGGGCCCTCTCGCGAAAACAACCCACCGGCCCTTCAAAACATTCCTCCGCCGGCCGCGATGGCCGCACGAGAAAGACCCGCTGAGGATGGCGCCGGCGGAGAGGCGAATCATTGGTATTTGATTGGTAATGGAGCATAAGCGGACATAAAAAAAAGATATTTTGTTCGAATCGATGAATGGGTGGCTTTGGGCTTACGCTAAGACACTATACGAATCCACTTTGCTGGCTCCCAGTTCATAGGACCTGGCTTTACGGAACATTGTATGCATGTATGCATGCATGTATTACCATCATGGACAATCCACACGGGGCGTGGCGTGGCGTTGTTTATGTAATGATAGGTAGAATTGTTCAAACGAAATATTTTGAGTGCATATTCGATGCAACACCGATATGCTGTTTGCGTTATCCGTCCCTTCGGGCTGGCTGGCGCGAGTGTCATATCTTTTTACCATGTGTATTGCAAGTGTGGCGCCGTTTTGCACCAAGTTGTATCGTCGAAAAAAAGTTATCGTCGCCCGAATGTCAACAAAAAGAGGATCTACCATGGTTTCCTTCCTGGCTCAATCAAATCCGACATCTTAAGATGAACGTATTAACGGATTGACCTGCAGAAACTATGAGATGCATAACATAGGCACTACCGTCAGAACATTCTAAGTCTATTTTTTCACAACGTGATATACCCTGACCGAACACAGTCAAGAGCATGGCACTTCTAAAACAAACACTACGCCTCGATAGTGCTTCTATCCTCGTTTAGATCGTTATCGGATTTTGCGAACGGTTGTATTTCCGATTTCCAGAAGAGTAAGATGATGACGTCCATGGCGATACTCATGACAACTGCGATCAAAAAGAAGTACCGCCATTCTTGCAACGTTTTCTGAAAGTAAAGGGGCGATTAATGCCGAAATTTTCATGATAGAGCAGCAAAATATTTATATCAAAGCCAATTACCGATCAGTACAACTACGAGGCATGCGGACGATAAAACGCTACTTGTAATGCAACAACATTTAATGTTTTAACATTACACGGTAACGTTTTACCATTAAAGCGGCCTTATCTCAAGAGAGGACAAAATCATGGCGCACGATTATGAAAAGAGTTGGAAAACCACACCCATTGGCATTGTGCATTGGGCAATGCCTAACAGACTGGGCTAAGAAGTTATGCATGCTTTCTCTCCGCAGTTTGACTCACGTTAGGTGTCATCGCAGCAGCCACGGTGGGCGCCAGGACCCCGGTGAGGTTTCCAATGGACCCCGAGAGGCCCCAGATGACCCCAGCGAACTGAGGGGCGATGTCGGGGCCCGCGGACAGGGGACCTGAAACAGATGACTTATAAAGTCTATGTAGAATTTAGAAGCTCGAACGACGTGCTTGACGGTGCTCTGGATAAGTTGAACCAGATAATCAGAGAAATGTCGAAGCACTTATTTGGACAAGCCTAAATGCAAAAAAAAAAAACACATAACAAATGGTGCGAGGTTTTAACTGGCTTTACAAAAAAAATCCTTTCCGTTGAATCGTCGTGTTCCAGTTAACAATCAAACAAACCATTAAAGGGACCCTCCCACCTTCAAAAAAAATAATGAATTGGCACGAAAGTGATGTCGCTCGGTTCAGAAAGAGCGAAAACGAATATCTACCAAATTTCATCGAAAAATATTCACCGGTTTTCAAGATATTAGACTTTTACTTTTGTTTACTTTTTGGATCTCCGCTGTTCCTAGCGGCTTTATTTGAAAGTGCGGCATTTGTTGCGCGCAAAGCAGCATATACCACCGCGTGCTACCAAACGTTTTAGTAAAAGATTTAAAAATCGTTAGATCTCCGCTGACGTCACAAATTCTAAGGGGGCATACCAATGCACTAGCCCCTTAGAATCCGAAAACTGCAAGTTTGAAATTCCATATCTCCGAATTAAAGCATTTGTCGATGTTGTGAGTGCCCAAACCGGTATTTGCAGGCCATGGCCACCAATTTGGCTATCTCAACTCAAAACTAATGTTAAGGTGGGAGTGTCCCTTTAAGCCCTGCCCTTTATATCGCTGTTTTCGTTCTCACCTCCCGACACGCAGAGGACAGAGATGGTATTGCTGCAGACCAGTAGAACCATGGTCAGGTAGGGTCTCCCAGGCGGTATGAGCAAGATGGCGCCCAATAGCACGGCTGGCACAACCATCGCTGCAAACAGACCACGAACATGTAAAATGCAGAGTAGTCATTTCATCTGACTTTCTCTCTTTTCATGCAGTCTATCCCTTGTTCTCCTGCTTTTTAACCTACTTGGTAAAATTGTTTTTGAATGAATTAAAATTGTTTTTGAATGAATTTGAAACGAATTAAGAACTGCTTGGTAAAATTACCAAAACAAAATCATAGTCCACCAAAATGGTTGAAGGCTCTGTTTGACACAAATCTACTCACATATTGTCGCCATTGTTTTGCGGGCGTTCGTGCGAGTGAAGTGCCACTTGGTGAGCAGCTGTTGGAATATTTTCCCTCCAGCCAGTACGCCGAGCGTCATGGACATCACGGGAAGACCCGAGAGAATTCCATTCTGTAAACGGGTGGTAAAACAGACGCAATTAATTTCCCTTTCGTTTCATAGATGTGTCCTAAAACCATCAAATAACATTTCATACTAATTCACGGATGACAAATACTACACAACGAATCGCTTATTCAAGGGTGCGAAGCGGGAGCCAGAGCCACTGTGCATTGCGCAGCTTCTACACAGCTGTCCGAAGTTAGAGAAGTGCTGGGACATTTTTAGAGTTACCCGGTACAGTCTATGTAAGCTTACGGCTCCGTATCTCTGACTGCAACATAAGCGTTCTTTGCACTATGAAACATTCAGAACGTTTCATCAGTTATGAAAGTTTGCCAGGACAATGTTAAACTCGCATGCAATTTCTGCACAGAAATGACGTAACAATCAGCTGACCTCTGTCAGTCGGACGCCCATGGTCTCCTTCAGGAAGGTCGGCAGTGTAATGTTGAGGGCGAAGTAGAACCAGCTGTGACTGAAGAAGGTGAAGACGATGATCCACACCTGCACGTTTGTCAGGATCGCCCAGAGAGGCGTGGCCGGTCGCTGGACCTGCCGTAAGACAATAAGGAGGTTACGTGCGAGTGCCCGAAGCGTTGGAAAAAATCAATTTTGCTTACCTTTTGCTTTAAAATTTCACTCGTTTGCGCTTTTCGGCTCACCTACACTAATTATTCGTTACTCCGAGCCCTCGAATAGCGTTGGGTTAAACCGCGCAATGAATTTTCTCCACGTAACAAAAAGTAAGTTCATGCGCCTTTCTAAAGAGAGCTCAACAAAGATGTATACTTGAAGCGTATCAACAAGCTTTGCAGTTACTATTTCTTAAATGCTATTTTTATCTCATGTCCCTGACAATGCTCACGCTTTTATCCGAAAAAGACTTGGTTGACTCGATTCTGCACAGCCGTTTGCACGCCAGGTAGCGCTTCTCGTCCTCCGAACAGATGGAGCTGTCATCGGGGGAGCTGGTCAGGACGAACGAGGCAATCGCCACCCACAACAGTGGTAGGGCACCTGAGAAAAGCGCAGACGAGAATAATTGGAGGGTCAGTCATTATTCCAGAGCCAGTTCAGATTTAGTTCAATGTTTGTTTGTTTAACCCAAGATTCGTCATGAAACTCTTCTTAACCCGGCAGTTGCTGGGGTATTTCGCCACCCACCGTTTGCTGGGGGCGGGGGGGGGGGCGTTAAACGCCCCCAGCCGATAACTCGAGAACCAATAGGCGCAGCGAAACGCACGAGGCGGCAAACGAAAGAACGCGACGAGACGCTTCAGATGAGTACTTTAAAGTTGAATTTTGAGGTCACAGGTCGGGTCAAGGTCAGGTCAAACACCTGAAATCGGGCTTTCAGTAGCATGGACTTCAGAACCTCGCAATGGGCGCCTCTCGTCATAAACTCTGTCAAAACGGTGCACAATCCATCATATAAGGCCTACAAGAGTGTCAGCTCCATGTAGGGGTCAGTCAAGCATAGGTCAGGGTCAAGGTCAGGTCAACCGGGTAGGCACATATCCCCCAAAATCAAAACTGATATTCGCAGCCTGTGACACATGTTTTATGGGTAATTTGGGGCGTAGAACACGATGGTGACATTCATTTTATCATATGTGTACGCGTTTGGCTCAAAAAGTTAAATTTAAGAAATGCATGTATCATGGTCGTGAGGTAGTCACGAGAAATTGCCAAGATTCAGTTCAAGATTTTGGAAAATGCGGAGCGATAATCAATAATCGAAGATAACCATTTAATTGTTCATGGTATTGGCAGTTTAATGGCGTTTACGGCATGTCTGTATGTCTTTTCTGTGATTTTATATGATTTTTTGAACATATGCCGTTTTTGGTCGAAAACTCAGAAATCATGACGTCACTAAAACCTCGATATCTCAAAAATTTTCCGACCGATTTTTTTGAAACTTTGTCACAATAAACTTCAATCAATTCCCTACAGGTACCCAAAATTTGGCGCGCCTGCGGCGCGCCGTTTTTATGCTATGGCCCGGCGAAAAAAGTGGGGGTGTTTAACGCCCCCCCCCAGCAACTCGCGGGTTAATGAAAATACAAATATTATATCACTGAAGCATTACCCATTTGATTGATTGATGGATAAACGAATAGCTAACGGAATTCGTTTAGCGGAATAATTGATCAGCTAAAATACTATTGCTAATTCATAACGGTTTTATTGCCTTGATCAATGTTGAATTCTAAGCTACCGATGCTACGAAGTGTCCCCGTGTTGTCATATACCTGTGACGTAACTATACCTGTGACGTCATACCTGTGACGTAGAAGACGAGCGGCCAGCCTCCCGCCTGGCAGATGGAGCTGGATATGGGGTAGGCGGCGCCGGCAAACAGGTACTGGATCGAGAAACAGACCGCGAACGCCGTGGCGTATTCTACTGGCACGCTCCAGTTTCGGATGAACACCGTGGCGGCCGGGAGAACCACCGACTGTAGGGACAGAGGTCACATGGCTAGGGGTCAAATTAAGGTCAGATAAAGGTCATACAGAGGTTACACAGGGAGGTCAGACAGGTCAAACAAAGATCTTGCTGTGGTCATGCAAAAATCGCACAGGTCGTAAAAAATCACACAAATGCCATGCATTGATCAGATACAGATCATGCTGAAGTATCCGAAAGAAATCAATTAGAAGGGTCAGAGATATCACAGAGCTCATAGAGGTGGTAAATATTCTACACCTTGTCAACGTAATTGCGAACTGACGGACTAACAGAAAAAACACAAGAAAGGCAATCAATTATCGGCACTTACGCAACAGAGACCCATGAAGGCCCTCAGTGCCAGCAGGAGGTAGTCGTTAGTGCGCGCGACGACAGGAAAGGCCAGGGTGCACAGGCCCTGGGAGGCGATACCGGCCAAAATCAACGTCACGACCGGGAGCCTGTGCAGGAGACAAATAAAAGTTAAAATACGGTCAGAATATTATGTCCTGGCGGTGACTGCAGTCAGATTATCACACCATTCTCACCCAATCTGATGGGATGTTTGATTTGTCTGTTTTTTTTTTTTTAGCAGAAGATGATCAAATAGGGACGGGTACACAGTGAATTATTTGGTAT
Organism: Amphibalanus amphitrite; assembly: GCF_019059575.1. Taxonomy (NCBI): domain Eukaryota; kingdom Metazoa; phylum Arthropoda; class Thecostraca; order Balanomorpha; family Balanidae; genus Amphibalanus; species Amphibalanus amphitrite. Next base: position 250,038 of record NW_024882089.1, read on the forward strand.
TGCCTGTAAGTCAAACAAATAATTCTTAGCAACAAAATTTATCACAGACAAGAACCTTGGACAAGGGCATTTGTTTTTAGCCCATTATCTCGCGTTGAACGGTCACGTTTTGATACACTTAGAACACCGAATGTCATTTATCTACATAATGTTTGCGGAAACGTGACGTTAAATACATTTCTAGCACACACCTACGCCATTTCAGTGACGCAGTAGCGCCCAGAGTCAGACAACAACAGCTGAAGGTATGGATCGTCAGGAACGATCCAGAAACATCGGCCAGCTCCAGCTGTCGACCTGTGTCCGCATTGATTTGAGGTGACCTTATCTGTGGGGCTCCTTGCGCCTTGAGTATTGGTGACTGGTGATCTCACCTTTGGGACGTCTTTATCAACATCAGTACCAAATTCGTGGCCTCTCGTGCCAGTATTGATAGACCGGTGACCTCACCTCTCGCCTCACTTGCTGATGACCTGAAGTTTGGTCTTTTGGACTCTTCCCGCCTAGGCATGTTATATGTATGAACAGATACGTCAAAGCATACTTCATACAAAACATGTAAGCTTTTTCGAAAATTTCCTCTGGAAGTCTCGCTATCCTTTCATTGCAACTTAATTTCAAATACATTTGCCTCAAAACTGCACTAATTGCAAGTAAATCACGTTTCATCGAAATTATTTTCATCATCGTCACCATGAATAACTCTGGCGCTGGAGCAAGGAGCCTGACCAGCAACAAGCTTCGCTTAGCTGGAAAGGCTTTTCTGCCCTCAGCATTGACCGGCCGAATTTTTGACCAGAGCGAATCCCCACGTATGTTTGCATGACGTGTGAATGAGCGATTGTTTTTTCTACTCTAGATGAATGCATGCCCTTCTGAGTGAAAGTTGCTTTCGGTATCGTAGTAGAGAACAGTCATCTGTCTGGTTTCAGCAGTGGCTACTTTCGCATTCTGTTCTTGTCTCCGCCTAAACCCGCTACCCCTTCCCTCATTTGCTTTTATGAGTTTTGTTTCCTTTCTTAGCAGGGAGTGCCGCGACTTATCAGTTTATTTTATCTGGTGTTAACGTAAGGTTCTGCTAGTCGCTGGGTTTGAGGGCGGGGGCACTCCTGGTCACCTGATCATGGGTGGCGGAGTAGTTCAAAAAAAAAAAAATGTATGTGACCGTTGCGCATGCCTTTGTGACATCTGATAATTCAGTATCGTTACATAACCAGTGACCTCTCATGACATTTCTGACGAGCTGAGCCCTCACCTGTCGGCCAGCCACCCAGCCGGTACCAGTGCCGCTGTGTAGCCGTAGAAATAGCTGGACAGCAGCAGGCCCTGGAACGTCTTGTCCCACTGGAACTCACCCTGCTGCAGAAACGGAAGGAGCAGCAGGTTATTTAGGTCTCTAAGGATCCATTGCAACCATATATGAGTCCACTTAACTCGCACATTTAACCCTATTAGTGGCAGGCTCCTGGCTACAGCCAAGCTGAAATTTTGTCGTTTGCATTTAAGATCGCGTGAAGGGATTTGTGAGCAATTAAAACTTTTTATACGATGTGTAAAAAAAACTTCATGAGCTGATTTTCTGATATTCCCAAATGGTCCAAAACGCCTTTAATCACGTCTGTATAAAATATAAAACACCTGAAAAGTTCACTAACCTGTACTGCACTCTGCACTCCATTGTCTAATTCTCCTTCTTCCCACACGGTGGCGCCAGTAGTGCCGTTCGACACGTTATTCTCTGATGACGTCACCAAACTCTCGGGCGAGACTGGCTCGGCATCAGTGCCGTCCACCATGCAGACGACAGCAATGCTGACGTTGAACCGGGTGATGAGCATGATACCGGCGCCGAACCCGACCAGAAGCACCAGAGAAAAACGCACCGAGGGCAGCAGTGGGTCTGGGGGAAATGGACAATCACGCGCCTTAAAACAAAAGCATTGGCAAGTCCGTCCGAAAAAAATTGACGCCCGAAAAATATATTAGTATCAAAGTTTTGCCTGAAGTTAAATGATTAAAAGATAAGTTACAGCATATCAACCAGTATTAAATTGCATGTTGTTTAAAATACTATTTTACATTGAAATGATGTTAAATCACATAACGCAGTGCTATACATATAATATGTTAACTCACAATCTATTGCTCCTGCTTCTTCTGCTTTTTCTTGAGCAGCATTTGCCATTGTGCTGCTCGCTTATATTTTGGCTGCTCTGTAAATACGAAGAAGTTTGTGTCTTAATGCTGAAAATTGTGACACGCTCTGTAATGGTCAGATGCCACACATGCACTGCATATTTGAGACACCAACAGTTATGATCATAATAGGCTCAACATCTGAGGTATCGTTAGATTTTGTTTACTCGTGCAAGCCCTTTTTGCCGCTAAGTTCCCGACAGTCCGTCGACGTTGCACCGGTGTTAGGAATATGACACCGTTGGCGGATAACGTCACTGTCGTGCTTACATAATGGACTCCAATGGGGCACCCCGTCACCGCGTGCACCAAGTTGCAATTGTCGCTTTCTTTCTCACACAACAACCAGCAGCTACTTTTGCCCGGTCGGCTTCAACTGTTTTTTTTTTCTGTTGGGTTGAGTGTGGATCCGAATGCGCACACAGCCGCCATCCAAGGTCTCTTTGGATACATGTAAAAATTGCATTTCGCAAAAGTGCATAAATCCTGTTAAGTGATTCCTGTGATTGAATACAGCTATCATACAAAATATATTTTCTGGTTCTTATATTAAGTAAAATACGATACACTTATACATACTTGTGGTCGTGGCGAATACTAAATACGAAACTTCTCAACAGAAATATAACCAACTCACCGCTGAAAAGTCTGGTCTTGAAATAAAGATCCGACGCTGCTAACACCCAAAGAACCACTACCTCGACCCCATCCAGCCGCCTATTTGTTATATACCTGGTGTTTTTCTGACAACAACTTCAGCTAACTATTGACCGTCACACCCCCTCATAGGTGCTGTCAAGAATAATGCCCTGTTGACAAACCCCCTGGCCTCAGATACATGGAGCGATGAATTGAAACGTGATATTACGTTAAGCGACAATAAAAAGGTAATGGAGCGAGCGACCCGATGCTCTAAATCAGTGTCAGTAAAAGACGGCTCATTACTCGTAATTTGTCGCGGGTCGCTAAGTGCTACCGGTTTCATTGCGCCCTGTTGACAGGAGACTCATATAGGGTGTGTCGCTATTTGTTCAAGTCCTTTTGGGACCTTTTTGCGTTCTTTCATATCTCATATAAATCGGCATCTGGGCCATGCAGCGAGAATCTGCAAGCGGAGGCCGACCCGAAAGAATGATTTAAATAGATATAAAATCAAAAAAGCTTAAACCAGAAGTAAAAAAAGGTTGCGCTACTGACCGTTTTCTACGTTGTATAACAATTGCTTTGTCTTTGAGAGATTGCATGGAAACCATCTTAGATGGGTAGAGGAATTATGCTGTCCTCCATGCGACCCATGTTGGACTTGAAGTCTGACGTCGTTGTAATGAAACCACTCCTTTTTCTTCATATGCTGGTTTGATATATGCTATTATGAAACAGTCCTTAGCTGCTCTGAGATGAGTTCTTCACTCTCATGGACAGAAAGCGGTGCGGCTGATCGCCTTATTCTTCCTGCCGTAATGCGTTGGTTATGTGTAAGGAATTAGTTTTGATGTGCCAACGAAGCAGTAAATTTCTGGCGATTTAGCAATCTGTTTCACTCCTTAGAAGTCAAACGCTATAACCGTAATCACGCAACGTAATGTGTAACGTAAGCCACTCACGTGTACGTAAGGTATGCAGTGCACAGGGCTGGTAAAGTGTTGTGTCCTATTGACGTCGTCGGGGACACAGTACCAGTAAAAGTTCAAGTACCCGGGGTCAAAATTACCACATTTAGTAAACTTTTACAGTAATAAATAACTTTCAAATAAAGCAGAAACTAAACGCAAGTAAAAGATATCATTGAATCCACAACGTATATCCCCTTTAACAAGGACATAAAAAGCCCCTATACCTAATACATACCTACAACATGGTTATGAACAATTAGTAGCCACAACTCACTTCCGTTAACAGTAAAACTACCGTCGACAGTTGCTAACGAAAACTAGATCAAACTAGATGATCAAACACATACTAACAGACGCTTAGACACCGACCCCGCTGTCGGCTGTGCTATTTCAAGCGGGGTTGATTGACGACCAGTTGTAGCCAGCTATACGACTAGACAAACGACTAGATTCGGAACCGGGGTCGGACCGGTTGGACATGGTAAATTCATGCGGGGTCGATAGTTTCTAGCCGTCGTCGTTGTGAGCTACCGATACAATAGCGACACCTATTGCATCTGTTCGACGATCGTAGCGCCCCCTACCCTTTCCGGGTTCTTCGTCTGTTACGCTACCCGCTGACCGAGTGATGCCGTGACATTTATTAACAAACTGGAAATTTCGAAGCGCGAGTCTGATAAGCAATTTAGTACATATGACTGCTCGTAAAAAATAATATAGAAATGAAACCTAAGGAAACGCGCATCGTAGTTGCATGCAGCCTGCACATACATGAATCGTAAAAAGGTCGGGGTCATTTTTCGCTCTCATTTTTTGGTCGGGGACGCAATTTGCTTTTTTACCAGCCCTGGCAGTGCATTTCCTGGCGTAATTCTACAATCTATGTATATACATACATGTTCAAGTCCTTTTTATATATTTGCAATCACGACCGACCCGTGAACATTACTTAACCCGCGCATGACTGGGGTGGGGGGGGGGGGGGGCTCTACAGAGCCCCCTCCCGTTTTTCTGTAATATCTTCTAAACCACTAAACTTATCAACACGAAACTTGCAGTACCTTTAGCTGCATTAATGTGACACTTTGTGTCAAAATTACAATTTCGTAGCTACCATAGTTAGGCCTGAAATGACGTCAGAGTGACGTCATGTCGGCCGATTTTGATGCAAAACATTGAGCTACGGAAATCGCTCTCAGTTTTTAAGCTAGATCTAATTTCTTTGCAAGAGAGGACTAAGAATATACCGGGCTATCAATCTGCTATCTCGGATTTTGAAAATTTTGAAATGAAGTTTGAAAGTTATATATATCCAATTTCAAAACTCTATTTGTTATCTTTTTTGAAAAAGTTTTTGACTTTTCGAAAAAAGCGGAATAGATGTGATAGAACACATGCCCGTGATCTACCACAGGGAAGATATTAGACTAAAAGGAAATATCGTCCCTGTGCAAAATTGATAATGTTTCCAAAATGGGGGAACAAAACTATTTTTTTGTAACTAAAGAGCAAAATGACCAGATATCTTTTACAAAGGCTTCAGTATTATCGATGTTTACATATCATTTGACGTTTTGCTGTTTATATGAAAGTTTTCATATCCTCGGATATCGGGGTCTGTCACACACCTCTTTGAGGTTACTGCTGCTCCTGAAGCTGCTCCTCCAGCTGCTCCAGCTCCTTCTGCAGCTCCTCCGCCAGCTGCTGGCGTCTCCTGCTGCACTCCTCCATCAGTCGATCCACCTCCAGCTCCGACTGGACGCTCGGAAATTTCCTCTTCAGCTCTTGTGACTCTCTCTGATGTTTCTGCTCTAGCTCTTGCCACTTCTTCTGCAGTGTCTGCTGGAGATTTTCCCACTCCTGCTGGTGGAAGGGATCAAGACTTTTCCAATCTTTTTGGTGCTTCTTTTTCTGCCTTCGAAGCGTGGATGGTGCTAACTCATCGACCTGCAAGTGCATGCATCTGATAGCCTCCCTGTGCTGCTCATGAAGCTCAATGCGCTCCTCATAGTGACGTTCGTCCAGTTTCTGCCACTCCTTACCGTTTTCCCGCTCCAGATCCAGACGCTCCTCTTCATGCTTTTTGTCCATCCTCACTCATTCTTTGTGACCTGTGTGCTCCAGCTCCTGCCATAGCTGCTGATGTTGTAGTTCCAGCTCCTGCCACCGCTGCTGATGTTGCTGTTCAATCAGCTGCCACCTCTGCCGGTCTGGGCAAGGAAGACCCTCTGATGTCTGCTCCTCCTCATCGCAGTGCTGCTCCTCGTCTTCGGCCTCTCCGTCGCGGTCACCCTGAAGCGAGTCTAGAACACAGCAGGTCAGACAGAAGTTACCGGACGTAGGGTGGACGGTCGGCAGTCGACCAAGTCCAAGAGAAGCTTAGATCACAATTCACGCTGCACCATTGAAAGATATTTAGACATGGCACGTGATTTTCATCAATGCTTTCAACATCAAATTTCATCAAGTTTCAACATCAAATTACCTTTTACAAAGTACTTATTAAAACTTATTGTACTTATTGAAATGTACTTATTATGTACTTATTATGTACACTACTTATGTACTTATTAATGTACTTATGTACTTATGTACTTATAAAACAGTTTCTATGCATCAACGATTCGTTACCCGCGCCCCTTTGGGCTATTGGCTGACCCTGCCACCCGCTGGGGGGCGTTACGGCCCCCGTAACTCAATAGCTCGGACGGTTACCGGCTGACTTTCAAACTTCAAACGGCGTTCGATAGACCAACCGTAGAACTTCCATTTGACTAAATTGTATAAATCTAGTTGCAACCGATGAGGTCAAAGGTTAGCTAAAGGTCACATTTTTTACCATTTACAGGCTTTCTAAGAAATGATTTCAACATCGAGTAAAGGGCATGTCATCGAAAATCATCGATTGAACAATGAACATTGCTTGTCTACTACTTTTTTGCGAAATGAGGTCACTGATGCAAGGTCAACAGTTTAAAATTATCAACAGTTTCGGCCTGCTCACTACTCGGGCTCTGCTCGCCGGCTTACAGGTCCGATCAGGCTCATTGTTGGTTAACACACTCGTTGATATATGCCTAAGATACTCTGAGGGTATCAAACTTGTACTTCGAATTTGTCAGGTCAAAGCTAGGTCATCCTAGGTCTTGGAAACTTAATGTCGTGCATCGGTCAAGTAACACATGTTTTATGATCTATTTCAGCCAGTTATTTCGAAAGTAGTGTCATTTGTGTCATTTGAGGTCATTTTCATCTGAATATAGCTGAGGTCAGATCACTTTCAGGTCACAAAAGGTCAAATCACGAAGTTGAACTCTTTCAACAAAAAGGTGTCTTTCAGATGCAGTTTGAGCTCAGGAACACGATGGTGCTTATCAGACCGTTAAATTCAGCTGATAGCGCAGATTAGTGGTTGGCGCGATCGCCTCGTAAGATGGAAGCCGCGGGTTCGCGGCCGCTCACATCCGTTTACTTTTGCCTGTGTTCCTAAGTACCATTCAGCCAGCTAGCTACTCGGTTGCTATTTAGCGAAACACCGCCGCGGCGCCGGCCGATGTATTACCTTGTGAGTCGGTCTCGTCCTCGTCCAGGCAGTACCGCTGCAGTTGCCACCGGTCCGGCCACCGGCTGACGGCAGCGTCATAAGCCGTGCGCAGCCGGTTACCGGACAGGAGCTGCTGCAGCCGGCGGCGCCAGAGGCCGGCCGTGGCGACCACCGTCGGACCGGTCTTCTTTCGTAGATCGACACGGAGCTTGTCCTGCAGGTTACGGCTGAGTTGGTGGTTCAGCTTATTGCGGCACTGCTGATAGGTGAGCAGTGGTCCAAAGTTCTCCGCCCAGTTCATTTTCGTCTTCAGGTCCTCCTTTCTCCACTCGCCCATCTTCCGCGGCACGTCCTCACTGAATGCCCGCAGCAGCAGCTCGGGCCGCAGCAGCAGCTCGGCCCGGCCTCGCGGCGTGTCCAGCTCGGCGGTCAGGCCGGCCGGCCGCTCCGCCGGCGGCCGCCGCAGCTGCCGACCCCACCAGGCGGCCACCGCGGTCGGGTCATCCAGCAGGCGCTCCAGGTCAGACTTGGTGAGGAGCCGGGTGAGCGGCGTCACGTCGACCGTGACGGTGTTACCGACCGGTGACGTCATCGGCGCGCCGCCCACCAGGTCCGCCGGGTCGACCACACTCCACGCCATGAGCAGGCAACACTGCTGGTGGTGCGTTCCCGATGTCATGTAGTGGTACCACTGGAGCAGGTGGGGGGCCGCGTGGGCCAGGCGGGGGATGGCGTGACTCCACCAGCTCTCCCAGCAGGGAGCCGTGGGGCGGCGCCTGATATCTTCCAACACAGCCTGCCGGAGCAGCGTCCGTCCCAGACGGAACCGCAGCTCGCGCTCTGAGAGCAGCTCCGCCCCGCCTTCCAGCAGGATGTCCAGGCGCCACCGCTTCTCACAGCAGGCCATCAGAAGGGGTGTCAGGTGGTTCCTCATCTGTCGGAGGGAGCTGATGATGGCCTGCCGTTGGTCCGCGGTCAGCTCCGCCGCCACGTTGATAGCTGGATAGAAAAAGCAGGGCAGCCACCCTTCGGCGATGCTCTGCTCCAGCCAGTTCAGGAGCCGGTGGACGCCGTCCGTGACGCCCGTCCACGATCCACCGGGCGTCTCCTGGGCCAGCCAGAGCATCGCTGTCTTGACAAAGTACGATTTCAAGTCGTCCGTGGCTACCCCGCTCTCCTTTAGCATGTTTTTCATGTCCTTTACGCTAATTATCGCAGCCCGCTGCCTGGGCGAGAGCTGCCAGACGGCTAGTAGCTCCGCCCGCGACAGCGAGATGCGGTATTCAACTAATTCTGTCTCGCTGCCCCCCCGGCCGGTGGGCACGAGGTGCACCCCGAACCGGGGGATCTCGTCCCGCGCCGCCGCCGACGGAAAGTTGGTCTTCCGTGAGGCGGCGTCGGGCCAGTTTGGCTCGGGCCACCACCCGCGCACAAACAGGCAGAAGACTATATCAAACCCACCGTGTTTATCACATGGCCTCTTGACGTTGACTGCCGGGCCGGTGGGTTTGATCTTACCAGAGTACTCGGCCCGGCAGTAGTATTCCACGAGCCGACGGACGGAGTCGGCTGGCAGAGCCTCCAGCGGCTCCTCGTGGCCGCACCGGTCCGTCCGCACCCAGTGCAGCGTTGCCGGTCGGCCGGGCCCACAGCTGCGGCTCAGACCGCGGCTCGATGTCGGCAGGCTCCGCGCCCGGCGTCGTCCAGCGGAAGGGGCCGTCGAACTCCAACATTATGTCGACGTCCGACGTGCCCTCCTCACCGATGATACCGTCATCTAGCCCCTCAGCCGTGCTCCCCGACCTGTTCCAGGAAACCAGCCGGAGCGGCCGACGGGGCTGGCAGTGACGACACCGGGCGGCGTCGGCGGCGGCCCTGTCCTCCACCAGCGCCGACAGCAGCGGGCTGACCAGAAGGCTTTTGACGGCGTCATCGACCTCCTGGGAGGATATTTGGCCCTGTCGTCCGGGGCTGTGGTTCCTCACCAGGTCTGCGGTCTCCAGCAGTGTGTCGGCGACAAGGTGGGTCGCCGCCCTGCACTTCTCCGCCAGGAGCCTTATCCGCGGAGCCATACCTCTTAGCACCTTCATCATGCTCTTCATCTGGTCTTTGGTAAGTACGTCAGAACAAGACATTGTTCCTATCGCGGTATCACTGTTCACAGACTTAACACTATCACAAACGGACTACTGGCCGGGGCCGGCCGGCGCCTCTCCTGATATACCGACCGGCGCCGGCGGCGGCCCCGATAAATAAATAAGAGCCGCCGGCCGCCGGCAGAGATAGACCCAGGGCACCGGCGGCCACCTCCGGCTGCCGGTGCACACAGCCGCTATCGGGGTTGAGAAGTTGCCAATATACTGTTTTCCGACATTTTTAAAACGTGTTTTTCTTTCTTTTGCGTGTCACCAATTGCTCAGAACACACTCAACGTCATTTAAAATATGATTTTATTGCATGGCTTGTATGTTATCTGGGTGCGCAATATTGTTGACTGTTGACCGCAATTTTCAGATTAGATTTCCTTCTGAAGGAATACATACTTTTGTTAGTGACACCATGGCAACAGGCAATTGTAAATCGCGCGTGTTTGAATCATTTTTCAATTTTCTTCTGAACGGCGACATATTTAACCCTCGCTCTGGCAGGGCATTTTTCATGACGCGGCCCGGCAGCGGGAGGGGGGGGGGTCGATGCGACCCCCCTGGCGTTTCGAAACTAAGCGTTGTAGCGCTTCGCAACAAAGACCAGTCGATTGCTCTCAACGAGTACTCGCGATTGGTGGTATATTGTTTTACCCTAGCTCAATATTTGACCCAGTTATCCCTCGCCGGACCTATTGGTTTTCTACATACGCGCCGGCCGAGGGGGGGGGGCGGTTACGACCCCCCCCCCCCCTCGCCGTTTCGCCCCTGGTGGAGCTAGCGCGTCGCGGAAAAAACGAGCGGGTGCGCCGTTACGAGACGCAGAGATTGGTACCCGATTTTAAGGTCCTAGGTCAACCGGTAACCTCTGAGGTCAGGTCAAGTGACCCAGGGTACGGTTCAGTTTTTGGTGAATAACTTCGCAAAAAACGGCCGCAGAGCCGCGATTTTGGCAGCATCGTGTTCGCCTCGCTCAGGCGCGTCGAATGATATACTTTTTGTTCGGGTCAGGTCAACTTGGGGTGTTGACCTAAGGTCAAGGTCAGGTCAGCACCCCCGGGTCACGAAGTTGGTCGAAAAAGGTCATGTCGCATATCATTCGATTTAGCAGGTCTTCCTAAGTCCATTGGTGGCTTTCCCGACTCGCTAGCTCAATTTGATCAATAGTTATTGACGAAAAACTAATATGACCTTGATGACGTCATAAATGACGTCACGCAAGGTCAACATTCCAAAAGTGACGTATCTAACCTTGCAAGGAGTGCATCAAATCATGATTCTGTGTGCTTGAGATAGTTGGAGATCGTTCCCGGCGCCAGAATAGCAGTTTTCATTTTTCCCCATTGACTTATAATGGTGAGGTCACGAAAATGACCTGACCTCATATGACCTTTAGGAAAAATCCGAGATATACAAGTTGTGAGACCCATAATGGATACTAGATCCTGCAAGTTTCATTTCCCTGTGACATCTCCTCTGGCAGTGAGGGCGTTGCGAAGTTGCGACATCTGAAGACCGTGCAGAGGTTCACTTATGACGTCATAGGTCAGTGACCTGACCTGACCCGAAAATGCGGTTGGTGTCAAAAGATCCGGCTTGAATCAAAGGTCAAGTATGCCAAGTTTCAGCTCTCTATCGCCAGTGTGTTCGGAGCTATCGCGAAAAAACCCTATGAGGGGGGGGGCGGCACCCGCCCCCCCCCCCCCTCGGCCGGCGAGGGTTATGGCAGGTCAAAGGTCAAATTTCGGGAAAAGCTATAATTTTCCAAGTTATTTAGCCAATATTGGCGAATTTATTAAAGACAGCGACATGGAACATTCAAGACCGTGTTTCTCAACGAATTAGCAACACAATGATGTATAGTTGACTGCATTTTAGACTTCAGTCATTACTGGCGTGACGTAGGGGAGACCCGGGAGGTATGGGCCCCCTGGAGGTATGGGCCATCGCAGTTTTGAAGAAGTGTTGCGTATTTTTACACATTTGACGGCGTTAACTGGTAGTAGCCATTCCGTTATACATCCCACGTGATTTTCAAAATCTTCCTCAGTCTTCTTTGGCAATGAGCGGTGATAAAGCGTTTTTGCCCTCTTCGAGTAAAATACGGTACATACAGAAAATTCGTGACAAATTTGAACCAGGCTCGTTTTATGATGTCAGTCCATCGCTAACATTAAGTTTAAAGCATGCAAATTTAGACTGGATACACAATTTGAAGCTTTCTTGTAAGATTATGAGCTGAGATGCTACGCACATTCTGACGTCCTAACCGGGAGGTTCGGGCCACCCACCCCGTTGATCCTAAATAAATAAAAAAGATGCTTTCATTGAATGTCCCCGTCAATAAGTTTTTTTTTTTTGTCGCGCAAGGTCGAAAATTTAACTTCAAATTTCATTCGAACAGAAAAATATTATTGATCTTATTTCATGGTGCATGATTGAGTTTTCCAAAATACATATGGGCCAAAGTGACCTCCATGAAGCAAGCTGTTGGCCGCTTATGCGATTCCTGGGCTCCAAGAGAGATCAAGGTAGATACCAGCTACGAGTATTATTCTCATTGTCGAGAAAAGAATATGAAACATGGCACCGGCCCATACCTCCCTGGCCATGGCCCATACCTCCCGGTGTATTTTGATGGATCGAAAAAGCACATGATTTATGGAAAGTTATCTGGAGACAAAATAGTTGATCCCAGATGCCTAATATCAGGTACGCGTTGCAGGCGAAAGGCAATTTCACGTACACAGAGTGAAAAACCGGGTCTAGCCACTGCCCACTGGAAGAAAATTGCCTTTTCACAAAACCGGCCCATACCTCCCGGGTCTCCCCTAGTCCCGGGAACACGGGAAGTCACACCCGCCGCCGGCACGGGAAGTCACACGGAATAGTTTCCTTCTTGTCGATGAGATCACGTCCAGTTACGCGGAATGTATGATTTTGCCAAAAACGGTCGAAGGTTGTACCTATTCTGACGTCATAGCTCGGTGACCTGACGTGACCCGAAAATATTTTTTTACCAAAAGTTGCGCAAGGGATGCCCCAGAGGCTATGGAAATTTTCAGCACGATCCGACTAGGTAATGGTTCGGCGCCCATCGCAAAAAACCTCAGGGTCGCATCGACCCCCCCCCCCTGCCAGGGCGGGGGTTAACGACATTTATTAGCGAGTTGGGATGGGCCATGTAATAAAATAAATACTGTATGGGGTATAGGGACAATAAAGATAATTGCCCTCTGTGACATACCTATATATGACATATATGACATATATGACATATGTAGCCATAGGGCGAAGCCCTCAACAAGCATCATTGCCCGAGGCGTAGCCGAGGGCAATAAAGCATGTTTTGGTCTTCACCCTCGGGCCACAGTGACGTCATATCGGACAATAATTTTTACTATTGCCCGCTATCCCATACAGTGTTCACTGTTCATATACTGACATTGACATAAAAACATTCTGATAGGTATAGCTGGGAAGGCTTTCAAAGTTAGTCGTGTTTTCATGTTCTGCGAGACCAAAACTGTGTTGGTATTTCTGGATAAATTTGAGTGGATTTTCTGCCAGATTCTTCAAGAGAAAGATACTGTAAAATGGTATTGTCTGAACCGCCAGAATGTGTGCTATTAACCCGCGCATGACTAGGGTATTTTCCATAACGCGGCTGACTGAGAGGGGGGGGGGGGGATCTACAGAGCCCCGTCCTATCTCCGAAACAACCGAGCCGGTTGTCAAAGTTCAAACGACGTCTGATAGCATTGGAAAAACTGTCGAACGAAACCTAAATTAATTAGCCTCGAGGTCACTGATGACGTCACATGTCAGGTCAAAGTAAAAATTATCAACGTTTTGGCTTGTTCACAATCTAGGCTCTGGCCGCCGGCTAACACGGCGGATCATTTTTGGTTTGCGCACTCGTTGATAAAGGTATGTCGCAGATACCCTGAGGGTAACAAACTTGTACTTCGAATTTTTCAGGTCAAGGCCAGGTCATCCTAGGTCACATAAATTGTATATCATGTATCATGTATCAGTCACGTGGCACATGTTTTATGGTCCATTTCACTCATAGACTTCAAAACCGTATGTTCTGTGCCATTTGAGGCCATTTTCAGCTGAATTTAGCTGAGGTCAGGTCACTTTCAGGTCCAAAAAGTTCAAATTTTACATACGATTTTTTTCAGCAACAAAATTGTCTATCAGATGCAGTTTGAGCTCATGTACACGATAGTGCTATTTAATGGCTGTACGATGTCAAAAACGTACTGAGAAATGGATTGGAAAAATCTATTATTGTGAAATTTTGACTATAATGCGTATGACTTAGCCATTTTTGAAGAAATTGGGCTAAAGCTTCCTAGAATAGGTAATCGGTAGGCGTTCTATCAGACGTATTCCGTTTTTTTTTTTTTTGAAAACTCAAAAACTTTAGAAAAATATATAAAAAAGTTTTTTTGTAATTGTAAATGTATATTTTTCAAATTTTTCAAAATTTTCAAATCCGAGATGGCATTTTGCTAGCCACTTGTAGTTGCAGTCCACTCATGCAAAGAAATTGGATCTAGCTTAAAAACTGAGCTCTTGAGAGCAATTGCCGTAGTTCAATGTTTTGCATGAAAATCGGCCGACATGACGTCACTCTGACGTCATTTCCGGTCGACCTATGGTAGCTAGAAAGTTGTAATTTGGACACAAGGTGTCAAATGAATGCCTCTAAAGGTACGAAAAGTGTCGTGCTGATACGTCAAACGGTTTAGAAGGTACTGCCGAAAAACGGGGTGGGGCTCTGTAGAGCCTCCCTCGCCGTGCACAGGTTAAATAAGGTGTTATCATTTTTGCCATTACCTGTTCACAAAAATTACACTAGGCTGTTTTTGAATATTCACACAAAACGAAACAAGTTTGTGAATCAAAATGTTTGAAAACATCTACGAAAAATGCACTGCATGTCCCTTATTGAGGAAGCATGCTGTATATGCATCAACAATTAAAGTTCACGATACAATATCCACCACATGTTCAACTTCTATTCGTGTCCGTTTTTTTTTTTTTCAATGACGACAGTGGCACGAATGGCACATTCAAGCATATATTCCGAGTTGTCTTATTAAATAACATGTCGCATTGCAGTTTCAACACTCAATGACTTAGTGATGCTTTCTAAATGTCTTTAACCCAATCAAAACAAGCGGCTCAGCATTTCAAAGGATAAGGGTACCGTTACTGGCGATCATTGATGCAGCAAGCGCAGTCGACACGTTCAAAACCCTTGGAGCCGGCGCGTCGCCTCCCCCCAACCCATTTAGGGGCACATGTGAAACGGGGCGCGTTGCATCGGTCGACAGACGACAAAATACGAGTCGGTCGACATCGACTCGTATTTTGAATACAGCAATCTTTTGGCACAATATTTTGCTACGGTAGTCTGTGGTCTTTAAACGGACCATTTCTACACTTCGCACGTGTTTTTGTTCTGTGCTTCTGTCTCGTTTTCCTCGGTCTTGGCGAATGTCTGCACCTCTGATTTCCAGAACAGAATGACGGCGAGATCCATCACGACGTTCATGACCAGAGCGATCAGGAAGAAGTACCGCCACTCCAGTAGACTTTTCTGCAGAAATGGAAAGACATGGTCACTGTGAGGTCTTGTTAACAAATCACAATTTGAGAAGCACAATACCTGGTGACGATGCAGTTCTTGAGCGGGTACTGATTGGCTACAGACTTCATGGGTCTTGCTGCTACATATCACTATCAATGATTTCTGTTCCTTGATTTAACTATTCGAGTTTAACTAATCTGATAATAATTAAGTTTGTTTTTTATTCTTGTGCAAAGGACTATTTTGCTATCTTTTAACAGCTCTCATGTCCACATTCATGCACATAATTATTTGCAATTTGCGTATTTTAAACAACATGAATGGAATAATAACGACCTATACATTAAAACAGATTAAAAGAAGTCATGTAAGTCGTTACTCACGTTTGGTGTCATTGCAGCGGCTATTGTGGGCGCCAGGACCCCTGTGAGATTTCCGATGGACCCGGAGAGGCCCCAGATCACTCCAGCGAACTGAGGGGCGATGTCCGGGCCCGCAGACAAAGGGCCTGAAACGGGTGTCGAGGTCACAGCGGTGTGCTGATGTTTGTTACATTAGAACGATGATGACAATGGAGGCTGTGATGATAACGGAGGCTGTGTGGAGAATCAATGAAGTGGAATGCTCTTGTGCTGTAGATGTCAATTGATTTTCAGAGGGAACTACTACGGACGCCAGAGCGAATTTCAATGACGCTTTAAAGTTTTTGAAGTCTGTTGTTGGCAATCCCCGACTGCTGTTCATTTGTATGAAATAACTTATTGACTTTATTCTGTAAGACAGCAAGCAATACCTTCGTGAAAATCAGCATTCTCCTAAGTACTGAGTTAATGCAAAGAGATGCCACTTACCTCCGGCAACTCCCAGCACGGAGGTGACGTTGCATAAGACGAGAAGGCTCATCGTGAGATACGTCATTCCCGGAGGAAGCAGCAAGATGACTCCCAGCAGAGCGGCCGGGATCAGGAACGCTGAAAAACATGATTTTTTTATTATCACACATGATTGTTATAAATTAACGACACTTACGGCATTATCATTAGTACAAAAAAAGGTACATACGCTACAAAACTTAGACGCATAAATTTAAGAAATGATAAATACTTTTTTTCAAACTCACCGACAGTCGCAATAATTTTACGAGCATTGGTTCGACTGCACTGCCACCTGGTGAGCAGGTATTGAAACACCTTTCCCCCTGCAACGCAGCCGACGGTCATCGACATGGTCGGAAGACCGGAGAGAAATCCGTTCTGCGAAAAAAAAAAATGGGCGGTGATGTTAAAGACATGCGTTATTCAGAAATGACTTACCTAGAATGGTATAGGGCATAAGCTGTTAGCATATTTCATTTCACATTTGATTTTTGTCGGCAAATATGTCGGTAAAGATTATAACAACCAGCCAGCATAATTATCCAGAATAGAATCATCTTCGTTTAATTTATAAAATTTTAAGGCATACAGGCACGGCATCTCTTACGACCCACCTCAGTGAGGTTGACGCCCATGGTCTCCTTCAGGAAGGTGGGCAGAGTGATGTTGAGGGCGTAGTAGAACCAGCTGTTGGTGAAGAAGGTGCCGATCACTATCAGCACCTGACGGTTGGTGATGATGGCCAGGATTGGTGTTGACTCCTGGGTCACCTGAGGAAGAGATAGTTATCAGAGGTCAGGGGTTCGAATCCAGGAGATGTCGAATTATCGTCACCATTATTCGAGTTTGGATGTATGCTGCTGCTAACAGTTATTTTAGACAAATATAAAAATTTGATAGATGTTTCCTGGCTCATGATCAATTTTTTAGGTCTCTGTAAGGCATCTAAGCAGTCCCCTTTGTTAAAAGTTTGATGTTATTTAAAAAAAAAAATCCTCTCACCACATTTTCTATGAAGTTTTTGTCCCGTTTAGTTACTGAATTACCGAACGAATTTACCTGCTTTGTGGAAATTACAATTTTCTACTGCAGCTTCATGTACCATGAACTGCAAAAGTATCTTTCTTCATCTCACTTACATTTTTGTCAGAGAGTGATTTGGTCGTGGCCACTCTGAAGAGCCTCTTGGAGGCCAGGTATCGTTTCTCGTCCTCCGGGCAGATGGAGCTCTCGTCAGGGGAGCTGGTCAGAAGGAACCAGCCTACGACCATCCACAGAAGTGGAAACGCCCCTGCAAAAAGGGAACACCCGGAAACGGTCAAATAATAACAGAATTATCTTCATCAATGAAACAAGTGACAATTCATACGGCAATGCATTCAACACTGGGTTCCATAAAATACGAACAGGACAATCTTTATGCTCAAGCTTTTTAATGGTTTTAAGAATTTTAACGAGAAATTAACACAATTTTACACTGGAGCGCCATTCAGTGCCCACACACCATCGATGTGAGGGGCGCGGCCTCACCTGTAATATAGAACACCGCCGGCCAGCCCCAAGCCTGGCAGATGGAGCTGGAGATGGGGTAGGCCGATCCTCCGAGCAGGTACTGAAAGGCCCAGCACAGCGAGAACACGGTGGTGTACTCGACAGGCACGCTCCAGTTTCGGGCGAACACCTGCGCGGCGGGGAGCGCCGCCGACTGAGAGGAGAGAGGAAAGGTAACCGGTCAGCGAGGGCAAAGTCAGAAGTTAGAGAGGGTAGAGGTCGCGCGCTGGCGAGGGTTGGGATCATAGTCCACTGCGCAGTAGCGAGGGCATGGTTTGTGAGCATACTGAGAGGTCACTTGGTCCTTAGAGCATATGTAGGTTAACGTTAGCGAGGGAAGAGATAACGCAATAGCTCGACCGGCCCTCTTCAGCTAGCGTTGACACAAATAGTTTCTAGACTACACGTGGCAAAATATTTTCAGTAAGGCATCTTTTATGGAACTTCTCGCTTTCATCATATTCTACCTCAACTACTTTTTCTAACTCATGTGTCGTTAAGCCCAAATGATCAAAAGTACACCATTTATATGCTCACCGAGCAGAGCCCATGCAGTGCGCGCAGCGCCAGCAGAAGGTACGGGTCTGTTCGTGCTACCACCGGTAGCACCAGCGTCCACAGACCCTGCAGACCGATACTGACCAGCAGGACCAGTACCACCGGCAGCCTGGGAGCGCAGATTGCACCAACGTCAGCCGAAAATTGAATACGTTCAATCCTGATATATGATGCCTTAAAGTGATATGTTTTCCGCCCCAAAACGTAAAAATAGGGACAGCTCAAATTAGGGACACACATTGCAGTGCCCACTGCAATGTCTTTAGTTCAACCGAAAGAGTTCATTCCGGGTAATGACTGAAAAATAATGGATCAACTCTGGTTGCCGATCGAGTGACATCCGTGTATAAACAGCGGTTATCAAACTAACTGAAGTCTCTGTGCGTCACAATCTCTTAGAACTCACTTGTCGGCGATCCAGCCGCCCGGTACCAGACCCGCGGTGTAGCCGTAGAAATAGCTGGACAGCAGCAGCCCCTGGAACGTCTTGTCCCACTGGAACTCACCCTGGAAAGCAGATGGGCATTTCTGATGGCCGATATGTTTAATGAAGCCGGTATGCCGTTAGTGAGGCAAATGAACGCTAAAGACATGGTGTTTGTCTCGGGGTTTGTCCAGTGGACAGTCTGGTATCAACATACATATTGCATTCGTCGGTCGTCCTTCATATTCATTTTTGTGATGAGCATGAATCTATAAAACTTAGGTATAGCTTTAAACGCTGATAAATTTAGAATAAACCGATTTGAAATTAAAAGGTAAATAATACTTACCCGTCCTTTTCCCGCTGTAGAAACCTCTAATTCACCACCATTCGTTATGGCGATGTCTCGGGTTCCATTTCCCATGCCGTCCCCGGCTGACGTCATGACACCCTCTGTGACGTCATCGTCGACCATACAGACGACGGCAATGCTGACGTTGAACCGAGTGATCATCATGGTCCCCACGCCGATACCGACGAGCATGACGAACAACATCCGAACGGACGGGAAGAGGCGGTCTGAGGAAAAGCCATGCTATTCTGTTTGTTTGGGTTTCACGTTTCACGCAAGTTATCAATGATCATGATCTGATGTTTTAAATGTTTATCTACATGTCGAATACATATCTACATATCTACATTTACATGTCTACATATTTACAGGTGTACACATTTACAGGTGTACATGTCTACATGTCGAAGAACATTATAAAACATATATATTTGGATGAATTTTTAACGACTTACATTTGAGTTCCCCTGCCTCCTGGGCCTTAGTCTCTGCTTCTGTGTTCATGGCTGCTGTTTGAAAGTCTTCAGTTGGAAGCTGTTACTCTCCTGACCAGCAGGAAGTAATGACGTTCCGTTTTTTTTAACTTGAAAAGAAGACGAACCGTCAAGTCATTGTGGAATGTGACAAACAAAGCTATTCATATGATGTTAACGTCTTGTTTGCTATGATGAATGAGTTGATTTCAAAATATGTGCTTTGAAAAGACTGCAGTTAAATCGAGACGCAGTCAAATGGCATGTGTTTGACAGCGGAGGAAACATTAACCAGATGTTGGTGAATGCCAGTTAGGTAAGTACTTCTGAAATTATTTAGCCCGAGCCCACTCGCAACAAACCTGTTCACAATCTACGTCCCATTGTGCGTGTAACATGTACAGGGATCTACTAGAGGTGGCATGATAGCTGCCCTGTCATCGCAGATAATTTTGATAGATAAGTCAATATCAGAAGCGCATAATTTACTTAGCGTGCTTTAGCTCCTAAAGTTGCCGCTATAATCGTAACAAAATGCAGTACTGCGAATGAATTAGGCTGCGTCCACCAGAGTTGGCCTACGTTACGTTATTTTGAAGTTTTCGGTAACCCGTAGCTGTCAGTACCGTTTCGTAGCGTAATTTGGATGTTTCGGTAGCGTAGTACGGAAAATAATAGAATAACGTAGGAACTACGAAATGGATTCCGTAGCAATTACAGGTCAGCAGTATTTGTATAAGGTACATAATTTTTTCAGTTTACTGATATCGTCACCAGACCTCCGGCCGTTTACACGGATGTGAGACGCCTGCTATATGAATACCACTGAGTCTTTCTTCCGGCCGGACCGACACCGGGGATTTCCCACTGGGGAGTCCCAGGGAATTCCCTGTCGGAAGTCCAGCGCATCTAGCGAGTGGCGCGTAGGCACCGCCGCACCGACGATGCTGCAAAGCCGGCGATCATTGTGCGCAGTAATTGGCTTACTGGAGACTAACCGTTTCCACTGGGTAGTGGATGATGACATATTGCATAACGTAGTACGATAAAATAATTTGCTGCGTTAATTAACAAATACCGTAATTCAGTAACGTAGCAATATATAACGTATCGTAATTCGGTATCGTAGTTTTGGCCAAAAAAGCAAACGTAGCGTAACGTAGTGCGTAACGTAGTGTAGCGCAGGCCAACTCTGGCGTCCACACATGGGCAGACTTCTGTAAGCTTTCCGTCACTCTAAGTTGCGTTGTGATGATGATTTGGTGTTTTAGGGCGCACCAACAACGAGGCTATATGGCGCCCATACAAAGCGTAAATATGAAAACTGACTTCAGAGCTCTTGACGACGCGAAATCTCTTTCAGCATCGTTGAGTTGAAAGCACTCAATCAAAACGATAGAAAAAAAAGCATATAGAGACAAGTGTTGACATTCACACCCAAACAAAACCAGTCCCTACTCCCACCCTTTCCCTCTACACAAAACAAAACTCACCTGTGTTTTGAAGGGCGTGCCGTCACCTATACGGAAACGCCTTGGCGCTGTGCCTCTGGCCCTGTTCCCGGTTCCCCCGTGTGACAGCCATTCCAGCCGCACCCGCCGCTCTCCAACCCGACTATATACTGTCCCGGGATGTGACGATACATTTCTAGTCACGGCCCGCGCCTGTGTTGGATGCTCTGTGGAATAAACAGACGACACCGGGGTGGTATGCGGTGTCACCGGTCTGACACCGTTACTAGGCCAGTTTACAGCACTCAGCGCGAGTGAGGTTGTTTGTGGCCGGTGTCAGTATGCGGATACGGCTGGTGTTTACTGGTTAGGGTTGTACCGAGAGGCGACTGTTGTTTACGTACTGGAAATTTGATATTCGTGCCAGGAAGCGGTAGATAGAACGGGGCCTTCGCTTATGTAACTCCCTCGTAAAGCTGTGATGTTTCATGTGGATGTCAGCAGTTTATTCGGCTAGTTGCATACTTTGGACGATTCCTTGCTTCTTTGTACATGGATTGTCTGCCGGCTTATCACTACCTCAAAACTACATAGAAAGAACCGTGGCTGCTAAACTAAACCGTCTTTGACCAATATGAGGTCATTTAAACTATATAAGGGGGTATTTCTAGAGAAACTGAAGCATTATTAGATCAAGTTGAGCCACTTATGCATTGGCTTGTGCCGATAATTCTCCCAACGTGGCCTTCTCATCCCGGACACTAACATATCAGAGTGCGCTAAAAACGATGTGCTTACTGCTTATATAACGAGTACCAGAAACAACCTGTCACGACCTTTCAGTGGTTGAAAGAAATACGTGAAAACAAGAAACCCCCCTTTTCTTTAGTACTAGAAATGTCACATAAAATGTCACATTTTACGTAACGCCACATCGAAGCTGACGGCAGCTGCCGTCATACAGCAGCTACCGGAGTGACAGTTATGTCGCAAACTGGGACATTTTAGTGACGGGACGTAGACGTGTAAAGCAGGCGTTTAGCTGTGAACGGTTGGAGCTGACTCCAGATTTCAGTCCGTAGGCGTTTTCGATCGGAGATTAGGTGTCCAAAAAACACCAGAAGGTGTTTTGAGGTGCACGTGTTTAGCGTTCAAGATGAGTCGTTTTGCATTGATGGTAAGTTTTAGCGCTTTTTCATATGCGCCTTTGTAGATGCATAACGTCTGCCTATTGATCAATCGTTCTCCTTTCATTCATAAACGTCATATTTTTGTTTTTCATTTGTAAGTAAATGTTCCCAATCGCTTTCATTTTCATCAGTTTGGCAATTTTGTTGCAACCACTGACCGACCCGTGTTTCTATCCACAGCTACTGCTGATCGGCCTCGTGCTCTTGACGGTGGCAGTTCCTCTGGTTGCCAGCCATCCACAACCAGGTCCTGGCTGGCCACCAGTGCTGCGGTGCGAGTGTCACCGATGCTGCTCGGGCTGTGCTTTCCGGTGTCTTCGCTGCTGTGTAAAGGAGTGAAAGAGTGGGGCTGTGCAACACTTCAGCTGAAGCTATCGCAGCGAGAACAAGGTTTAAGGCTGGAACACGGCTTCCACGCATGCAAATCGGCTCACACCCCTCCCAAATGGAATGAAAGATATGTGATCCGGCTTCTCGTTACCTTTTGACTGGATAGTCCGTCGAAATTCGACCTTTTTTATTTAGCTGTGCTTGAATAAAGGAATTGCTATTGTTTTTGTTCTTGTCATAAGTGCCGGCATGCTTAATTAGGCCTTTCTAGTTCATTTAGCCAATCATTGATGGCATTGAGATGAGATGACCAGCCCAGAGGTGAGAAGAAATGGGTTGAGTGGAGTGTGGACCAGGGGTGGACAAATGTGCCGAGTTGGGGTTGCACGGGCGCAGCAAATCCGCCGCCGCCCTAGCGGTGACCTTGACCTCCGCCGTCTGTTGCGGCTCCAGAGCCAAGCCGGCGTGGAATTGGGAAAGCTCGTGCTACCCCAACTCGGCACAATTATCCACCCCTGGTGTGGACCACCGATCGGTGGGATGCAGCTTAACTCAGCGTGTTAACTCGGGATTAACATGACACGATGGGATAAGCAACCCAGCTGCTAAAACTGTCACTCCATGGGAAAGCGTGGTCCTACTGGAACGGTCCTTACTGGCTGCCTCTGTGGGCAGATGGTCAGCCCGAAATGGCGCAGTGTGACCAAAGGTGAGGAGGGGCTAGCTCGAGAATTAGGATGGATACGCTCTAATGCTTGTTTGCACACATGTGAAACACATCCCTTTTCACCAACCCTAGCAGAAGACTAGACGACCACATTGAAAGTTTGACTAAATGGCGTTGATTTATTGTTGTTTGTTTGTTTGCTTGCGTATTATTTATTCATTTATTTATTTATTTATTCATCTATTTATTTGCTTATTTAGATATTTATTGATTCATTAATTCGTTCACTTATCTTTTTATTTAACTATTTGTTTGCTTTCTTGCTTGTCTTTTTGTTTGTTTGTTTATTTATTTGTATGCTTGTTTGTCCGTTTGTTTATGTATTGCAGGCTTAGGGCGCACGATGACCTCGTGTCGTCGTAAGGAGCTGTCAGACGTAGTTCATGAATCACGCTCTGACCGGCCTCGAGTGATTCAGAAAGCACCAGCAGGTAGGTTTCATCACTTGGGTGGCGCTGGTGATATTTTGTTGGAGTTTGCCCCGAAGTTTAGTTTAAAAACGTCTACGGACGGAGGCACATCAAACAGACAAGTGTTTGTTAAGCCTTTCGGCGGTGTTAGGCGATCAAGATGAATATTTCGGCGTTGATGGTAAGTTTAACTGCACTTCCGGAAAGAACTCCAAGAGAGAGAGAGAGAGAGAGAGAGAGAGAGAGAGAGAGAGAGAGAGAGAGAGAGAGAGAGAGAGAGAGAGAGAGAGAGAGAGAGAGAGAGAGAGAGAGAGAGAGAGCAGTTTTTAACAAAATTTCTTACTTTAAACAATTAACACGTGCACTGCAGATGTATGCTTTCTTATTGTCAGACGTATCGTTTATTTGCGAATCTGTGCTCAAAATTTTTGTTAGCAGTCGGTAAATGCGTATGATCCGTCAACGTTGATTGCGTTGCTCTTTTCCAGTCTTTCATAAGAGACACAGTCTGACCGCCGGGGTTTCCGTCCCAGCTGCTTCTGATTACGAGCGAGCGAGCGCAGCGAGCGAAGTGAGTCTTTTCAATATAACGGAAAAATCTCAGTATGAGCGGCCCGGCCCGGCCCGGCCCGGCCCGGCCTGTAACGCTTTTGAGAGGCTTATATCTCAGCAACCGCTGGACCGATTGGCCTGCGGTCTTTTTTGTTGGGTAGCCCCATCCCTTCTACCCCGTAATTGACTACTTTTGATACATCTCAGTGACCGTCGTGGCACGTGCCACGTGAAAAGTCAAGGGTGTTCAAGCAGTTTTGTAAAAGTAATGATTTTGAGAGGCCCATATCTCAGCAGCGGCTTGAGCGATTGTCTTGCGGTCATTTTTATAGGGTAGCAGCATCCCTTCTACCAAAAATAGGATACTCTCGATGCATGTGGGTCAAATCCAGTGCACGTGCAAAATACAACAATAAGAGGTGTCAAATTTGTTCCCATTTTAATAACTCGGTAATTACTGGGGCGATTTCGCTGAAACTTGGCATACAGGTAGGCACCCACCAGGCAATGCATTCCCATGTGTTGCGGTTAGGGTGCTACTGCACGTGCGCACGTGCAGGGGGCGTTTCCAGATCTCGAGAACGGCTGGGCCGATTGCGCTCAAATTTGGTACACGGTTGGGGACCGGTTAGTAGGGTACCGTGCAAAAGTCATTTTGGACCCCGTTTGCACGTGCGCACGTGCAGAATGCCGCTTCCAGATCTCAGGAACGGCTGGGCCGATTGCGTTCAAATTTGGCACACCGCTAGCGACCGGTTAAAAGGGTGCTTTGCACAAGCCCGTTGGAAGTACCCTCTCGCCCTTCTGCACGTGCAGGGCTCACTATCTCGCTCGCTCGTTCTTCGCCCAAAAGGCGTTTTACTGGTGTACCTCTTGCTGTTGCTGGTCGCACTCCCTGTGGCAATCGGTCATCCGCAAACAGTCATAATAGTTGTACCAAAGAAATAATCAGCATGGTGCTCGCCTTCCCATACTGCTGCAACTATGCTGCGACTTGACCAAGACCAGAAGGAGTCTGAGACCTCTGATTGACTAGATATCGGCTGTGTCGACCAGATCGACTGCTAATGAGAGAAACCGGCATTCGACTTTGTTCATCACAAATAAGATTATTACTCGTAATCCTAGTGGAATGGCATTGTTGGAATTGTGAGGTGTTTTTTGAATTGTGTTTAGATTCCAATATATTTCGGGAGCCTCGATTTTTTTTCTACTGCACAACTTATTAGAGTTCTACAACATTATGTTTTTACCCGAGCGCATTGTACACTCGATGTTTGACAAAGTAGCGTTACGGGCGCTGTAAAATGACAGTCAGTGATTCACCAGGGGCCGATTTCCAGTGACCCACAAAACGTCAAACCGTAGATGTCATTCCTGAGGTCGTGGCGGTGATATTTAGCTGAAGCGCAGTTCAGAATTCAGTCCGTAGGAGGTTGTAACACGAGGCACACCGAAAAAGACAAGAGGACAAACCTGTTTCTAAGATGAGTCGCTTTGCTTTGATGGTAAGTTTTACTGCTGTGTGGGAAAGAAATGTCAGAGAAGGACAGAGAGAGTGGGGTAAGAGAATGAGCGCTGAATTAGTTGTTTCGCAAATCCTTCCTTCTACATATTATCGCTCGAGCTGTGTATTGTTTACCCAATCTCTTCTTCATGACTGATTTTCGTGACTCAACCCCATGCATCTTTTTGTCAATATATGCTCAACAACATTGAGTGGCTGCATTTGGTTCATGTTAACAAACATGCCTATGTATGACAGAACATTTCCATTTATCATGGTTGTAATAATTGCTCTTGTTTGTGTATAGCATTAATAGATAGTAACATGTAAATTTTCAGCGGTTTGTTAAATATGCGCATTTTTGTGAATTCCTGATAATTCTTTCTCATATTTGTCCGTAATGACACCAGCCAACTAGCTGACCTGTCTGTCATTTGCAGGTGGCGGCGGGTCTGGCGCTCCTGACTGCTGAGATGACTCTGGTGGTCAGCCATCCACAATACACAGAACCCAATGATCCTCCCAAATCTGTGTGCGAGTGCTTCCAGTGCTGTCCCAAGTGTGAACGAAGGTGCTGGTACTGCTGCTATGCTCGTACGGAACCAACACTGCCAAACAGAGCTGTGGAGTCGGAGTTCAAACCATCAGCGGCCAAAGTCGACAATACTGGCCCGATTCTGAATGGGAGTCAGATAAGCCTAAATCTTACCGATTCCGTACTGTTTGAAGGCTAGCAGCAAGCATTTTCATGTGTAAAATATTACGCCAATACATATATCTATTCATGGTAGATTTTGACGAAACAAATGTCATCCCTATACTTTTTTCCGGTAGGACCTTTTTGGACGTGAAAAGCACCATGGGGGGAAGCGCTGTGTCATTGTAGGGAAGACTTGAGTCGGTCCTGTAGGTCTGTCGTTATCTGCATCTCCCCTCTGGCCGCTACTACGCAATGTTGGGGCGGACGCGGTAGGTATCGTGCCCTGGTGGGTTTTTAGTTAAGCTCCTGACCATTGATGACAATGACTAGGCCAGTATCCCGAGGGTAGTCGGAACCTACCTGGTGCCAGTTGCCAGCAGCCTGAAGAGCAGCCGGGTGCTCAGCGTTGCCATTACAGACACCGACACCCCGACTACTGCTCATAGCGCGCTAATGCACTGTGCTCCAGGCGGACGCGTCCTGACCATTCGACCCGAGGCCAAGGTCGGCTGATAAGCGCGCCTCGTTCCGAGCACGCGGCCTCCATCGGTTCCGCACACCACGACCTCGTTCGCCAGCATGAGCCAGAACAAAAAACACCTGACGACGGCACATACGGCACCTAACGAACATTGCTACTCTACAATACGATTGCGAACAACGTGTAACATACAACACAACAACTTCGAGCACAACAAAATTAGCCAAGTTAGCACCGTCTACGCCGGCCCGGAAACATTTCTACAAAGGCAGAGCATGACGAATAGATGTCATTCTTCCGTTTTGGTCGGAGCTGTTTGGGCGTGAAAAGCACAAGAGGGAATAGGAGTACTCAGCACGCTGCGTTAGCGTCTTATTTTGGTGCGGGTACTGTTAAGCTTTTCCTAAATATTCTAGCACATCATGCTAAGAAACTACCTCGAAATGCGCCCCGGTATCGTTCAAGCAAAGCAAATTAGCATCTCCGATGTGAGCACTGAACGATATTATTGTGATGGGAATTTTGAGAATACCCGATGCAGGCCGCCCCATACACTGAAAACAAATCGACACAGTGAGGGCATGTTCTGTACTGGTGTCATGTGTTATTCGCACCCAAAACACAATAAGGTTGAGTATTTTCACGCTTGGCGGGACTTTCGACACGTTTGACAACACATAAAACAGAATAATGACACAATTTTCTCGTGCCAAGCACGCTGGACGAATGTAATGCATCAGTGTTGAGTGTATCGAAATCATGTGTTGTCGGATATGGTAGACGTGTACCCTTGCACAAATACACCGTGCCATCCACCAGTCAGCGACCTCTGAACCTTAACTTCAGATGGGGATAATAGACGGCCTTTTTTGAGCACGACTTCTATGCTGGGTTTTTGGGAAAATTTGCCAAAGTGTTTTGAGAAAGGTCAAAATGCACAATACAACCGAGGGATTCGATACTTGATAAATTGTCTAGAGCAATATGCGCTGATTACATCAAGTGCAAGCTGAAGCATAGCTAATTAACGTCTGCTTAGAGGAGCAGCCTGGTTCCGTTCAGATACCGACTTTTATATCACACAACATTGAAAGCAACCAAAGTAAAAGCTTAACTCATGTTTTTCATACTACAGGCGCTGTAAAAGTGACAATCGGTGTATCACCAGGGATCGATTTCCAGCGACTTACAAAATGTCAGACCGTATGTGTCATCTCTGGTGTCATGGTGGCAATATTTCCCTGAGTCGCATTTCGGCATTCAGTCCGTAAGCGTTTGTATTGTAGGCCGAGGCACACCGAAGAAGACAAGAGGACAAAGCTGTTGTAGATATGGGTCGCTTTGCTTTGATGGTAAGTTTTACTGCTGCCTTAAAAAAATAACAATGCAATGAAAAGACAAAAGAGGAATATTTCGTGTTGGATTTTAAATTCTCGCTTGAGTTGCCAATCGCTTTTTATTAGATTTCCTTGCTGCTGCACCACCGGAATATTTGCTATCAGTAACAACATGCTTTATAACAACAGTAACAACAACTACTTAGTATTTGCGTAATGCATATATTGATTGCTTCTATTCTATGCTATTGAAAATACTGATACATGACTTAATAGCTCAATTTAAAAAATGTGAAATAAATGAGCGTGTCTGAACATATTGTTTATATGTTACAGCATTGGTAATGCACTATGCAGGTACGAATTTAAATAATGTTGTTTGCACTAAGACGTTGCTATGAAACTCGCTTCGATAAGACCTAACGTTTCTGTCCATGTCTTTCAGTCGCCTGTCAGTTTCTATTCCCACTGACCGACTTGTCTGCTTTTCTCAGCTGCTGCTGGCCGGCCTCGTGCTGCTGATGGCTGCACTTGCAGTACCTCTGGCGTTTGGCCATCCGCAAGTGGTGATACCCACGAGGCCGCCCTGGTGCCGGTGCCAGTGGTGTTGTCCTTTTTGTGACAGATGGTGTCTGACCTGCTGCCTAGCTTGAAAGCCGGCGCAGTGAGGGCAGAGTTGAGTCTGTGCACGGCTTCCGATCAGCTCCGATGGGATGGTATATAACTGGCCTCGTTAAACAGATATAAACAAATATGACAAATAAAGGAACTTGTTTTACTGGACATGATGGTTGATACTTGATGCTCTTTCATTGTGTTCGTGAAAAAGTACCCCACCGTAAAATATGAGCATTTGACATTTGAATATATTGGTGAGTGATGTGTCTTGGAAACATTTTGACTGTTTTTCAACAAGCTTGGCTAATAAACGGATCAATTTCCGTTGGTCTGCCTTGGAATAACAGCATTGGCATATGCACTAGAAAGCTTCCGACCAGGAAGCACGTATTTTGAAAAAGAATCAGACGCAGTGTGTATAGCCTAGCTTATTATCAATCCGGACGTAGGCCTTGAGTGCGTAAGTGCCCCCATAGACCGCGTCGCGTGAAATCCATTATCCATGTCAGACTGTCCAGAAGCGACATTAATTCTGTTACCGATGACATCCTTCATTGCTGTTCCATTTTCATAGCTTCCACCTAGGGCAGTGCCAGGTGGCATTGTCACGCGCGAGGTTGTCAGCACAATAATATTATTCATTGTGCTGCGTGCCTCGCGTCTAAGCTTATTGCAATACAACCATCCCGAACGAAGTGCGACACCATGCGCGTTACAGTTATGGCGCATTGTTGCGTCGGAACACGTCAGTATTTCAAGACACGCATTGCACGCAACGCAATGCGGTGCCGCGTTTATAGTTATACTTATACTGCTGACAACGCACGTAACGGTCCACATGACTCAGTTTCTGGCCATGCGGCGCAGTATGCCTACATGCGCAAACAACCCCTGCCATCTAGCAGGACTGTTTGAAGCCTTTTCTGTCTTGCGGCGCAGTATGCCTTCAGGCGTAGACTACGCCTGCCATCTAGCGGGAGAGTTTGAAGCTCTGTTCTGCCATGCGGCGCAGTATGGCTTCAGGCGTAGACTACTCTTGCCATCTAGCGGGAGAGTTTGAAGCTCTGTTCTGCCATGCGGCGCAGTATAGCTTCAGGCACAGACAATGCCTGCCATCTAGCGAGAGGAATAATAAGCTGCATGCAGCTATGCGGCACAGCATCATCACAGGCAAATACGCTGCTGCCATCTAGGGGTAGGAATGCGAGTAATTTATAGAATCCGAGGAACGTGAGTCTACGAAGAAGAGATAGGCATAGAAATCTACAATTGATTTGCACTGCAGTAGCTACTGATGTCACAATGATAAGATTTCAATTTTTTGTTGATATTCACATGCCGAATCCTAATGCATTCTCTACTTACGTACGTACGGCGCTACGGCCAACTGGCGCACCTCGTAATTCCAGAATGCTTACGTTTTTCGACTTGTCCTCTATTCACGAAGAAAACTGTTTCTTCACCTCCACATCTAGGTCACGCCCCGGCCACAAACTCTCGACACCACACACCCTTCTCACTCCCCACCAGCCGCCGACTGCCGGGCTGCTTTGTTGCGCCCGCGCCGCGCCGGTCGGGGAGGGACGCTGCATTGTTGACGACTGCCGACTGCCAAGTCAGACCCCCGGGGCCGGCTGCTGGCACCGGTCAGATATGGGACGGCGGAGGAGAGGGCGGCAGGCAACAACAGCGGCCCCGTGGCCCCGTTTTCAGCCCGGCTGGGGCTGCCGGGAGTCGGTAGATAATCGATAATTCGGCTTCCAGATGGACCAAATTGAGACTAGCTTTAAGCGTAAATTTTCAAGCATCATAAGTCGGCACTTATCGATCTGATATTTTTTCTATGAAAAAAGACCTCAAAACGATCGATTTAGAAAACCTAGTTTGACTTGATTTTGGCGTCGCGCTAGCATGCTTGGCCTGCCAAAATCAATTCCCCATCTACTTGTGACTTGAGACGTTATATGTAAGTACGTACATGTGCTCCTGCTGCTTATCTAAGATTCCTTTGAGATGCAAGCCGGAGAGGAAGACCGAGGAACTATCAGTTCAGGGGCAGCCAGCAACCAGTCTTAAACCTTCATAGAGTGTAGGCTGAACCAAAGGCAATATATTGAATCGAGCGTATGCAACTGCGTATCTGGGTTTCTGCAGCAGTTGCCTTCTCCCCAGCCTGCTATACCGCGAAAGGGCATTTCGTCAGTTTTTAGCGACATCTACCTAGCGATTTGGCTCTTTACTAGCGCCACCTCTGTAAACTACTGCCCGCTATCAGCTGACCGGCGGCAATCAGCTGATGCGCGCCAGCTGACTGCTGGCTGCGTTCCTGACGTCACGGCGTCAGTCGTGCGCGAGTTGTCTCGGAGGTGGGTGTGTGTGGCTGGTGCGCGCGCTTCTGACTGCGCACTGCGCGTTCATAAATACCCACGGAGCAATATGCACGCAGCAGCCACCACAAAGAGGCCGCCACGAGTGGTGACCAGGAGCAAATCAGGTCAGTGCTGACTGGGTCACTGGAAACAGCTGTTGGGCGCTTCACTGTGTTTTGACTGCTTTTCTAATGTTGATATTCTTGTGTTTGTGATTGACAGGCGAATGTGTGTTTGAAACGATAAGCCGTGTTGACAACTGAACTCTCTTATGATGGCTGTTAGGCTAAGCGTGTGGTATATTGTGAGAACTCTCGGGAAACTTTCACGCCGGCCTTGCACGGTGACGGGTCAGTCCCACATATTGTCACGACCCCAGCGAAGGCTGCTGTCGTTGGAATTCTGTCGTGAATCGGCCATTGTTATTGGATCTGCTATTGGACTGCACATATATTGGACCCGTGCATGTCTATTGCTGACTTCAAGTTGAAATTGCACCTGCTATAAATGGAATGTTGAACTAGCAGTAGCTCAACAATTATATAATCACCACGATCAGTCCCCCCAATTTGTGTTCCGCCTCATTTAAACATAGTTAATTGCAGGGATCTATGAAAGCAACGATGCATCTACGCCGATCCACGACTTCCAAACCCGAGAACTTTTCTACGCCGTAACATTTGGGATCGCGACATTGACGGACACCTTCCGTGTCCATCGTTTCCTGAACCGATTTTCCTCGGGGAAATGCCGGAATACGCGATTCCAGACCAAGACAGTCGCTCTTCCATAACGGCCTATTACACAGTCGGGTTCACTGTGTCACATTTGACCTGACCTGACCTGTGACGTGATTGCTGCTTTCCAGGAGCGGGCGCTGCCTCTAAAGGTGTGCCACATTCCGGTCAGAAGCGAGACAGTCGACAGAAGTCATCCTCCGAGTCGTCAACTCCTTCATCTCCCGAAATCAGGTGGGAATGAGTTTGACTTTTCCCTTGCTGAATTGCCCTTCCAGTAGTCGATAGATCAATGGTTATTTACTCGTGGTCGTTTATAGATGCTTCATAGCTAGTTGGAAGGAGCTGGTTAAATGAGAACCTGAAGAATTAAACTAAATTGTATTGCATTACATTCTTCGCCATCAAATCATTGAAGGAACGTTTGGGTCATTAACCCTAGAACGCCTAGGGGGGGGGGGGTTGTATCAACCCCCCCCCCTGAGGTTTTTTCGAAGTGCACGCTAAACGGCTTGTCGTAGCGGGCTGAAATTTTCAATACCCTCTGGGGCAACCTTTGCGCATCTTTTGCCGAAAAAAATTGATCGGGTCATGTCAGGTCACGGAGTTATGACGTCATAAGAGGTACAGCCTCCGGCCGACAGTTACCAAACGTGTGCGCCGAATCCCTAGGTTTTCTGCCGGTGATACCCACATTGTTTGATGGATCATGATGAAACTTCCCATGCATGTTGGGGCAAGCATTGGCTATCGTGTGGTGCAAGAAAATTGACCGGATCAGGTCAGGTCACGGAGCTATGACGTCACAAGAGGAACAGCGTCCGGTACTATTTTTGAAAAGCGCCCGAACCACTATTTTGCTAATTCTTGTCACCTCAATGGGAATATGCAGCAATATTAGCTTCTATAGGGAGCAAATGGACCTCCCAAATCCAAAAATACAATCAGATTTCAAAAATTTAAATTTTGATTTTTCGAATTTCTGCCGCCGACTGTGACCTTGCCGACTTCCGGCGCTCCCAACGCGCCATTTTTAGAGCTAGGGAAACGAAATACATACCAAACGATAGAGAATTGATCAAGGAACACGATAGTGAAGGTTTCAAGTCGATATCTCCCACCGTTTTGCCGCAATCGCCGCGGAAAGTTGAAAAAGTTTGATTTTTCGGAAAATTTGACCTTTGACCGGCCATAAGTAGATCAAATGTTGACCTAGGACCAAAAAATATACCACCAATCGCGAGATCTCGTTGAGAGCAATCCGTTGGTTTTTTCCGCTAAGCTCTACGACCTTCCGTTTCGAAACGCCAGGGGGGGGGGGTCGTAACAACCCCCCCCCCCCTGGTCGTTCGTGTTATGAGAAATGGCCTGGTCGTGCGAGGGTTAATTCATTATCGTTACTATCTTCGGGTTATGGTTGGCGGTCGGTTCCCATACGATGGCACCCGGAACTGTCCTTTGCCCCCCCCCCCCCGGGGGAGTGCGCGTAGAACGGTCCTGCCGATAACCCCGTTCGTGTGTCAATCGCCGTCAAACGGTCCATAGCCGAGATTACTGCCGATAACCTTTGGACCGGGACATTCCTCAGGGAAGGGTCGCCCCCCCCCCC
This sequence comes from Amphibalanus amphitrite, assembly GCF_019059575.1. Lineage (NCBI taxonomy): Eukaryota > Metazoa > Arthropoda > Thecostraca > Balanomorpha > Balanidae > Amphibalanus > Amphibalanus amphitrite. The sequence goes on from NW_024882089.1 coordinate 283,391, forward strand.
CCGCTGGGTGGCGCGGTCCCGCGGACGCTGGGTCAAGGAGGGGGAGGGGGACGCTAGGGCTGGAGACTGGTCCCTCCTCCCATTAGCCTCTGACCAGGCAGAAATAACGGTCTCGCCGCATTTACTTGGGGAGACGCTGGCAATGGTAATGGGCATTCCAACCTGTACCGGGGGCAGTGTGGAAACGTGAGTCGGACTGTGTCACCCCTCTCCTGTCCCATGCCACTAAACCTCGGGGGGGGGAGGGGGACGCACGTGTTTGGGATTAGCGTTAGCCTCTGAATGGGGAGCCGATTTCAGTAATTAGTCTGTGTGTCGGTTGTTTCGACTAGCCTCTGCCTGGGTCATAGCGTGGGGGACGACCCACGAGACTGATGGGTTTACCAGCACCGGCATAGTCCGTTTTGAACGCCTTACTCTCACTTAATCCTGAGAGCAGACTTATTAATGTCGACACTCCAATAATGTTTTTCGATTTTCCCTTTCTATCTCGTCTGGTCTGTCCCGTCATGTCCCGCTTCCTCCATCCGTGTTCCTTCTGACCTGTCTCTGTTTCGGACCCACGACTGAACACGTGCCTGTCTAACCCGTGGCGCGCATTGTCCGTTCTATCTCGTCTATCTGTGCCCCATTCGTCTGATTCGTCTTTCCCGTTCCCGTCTTAGCCGTCTAGCCATCTCGCCCGTCTATGCCTCCTTGACTACTCCCGTCTGACCCTTTCCGTGTTCTATCATACTTCATCTACGCTGTATTTTCCGTCGCCCCCGTGGTGTTTTATCCGATCTGACCCCGTGTTTATAGTTGCCTTGTCTGACCCTAGTTACCGATGTTTTTCTCCCTCAGCTCCGGTCGTGCGATGTACCCCCCATCACCACACCACCACCAGTATCACCAGTACCAGTATCAGCACCAATATCAGCACCAGCAGCACCAGCACCACGGGCAGCATCCCCAGCAGCACCACCAGCAGGGTCGGAGACACCACCAGCGGGCCAGGAACGAGCACCAGCATCATCAGCAACAGCAGCACCAGCAGCAGCAGCTGTCGCCTCAGCATATGGAGACGGTGCGGTTTCTAAACCAAAGTGAGTGGAAATACGGGATATGACGAGGTGCGGTAAAAATGTAATATTTTAGTGGTGGGTTCATTCGTCATACATCTCTGATTTTGCGCCTCGTTTCACGTTACGGACGATACGGTAAATGCGACATCCTTTTATTATTTAGGGTTATTTCTTGGTATCATTGACCGTTTTCGGCGATAGAAGATCGTTTCATTCCTCCGGTTGAAATAATCATAACGCTCTTCGTGTGTTATGTTGAGACGTGTTTGTTTTGACGCCCTGTCCCAAACATCTCGTGCATTCGGTGTATCAGCCACGTGAAAATGCCTCTCTGGCTCTTCCCGTCCCCGGCTCTGTCCCGTGAAAGTGAGACCGTTTTCTGACGGTGCCGTCCCGTTTTTTTTCAGCATGGAGAACAGTGCAGGAGGAATGCGAGAGCTCTGGGTCAGGAGGTGGTGGTAAGTTAAAACCCGATTTACACACTTAGAAGGCTGGCGCTGCATGATCCTGCCTTTATCGCACCCCTGAACCCCAACAAATTCACCGCTCAGATGGATAATACGGTGAATGTTCATCTTCGTTTGTCGTTAGTTGTCAGTTATCACCCACGCAAAGTGAATGCTAATTGTTAAATGGCGAAAGTTTTCTCTTTAATTACGAGCTGTGCGGGTTCAGTAAGGAATATTATCTGGGTTTTCTGGAAACAACCATCACATCCCTTAGCTGTGTTTCATGTTTATAATACTTTCACTAAGTCATTATTCCAAAGTATGTATTCTGTAACACTCTCATTCGTGTCCCCCAAATAATGCACTAATAATTTTCTATTCAATGCACGTGACAAGTATGTAACGTGTTACACTACACTCGCTTCCAATAATATAAGTCAGCCAACGTCACATCCTCCTTCCTCCGAGGACATTGAGGAGGATCTGACCTCCCCTTCTGTAGGTACAGAAACGATTCGGAAGAATAGTCCCTCTCTTGGGAGCTGGGTGGTTGTCTGCTGCTTTTTCTTAATAACTGCGTCAATGAGCTTAGCCACGTCACATGAGCCTAGACAAGCCACATCTTCCCTCCTCTGGCATTAAGGTAGCCTTGACCTGCTCCTCAGCTGATATGGAGACCGGCTCAGAGGAGGTGGCTGGGTCGGCCGCTCCTCCCGAGTGCCCATGTGGGGCACTGGTATGTACAGGTAATCATCGTCAGATGATCCAGCTGCCGGGTGACTACAGGTCTCTCCAGGTGAGAAGAGGCGAAGGTGCCGCCTGTTGCGGCGATACGTCCCGGCACTATCCGTCCTCACCAGGTACGACCGGTTCCCGAGACAGCTTGTGATCACTCCGGGAATCCACTTGTGTTTCCCTGGCGCAGGCGTCATGTACACGTTGTCACCCACACTCAGCTGCTTCAGATCCTGAGCGGTCCTGTTGTAGTACGTTGCCTGTTTCTGTTGCCGGTCGACTAGCTTACTCGGGACCTGTCGAACAGTTTCCGGTACCAGCAGTCGTGATGACGTTGGAAGTAGGGTCTTCGTCCGACGGCCGAAGAGTCGCTGTGCAGGTGAGCTCCCGATTCTCTCTGTCGGGGTGTTGCGCCAGTCCAGAAGTGCGAGATATGGATCGCGGCTATCTTCCTGAGCTTTGATCATCAGACTTTTCAGTATTTTGACAGCACTCTCTGCTTTTCCATTCGACTGTGGATAGCCTGGCGAGCTGGTGACGTGTTTAAACTCATACAGCTGAGAAAAGGATTTGAACTCTGCAGAGTTGAACGGAGGACCATTGTCACTCATCACCTTGTCAGGAATTCCGTGCCTTGCCATTTGAATCTTGAGTAGTCTCACGATATCACTTGCCCTCTTGCTGATGAGGCGATCAACTTCGATGAAGTCAGAGTAAACATCTACTGTTACTAGGTATGAGTGTCCTTGAAAATCCATTAAGTCACATGCTATGTTCTGCCACGGCCGTTCCGGTACTTCATGTGACTTCAACGTTTCTTTTCTTTGTTTGCTTCCGTGGGCCATGCATGTTGTGCACTTTGATATGTAGTTTTCGAGGTCTTGGTTCATCCCTGGCCAGAAAATGGCTTCTCGTGCTCTCCTGAGGCAGCCTTGAAGTCCTATATGAGAGGAGTGCACGCGTTCTTTGAGCTTCTGCTTCGCTGCCTCTGGAATGCAGAGCCTATCTCCTTTGAGAACGAGTCCGTCTCTCATCGTCAGTTCATCCTTGACATTATAATACTGCCTTAGATGTCCAGGCACTCTGTTCTTGTCAGCAGGCCATCCCTGTTTGATCATCAGCTGGACGTCTTGCAACGTCTTATCCTTCGAAGTGGCTTCTACAATCAGCTCTTTCGTCATCTTTGAGACAGGAAGCCACTCGATGATGTCCACGTCTCTCACTTCAAATTCATCAGCCGAAGCAGTCTCTCTGACGTGGCACACATGTTCAGTGGGTGCGTCAGACTCGGTTGACTCTTCATGCGCGCGACTCAATGTATCCGCGAGATACATTTCTTGGCCTTTCTTGTACACCACTTGGAACTGAAATTTCTGTAGTCCCAGCATCATTCTCTGTAGTCTCTTTGGTGCTTTTATCAGCTCTTTCTTGAGTATAGCTTCTAACGGCTTGTGATCCGATTCCACCGTGACTTCTTTCCCTTGAGTGTACCGCTCGAACTTGTTGAGACCGTATACTATCGCCAGCATCTCCTTCTCTATCTGTGCATAGTTTTTCTCTGTCTCAGTCAACGATCTCGACGCATACGCCACAGGCTGCTCGTTTTGCATGAGGCACGCGCCTAATCCATGGTGTGACGCGTCTACCTGTACTACAACATCTTCGTTTACATTGTAGTACTTGAGGACAGGGTCACGCGTGATGATCTGTTTGATTTCTGCCAGGGCACGTCCATGGACATTTTCTTCGTAGATGAAGAGATTTTCCTTCTTTAGAAGGGCTCTCAACGGGGCAGATACTTCAGCTAAGCGCGGTGAGAACCTTTGCAGATAGTTGACCAGACCAAGAATGCGCTGAACACCTTTTCGGTCCACTGGTGGAGGCATGTTGGTCACTGCACTGATCTTTTCCGGATCCGCTTTTAGGCCGTCTGCTGTGAACATGTGGCCCATGTATTTGACCTCGCTCTGTCTCAGTTTCAGTTTTTCGAAGTTCAGCTTTATTCCGACTTTTCTGCAGCGTTCCAGGAGGCAGATCAGCTTTTGATCGTGGTCTTTTGTCGCTTCATCACTGGTTGGTCCGACTCCATACACTAATATGTCGTCTGCGATGGGACGGACGCCATCAAGTCCCTCCAGAGCAAGATTCAACCTCCTCTGGAACTCTTCAGATGCTAGGCAGATGCCAAATGGCAGACGTTTCCAGCGGAACCGGCCCCATGGTGTCCCAAAGGTGGTCAGATAGCTGCTCTCCTCGTCTAGTTCCACGTGCCAATAACCGCTCTTGGCATCACATACCGTGAATACTTTGGCCTTTGTCAGCTCCGGTAAGATGTCTTCGATAGTTGGCAGAGGAAAGTGGTTGCGTTTTATCACTCGATTGAGTGGCTTCGGGTCTATGCAGATTCGTATTCCCTTGTTTGGCTTCTGCACCGCCACCATGCTCGAGATCCACTCTGTGGGCTCCGAGACGGGCTCAATAATCCCATCGCGTTCCATCCGTTCTAGCTCGGCTTTAACTTCTTCTTTCAGTGGTTCAGGGACAGGCCTCGTTGGTAACTGCTCTGACGGTTTAGTTTCGTCTGTTTGGATGTGCAGTTTTCCAGGCAGTCTGCCGATGCCTGTGAAGACGTCCTGGTATCTAGCATGTAGATCTTCTTTTGACTTTGGGATTCCATCTTCTTTTGATTGTGGAGTCTTGTTCTCTTCCTGTGATTCCAGCGTTGAGATATTTTCTGTCCTCACGCTGATGAGGTGCATTTCCTGCAGCGTTTTTGATCCAATCAAGGGACTGAAGTCTTCACGCACGACGATGAACTCCACATTGTAGTTCAAGCCGTTCCTGGGGTTCATGACGTCCATCTTCACCTTTCCCACGGGCTTGGTGATGCTCTTGTTGAACATCACCAGTTCAGTGGTGCACGGTCTCAGTTTGCTCATCTTTTGATCACGACATGCCTTTTTGTACACATGTTGAGGTATGATGTTGGCTGTTGCACCGGTGTCCAGTTGAAACTTTTGTAGATGGTCGTTTTCCAGCAGCAGATGAGCGAAGATCTTGCCAGACACAGATCTATCTGAGATAGCCCCTACATCTAGGGACAGCACGCTTTCTGTTCCGCGACTCGTTTGGTTTTCAGTTTCGGCAAGTTCGACTGGTGCGGTCATATGCACTTCAGCCTGGTGACATCTGGAGGAGAAATGATTCTTCCGGCCGCAAGCTTGGCATGTTTGGCCCCATGCAGGACACAGCTCTTTTTTGAACATGTGTTCGCGGCCACAGAATTTGCATCTCCCATGGCGAGTACTTTGTGCTCGCTGAGACCGTCTTGGATCCGGCACCGTTGCTCGCTCCTCCTTGTATCGGAAGTCCCTCCTTTGTGTCTGAAGCTTGTGCACCTCCGCACCCTCTCGATTTGTCATACTGTTCATTTGTTTTACGGTAGCTTCATGTGCCTTCACAACCGCGGTAGCTTTGGCCAATGTCAGATCTGGTTCTTGGAGCAGGCGCCGCCGAACCGACTCATCTGGGATCCCCAATACTATCCTGTCTCGGATCAGGCTTTCTTCCAGATCTCTATAGTTGCACGACTTCGCTAGTTTTCTCAGCTCGGCCACATATAAATCGATACTCTCACTGCTTTCCTGATTACGCAGGTTGAACTTGTATCGTTCGAATGTCTCATTTGTTTTCCCGATGCAGAATTCTTCGAACTTTTGCAGAACCACGTCGACCTTCTTCTGTTCTCCCTCATCTGGACACAGTCCATCGAGAACGTTCAACGCTTCTGATCCCAGACATGTGAGCAGGGTAGCTGCTTGAACCTCCGCCGTTTTCTCATTCAGTCCTGTTGCGATGCTATAATTATTCCATTGGCGTCGCCATGTCTTCCATGTTGCAGTCAGCGCGTCTGTATCTGTCAGTGACAACGGCGGCGGAATGGGGAATCCGACAAACCCGTTACTTGCCATTCTTGCACAGTGAATAGGTAGTAAGATACTCAAAGCTCACAGTACCTATTGTCTGAACATTACGTTAGTATTATTCTTAGCGTGAGAGCTGGGTTACGTTCACTTCTGACACCATGTTTCATGTTTATAATACTTTCACTAAGTCATTATTCCAAAGTATGTATTCTGTAACACTCTCATTCGTGTCCCCCAAATAATGCACTAATAATTTTCTATTCAATGCACGTGACAAGTATGTAACGTGTTACACTACACTCGCTTCCAATAATATAAGTCAGCCAACGTCACAAGCTGGTTCTGAATACTTTCCTTTTGCCATCCCGTAGCTAATAGCTATCTTAAGCTATTTCGATCATGGTTCATCGCTTATTCAATGTTATCTTTGCCTTTTTTACGTTATCGTGGTAACTAACTCAGAACTGATTGCTAGCGATCCTTATGAATCATATACAAATTTCTAACTTTTTTTGTCCCATGCCTATTAAATTGTCCACCATGAATTGTTCACTTATGTTTGTATTGTCCCATATCGCCATTGCTCGATATCACGTAAGTTAACTTGCCTTTGTTTCAGATGTCTCCTCACTGTACTATCAGGAACCGGCGAAACACCCGGCGTTACAAGGTAATGTTTCTACTGATACAGCCGGTCATATTGGTATCAGCTTAGCTTCTAGAGACCTTAAATGTGTGTGATGGCTCTGTATTTCAGTACAACCTGAAAAATCAGGTTGTACTGAATAGACTCAGAATGGCTCCGCCGTCGACGCGCTCCCCCCCCCCCCTCCCCTAAAAACAAACAAACGACAAACAAACAAACAAACAAACAAAGAGGGTTGTGCCGAAGTCATGGCCGGATGTGACCGTGATTTACTCAGGATGGTGCCCTCGCTGCGGAGAGTCTGACGTATTCTTGTAGTGTCGTGGGTGTCTCTGCTGCAGATACAGATATCGGTGACTCCAAATGGTCGCCAGACGCCCAGGCGAGCAACGGAACTCATTATACTGAAGCAACCAATAAATGCAATCGCCTTCGTTTAAATTGGGATCCACGACTGACCACTTAACCTTTCAGGCTAATTGATTCTTTGACAGAACAATGGTAACATGTCAATTTTCCCGGTATTGTTTGACGGCAACTGCGACCAAGTTTCATAGATAACGATCGTCGATCATGTAACCACGCATTTGCTCATTTCTCATTTCTATGCAGCCACCTGAGGCGAGGTAATGACGTCACTGGCTATTTTGACGGCACTGGATCATATTCGTGTAGTTACGGACTTTATTGGCTCGGTTGTTTCAGATTTCAAGCCGTTCGATCTGGAGTTATTCTGGGGGCGGCAGCTGCACTGTCGGCTCACCAAAGGCAACAGCTGAACATCTCATCGGCACCCGTCACCGCAGTGTGATGACGTCACCGGAGTCTGATGACGTCACTGGAGTGGCACCCGTTCACGTTTTTCATAATATCACGGTTGTGAGTGGTGTTACTTTTGTAGAACAAGCATCAGTTTTAGGGGGAAGGGGTTCTGTTTCCGAATCTGAAGATGTTGTGTTATGTCAGAATCATGACATAACGGTCTGTCATAATGTGACATCAGCGACATGACATCATGATGTCATGGTGTCACATTAGGGTGACTGCACCACAGCTGTGATATTGTCGCCAAATCGCGATACGTCGGTGTGCTGTGACGACGCTCGCGAGCCGCCGCCGCAGCCTTGGTTTTTGCAATTGTTTCATTCCGGTTTGTTGTTTGTGCGTGTTTTGCACGTTGACGCAGCAGTTTTAGTACCAAGTGAGTGCTTGACTGTTGTTTTTACTTGAATCTAGAAGAGGCTAGCTGGATAGATGCTAGCAAGACGGCGATTAGATAGATCTTGCGCTATCTCTCACTTGAAGGCGCCGCTAAGTAATTGCGGTGCCGTTGCCATGGCAGCCTGCATTTTCCATTTAGACAAGCACAATGCGATAGACAAGAAAGCTTTATCGATGGCTGTCGTTGAGTTTTGCCGTGTTTGGCACAAAATATGACGGATGAAGGTACAATACATTCAACACATCTGGCTGAAGTGACACTATGTTAGCCTACTGCTTGACCTGTGGATATGTAACACTTTCAGTTTTGCGAGCTGTATTTACAGCTGTTCCCTACTGGTTGAAGCTGTTTATCTTTTGTATTGTCCTCGAGTTAGTCGCTAGACATATAGTGAGATCCAATTCAGTACTTGAGTTCGCGAATCCCGGCTGCCCTTGCCAGTGACTAACCAGTCCATGTGAAGGGGCCTTTTTCCACTTCTATCCCTCCCCTGTCCGCCCGTCATCTTTGCCTTTCGACTGTGTTGCCTTTAAATTGCGCAGAGACATTCACTGAATGAACGAGTTTATTACCATGTCTGACACGCGCTTTACTGGGTTCCAAAACCCAACACAACAATTCCATTAGCAGATTGTGCCTGGCCAAAGGACATGTCTCCCTAGACCTTTCGCGAACACGTCATACTGACTGCTGTAGATCGCCATTTGCAAGCGAGAAAACGTGTGCAATGCTTCGCAGCTCAGTCTCCAAACGTCATTTCGATGGACGATGTAGAACACAAACGCGGCAAAAGTAGCGAGCGGAAAAGTCAGTCTAGGGCCGTCGCAGCACCTCATGCAATTCCACAAGGAACTGCGTCGTCGCGATGCGTGGGACATTTCTGTTCGGAGCTAATGTTCTGGGAGTTTTGGGCTGATATAATGTTTCTCAGACGGTATTGTCATAGTGGTGGTCCTTTCCATCGTCCACAGTCACTTTCAGAGAGGGAACATTACTGGTAAACAAAGTCGTAATGTCAGTCATGGGCAGTCTCGCTTCTCAGTCACAGACTCAGATAATGTCACGGTCAGTCTCAGTCACGGTGAAATCAGTCACTGCTATTCACAGTCCTGGGGTGTTCACGGGCACCGCACACTGCTGCGTGCGGTGTGTGCGGTGCGTCCAGCAGGCGTGGGGGTAGGGGATGGGTAGGCGGGTCTGACGTCACGGCTGCGTGCGGTGGACGGTCCGCTGTGGCCAGTCCCGACCGGCCACAGCGATCGCTGTGTGCGGTGACGGAAGGCTGACGTAGGGACGAAGTGGGCGGAGCTTCGAGGCTGTGTGCGGTCCGACCGCACACAGGGTCCGTGAACAGCCCTTAAGTCAGATACGTTCACAATCAGCCACAATTTTAGGTGTCAATCAGTCGTATCATCACCTTACAGCATCTAATATCACTAGTGGAAGAGCACATCAGTCGCTTGCGGCACCGACAACCGCCGATCTCAACATCTAGCCGACGGGGTGGCCTCGCAGTTTGCGCCCTCTCCTTCCTTGCACATTCGGCTCGATTGGCTAGTTCACTCTTATTGCAGCTAGCCATATGATTGGGCCAATGAAGCACAACTTCGCTTAGTTCAATGCCTAAACCGACCACCGGTTTCTCTGTGCATGTCGTTGTAGCTGTGAATTGCAGATGACGTCATCACGACCTAGATGACGTCACGGGATACACGACTGCCATCGCTGTCTTCACTCGCATTACGTACAGTTGTGCACAGGTTGCTTGGGTTGAAGCTGCACTAGAGGCACACAATCTTGACAAGACGGAATGACTGACTATTCAGCGAATGCGCCTAGCAGAGCACACATTGCCACACGAGTGTTACCAAATCCAGTTCATTCGATAAACTGGAGGACAAGGAAGTATTGACGCTTACACTACTGGTTTGACATGGGGCATATTGACACGACAATCGGTCATTCAAGCACTGATCGACTGATAGTGATCACTTTTATCACACATTTGCGAACCTGGAACAACACACGACATACAAAGAGAAATGACACTGGATGAAAATGGTGTTAGGATATGCCGGATTACCGAAATTCGTAGGCCGAGTTTAGAGAGGAATCATTTACTGTCTGGTGCCTGGGTAAATTGCCATCAAACGACATTAAAGTCGAGCCTAATGGATGCAATTTTTACATGAGTAGATATGTGTTGGCCACGCAATGTGGATATGACCAAAGAGAGTCCAAAGTTGAAGAGGAGGAGAAGAAGAAGGGACAGTAAGTGGGAAAACGATTCATTTACAGTCACCATTCAAGCCACTGACATGAGCTGACGAGAGCTCACAGCGACTCACATCACCCAAAACTCACAGCGCCTGCGTGCACGACTCACAGCACTCTCAGAGGCACAACTCAACTCACCAACTCCGGCACAACGCGATTCACCAACTCCGAGTGACAGACAATCGACATACAATGGACCACACAAGCATCGCTTCGCTGCACAGCGCTATGAGCGGAATTAGCCGTCAGTTCTGGAACATTCACAACGTGAAAGGACTGAATATCCGTCAGTCAAACGCAGCCGGCTCCGAACTTTCAGAAAAAGCACATTCCAGAAATTGAAGAAACATGACTGTAGGTCTCACTTACGGATTTTTTTTTAACTTGATGACTGCAAAATTTCACTTATCAAGTTCTCAACAAGGTAGGTGCTGTCTCTTCGCCGCTTTAATGCCGTAAACACATCCAAATAAGCATGGATTCGCTATCACTAGCTTATTAATCAACACACATCAGTCACTGGAAGAAAACCCACACGCTTTCGTCCAAACAAAACGTTACGTAACGCTACGAACATGTAACGTAGCTTTCCACCCTTCGCTGTCCAAGCAAAATGAAACGAACAGCTCCGTTGTCCGAATGTTCAACACGGTCTTGAAACTATCCCTTCACAACAGACCTCCTACTGGTCATGTCTTGCCGGTCTTCTATTGGACCCGGCACTTCATGGCTTCCACGGGTCTTCATCCCAAAGTGTGTATAGCCTCGTACTAAACAACACTCACGATGACCGTCTACCCACTTAAACTCCACGAATGTCCCCGGGACTTCAAAATACCGGTCACAGATACCTTCACACTAGTGTCTTACCATCTCATTCCCGTTTTCATTTCTTCAACACACCTCTTTACCTGTTGTCCTGTGCCTAACACAGCACCGCCCGGCATCCACGGCACGGCACTAACCTTGTCCCACACCACTGCACGTACCAACCGTAGTATTTAGAAGCAACAGCAACGACTGGTGCCAATGCCAGGGACATCCCTCTCTTGTGGTGACGCAGAGGCGTTCCGAACGACAGCATCCTAGCGAGGGCGGCCGGGCGGCGGGGGTGGTAGCGTGGGTGGTTTCTCTCAGCTTTGTCGCATCCTCCACACACAGAAGGTGACCGCCAGCGCTGTGACGGTACAGTGGAGCAGTTTCCGACTGGAGTCGTCCCGTCGGACCAGTACCACCGGGGAGCCGGAGCTCAGAGAGTGCAGAGGCAGCCTGCGGGAGGGGGGAGGTAGTTTTGTTAGTATTCAGACAGAAAGACTCAGGAAGTGGAGAGATAGTTCATAGCGGACAGGAAAAACTGGCAGCATTGATGCAGCTAAACTTTGCACTACACCGTGCAATTTTCCGTTACGTTACCGATCGAAAACCCTCGCCTCACCGCAACAACACAAATAACCCCCACTGCCTCGGCGCCGAGCACCGCCTTTGTAACTCACTTGAGCAGCTTGCTGGCGTCGTGTTCGACCTGGTACTTGCAGCAGGGGTCAAACTGCCAGCTGATGGTGTACAGGGCCGTACAGAAGAGCGACAGACCGGCGCACGGTACAGAGACCACCGGACGCTCTGTCCAGATGGCACCTGTGACAGGGGGGGGGGGGGCGTATTGTTAAAAACGCAGCTACAGTAGGCAGTAGGCGCATGGGACACTTCTGCCCTGAGCTCAGGCTCACCGAGTGATGTAGTTTGGAATTGAGCATTAGGAGATATCCAACAGCCGGTGAATAGACATAGTCATTGATACCATTAATTCGGGAGTCGTACTGTACTGATGTCGTCGCATACCTGAAAGGACAGCTCCAATTCCCGACAGCACCGCAGTCTTGTGAAGGAAGTTTCCCACGTTTATCCACCTGAAAGATAACAATGAAACCGTAAATAAGAAATGTTTTATGAGACGACGTCATAAGACGACAAAAATGGTGGTTTATTTGAAATTTAACCCTCACTGTCGCTTACATCATACTTTTTGTAACAGCCTGGATCTCAAACAACTTTTTATCATCACCCTTGACACCAATAATTAACCTTCGCCCCAGTGGGGGGGGGGGGGGCATATGTTACCACCCTGTCGCGTTTTTTGCGTATAAAAAAAAACCGCGGCGCGTAGCGCCGCGCCGCTTGGCATAGCTTTTCATACATCAATTTTGGACAATGTGTGAAATTTTTGACCCCAGGTCATGTCAGGTCAGGTCACCAGGTCAAGTTAACTGACCAGGCCTAAAAAAAAGTTTGTAATCATGTCCAGCCTGCAGTGTTTGTCAGAAAGGTTTTAAACTTGGTGGATTGCATGATGTTATGGGCGCCTACAATTTGTATATCTCGGATTTTTTATATCCGTGACCTAAGGTCAGGTCAGTGGCGTGACCTTACCATTATAAGTCAATGGAGAAAAATTGAAATGCCTCTAGTTCCGTGTGTACGCATAGGAACAGTCCAAATATTTCAGAATCACAATGATTTGGACCACCCGTGACGACCAAGGTCTCTTTTTTGCTGATAGCCTCTAGGAAGGTCATCCGAGGTCATTTGAGGCTGCAAACAGCTTTTTGCCAATAACTCTCGATTGGAAAGAGATAGGACGCTGGGGATGGCCTCATTGTGTTTGTCTTGTTGAGACGCATCGAATGATATGCAACATGACCTTTTCCGGTCAGGTCATGACCTTGACCTGAGGTCAAATTTTCAAGTTGACCTTTCAAGGTCAAATTATAGTTCATTCGACGCGTCTCGGCAAGAGGAACACGAATCTGGCAATAGAAATGTCGTGGCTTTTTCTAGTCAAAAGTTATTGTCGAAAAACACTTTGCGAAAAAACAGCTACTTTTTTAGTTTTTGCCCTCTGGAGGCTAAACCGTTGACCTGAGGTCAATTTTGATGATGACCTTATCAAAAGAAGAGTTCAAAAGCTATCGATTGCTTTTCCATGCGTTTTTCTAGCTATCATAGTTCCTGAGATAAATGCATGTTTTCTGAGAAATATAATGACATTTGGCAAATTTTGACCTTTGATGACTTCCAGTGACCCCAATATTGCTCTAAGGTGAAAAATGACCGAAATACTTTCAAACGTACGCATTGAGAGCTATCGACTGCTTTTTACCGCGTCTTTCTAGCCCTCTTAGTTTTTGACTTAGAGGTGGGTGGTAACATATGCCCCCCCCCCCCCCCACTAGAGCGAAGTTGGCTGAGACCGCCACTGGGGCGCGGGTTAAGCATAATCAATTACCACCATTATAAAAGAAAACATGTTTTAAATGCCATCGATCTCCTGGTCTCCACCAATCCCCCATCTCCTCTCACTAACCTGGCAGTCTCGTCGCCCAGCCGGGCGGGCTCGATGATGATGGTGTGGCAGCGGGCGTCCAGGGCACGCTCCAGCTCCACCTCGAACCGCTCCTGGTCCTGGTTCCCCTGGTACAGCTCGCGGATAATGGCCACATCTTCCGGCCGGGGGCCGTCCCTGCTCGCGGGGGGTGGGGGTCAGCAATGGGTCTGAATGGGCCAAGAGAAATTAGCAATGGTTGGGAATGGTTTATGTTGTCTAGAGGGATCATATTGGCTCTACACCTCCCGAAAGGCCAGAGAGGTGAGTCTTAGTTTGACGGGGATCAGGAGAAACTTTGAGGATTTGATAAACCTAAAGGATTAGGAAGGGTTTGGACTGCAGGGATACGGAGCCGTGAAAATTTCAGACGGCTCTGGCTTCGGCTCCGGAGAAAAAATCGGCTCCAGCTCCGGCTCCGGCTCCGGGTGAAATGTCACGGCGGCTCCGGCTCCGAGTAAAATGGTCCGGCTCCGGCGGCTCCGGCTCCGACTCAGCACATCTCCTATGCGCAGGGATGCGGAGCCGTGAAAATTTCAGACAGCTCCGGCTCTGGCTTCGGAGAAAAAATCGGCTCCGGCTCCGGCTCCGGGCAAAATGTGCCGGCTTCGGCGGCTCCGGCTCCGGCTCCGCATCCCTGGTTTGGAGGCTTCAGTAATCAGTAGGATGGGTTTGAATGGATCAGCATCAGTCTGGATTTTGAAGGATTTCCTCTAGGGCCATGTTTAGAGAGAACAGGGGTTTGAGGGTTCAGGGGCTTATTTAGGGGTTATTTAAATATATGATTGCCAAAAGATGATAGAAAAAAACAAGATAAGTTGCTGGAATCGATGCAATTTATGAGGATAGGGTCGTATGTCAGTGTTAGGTAAGAAAAGGTACCCAGGGATGTCAGTAACTACAGCAAGGATGGGAGTGCTCTGACAATATGAAGCATAAAGGTGGTCAAAGTACTAGAGCAGAGAAGGGATCAAGGAGAGAAAAATGAGTAGTGGGCCAGGGAACTGTTATGGGGTTAGTCAGGTATAGGAAGGTGGCAATTATGTAAGGTTGAGGTTGAATGTGGGAATTACCGAAACATCATTTTTTCTATTAAGTCGATTACTGAAGTTTGCATATCCACATGCATGCCTGCATGGGGAAATATGAATAAATACACCATTTGTTGATAGACGTATCAATGACGGATCACTATTCAATAATAAAACATAAATTTTGCTGTCGTCAAATTACTTTAAATGAATAACAGCAGATATAGGTACTCACCCAATGTTTAGAGCATATTCTGCCATCGTAGAGACTTAAAGTCAGTTTGACCCTTCCAGGATATTGAAGGTGGGTGAACCTGCGGACAAAAATAAAATAAATTGCCCTATTTGGTCACTAATACATTCACAAACTACTATGCTGTTTGAAGCGGCAGTGAAATATGTAACTGTGGCAAAACAAAGTCCACAATATGTTTTATTGTTATTTGTCCACTTCTATGTTGGTCGAAACCCGCAAACGGCGAAAAAAAGCACAATAAAATGCCAATTATCATACGAAAAATATTTCCGGAGTCCGGACCGGTGGCAACTCCACAACTTCATCCATAATGTAGTAAACGTATCCCATCGTTTTATATCGTATCAATGATGTTTAAATAAAATAATTCCCTAATTTTACTTTTAAATGCTTTATTTCTTTTGTGTACATTCTTTACAGATAAGTTTGTTTTATTAAAATATCTTGTAAGATTTAAAGACATGATTTTTGACAAAATAAAAGGAAATGTTATCAATACGTCATCAAACTTCACGTCAAAAGAGCGTAGGCTAGCGCTATGAATGTAGCAGTAGCGCCAAATCGTTAATTGCGTTTATCAACACAAGGCACAGAGAAGACTAGAAGACACGTGGAGTGAATTTGAATTGAGGAGGGGAATGTTGATCTCTTTTTGGGATAAGCAGGATCACTGTAATGAAGCTGTGGTAAATTGAAGAACATTGATTAGATCCTACATATCTCTGTAAGACTGTTGTCACCATGGATTTTAAAGGTAGGTACCTACGTTTTTACATGAGCACTGCAATTAACCTAAAAATTGAAATGTTTTAACTCAATACCTACTGGTATTAGATATTGATTGATTCTGTAATTGGCGTAGCAATCATGAATAACTTCAAAGGCTGGCACTCCGATGTCAAAAAGGCGACCAAACAATGCATTGATTGAAATTCTGAGTTAGTCTTTTTGACCAGCACCATTCCGCACCCAATCTGCACCACACCACAGTATCTGCATTGCACCCAGCACTGGCTGAGTGCCTCAGTTCCAATAGGCTCATTGAAATTGACATGCTTTGCAGTTTGATTGCATGGGTCTATGACAGCTTTATCACTAGGCATTGATATTCCAGTGCCCATGTACTTACCTGCCCATTCACTTCATTTTTCAGTGCTGCCTGTGAAGTTCTCGGAGCAGAGTGAAGCGGTTCACTATCTGTTCTACAAACAGCACACTGTGAGGTCCCCAGTGCCGGAGAAGCCATCAGATCGGACGCTGTTTGTTATCAATGTTCTGCCGTATATGGATGAGGTGTGTCCAAAGATGTTTGCTGTATAAGCAAAGTGGATCATGTCATAAATTGGTCAAAAAATTATGTACCTATTTTACATTTTTAAGCTATTAGTTTGCTGCCATTGTGTATTCATATGCTGGTAGCAACAATCAGTGGCTCTTTCATTTATCAGCTCCAGAAATGTTTCAGTCACTTTAACGTTGGCTGCTGCAAGGGCTCACTCTTCACATCAAACACCTATCACATTTTATAAACAACTTAATTTTGCTCATTTCCCAGGCGAGCCTGAAGCGTCTGTTTCGCGACTGCGGCAAGGTGCGGCGCGTCTACATCCACAAGAAGCCGACGCCGGGACTGCCGGAGGCCGACTCGTCCCGGTTCTTTCCCACCGTGGAACCCGTGGTGGTGAGTTGATCAGAATCATTCGGGCCTGAGGTGCTGGACTGATTTAGCGCGTCTGGCTTTATCCTTCTGTGTTAGTGTTGAATTTGAAATGCCAGAACTAAACCGTGTGAGATGGCAGCCGGCAGGGTTGAGCAATGCGAGTAGACGCTTAGCAATTTTTTGCGATAGAAAAACTGATTAGGTAGGTATCCGCGTTATCGGTTGAAAAACCGCGAAGAAATCGTTTATTTGTTCTATTGATGGGCGAAATGCGGTGCTCTGCAGTAACGGTACGTCGATAAGTACAGTGATGTGATTTACTCTTCAGTTGATGATTGATGAGAGACTGTTGCTAATCGTAAGTCAGTGCGGGGGAGGGGGTATTTTTGACGATGTGTTGGCCAGGCTACCTCGTGGATACCGTGCAATCATTCTTCAAGTGTCCCTGATGTTTTTGTTCCGCTCTACAGGGTTACAAGGTTGCCTATTGTGTATTCACTAAACCGGAAGGACTACAGAAGGCGCTGTCTTTAGACCTCAGCACAGAGTCGGCGCCGAGGGTTCTATCGACAGAGCAGCACCCGCTGCAAGTGGGCGTAGTCAGTAAGTCACGTGATCATAGCGGAGTTTCGACTGAGCAACACCCAATGTATGCGGGCGTACCCAGAAGTCACGTGATTTATCGCGGCTTTCCACAAAATGACACTAATTTTACTGGGGTGTGGTCAGTAGGTCACCGAATTCGCGTTTTTTATATTTAATTTCTTTAAAGAATAACACCTTCTCCATATTGTGGACATGTTCTGTTATGTTTCACTCCATTGTCACGTAAGTTCACACTAATGATGCAATGACGCCGCGTCGTGAGTCGATTTCCCGTTACTCTTTACTGACTCTGTCGCTCGCTTATCGCACAGAATGGCAGCAGGAGTACAACGACTCCGTGCTGGACGAGGAGGCGCTGAAAAAGGAGGTCGATGAGTACATGGCGGAGCACGACGCGCGAGTGGCGGAGGTAAGACCCTCACTTGGCTCATGTCGGGTGTTTGGGGCCGCGGGGATTTGCGATGATGGGAAGATGTGAATACCCAGACAGTCCTAACCGAGGGAAGTGTTGAGATTTGATCGACGGCGGACTGTCGCTCACTGACTGGGTCTGTCACAACGCCGGGTCAGGATGGAAATGGTCGAAGGGCGTGCTCAAACAAGAGTGGAGCTTTTAATGGGGAGGTTGGACATAACTATCTAAAAGACACCTAATGACGAAAGATGCGTGGCGTCAGACATGCTCGAGACGTAAACCCAATGGACTCGTCCTAATCGTACCCGCCCCGCCCCCCACAGGAGATTCAGAAGGCCCGCGAGCAGGAGGGGCAGCCGGACTCGGACGGCTGGGTGCTGGTCACACGACACTCCAAACGGCCCGTGGCGCGGCGCACCGAGGGACTCGACCAGAGGCTCAAAGAGAAGATGAAGAAGAAGAGACAGCGGCAGCAGATGGTGAACCTCTACAACTTCCAGCTGAAGGATACCAAGATGGAACGTGAGTAACCAAGGGGGAAGGGTGGATGACAAGAGACAGAGATTCGGGAAAGATAAACGAGAAGGGATAGGCGCTTGGTGGCTTGGATGTTATCGCTGAGGCGATATTATTACGACCATTGTATCATCATTCATCATTAATGATAATACGTTACACGTATTATCATTACACGATCACGATCACGTGATTGTATATATGTGATTGCACGTGATTTAATACGTGATTGTAGTTGGACGCCATGATTGTAGGCGTCCCAACTACAATCATTGTAGTTGGGACGCTTGAGCCCCAATCAGCAGGCCGTTGACGGTTAGACGCTGTTCCAGTAGAAGAAACGGCGCTGGGGAATTTGTTTGCGAGTTTTTTTAACGGTTTGGCACCGGACGGAACGTAAAGGAGGAAACCGCAGGTCATTTGAAAATTGACAGACACTTTTCGTTAGAATTGTGTTTTTTTTTTCAATGGAAATCTCGCAGTGTACGGACTGGATATTTTTTAGTAGACCATGACAAGTGCGGGAGTGTGTGTATGATAACAATTGATTGCAAATTGACTGCGTTAGTTTTACTGAATGCACGTCTTTTCCTATTCTCTACGTCTTTTGGCTGGTTCCTCTGCTTTTTGTGCTTTTTATCATTAGCAGTTAAATTGTTTCTTATGGTCTTCTCATCGGAGAAGTCATAGGTTCTTTATTTTAACGCATCACCTGTCTGTTTCAGAACTGGCGAAACTACGAGAAAAGTTCGAAGAGGACAAACGCAAAATCGCCAGCATGCGGGTGCAGAGGAAATTCAGACCTTATTAGCTGTTCTCGGGTCTACGTTATGTTTTGAATACACGTAAATCGCATCTATTGGGACTTGTTTGAGTTTCGTTGCCATCTCATCAATGCCTGATGCATGCGGATACAATAATCGTACATACAGTGAGATTTACTGCAATGATTAATCCATCCGCGATTTTTACAAGGGAGCGGCAACGAATCGCCGGCTTCGTTGACCGTCGACATGATTTTGAGCGGTGGGGTGGGTGGTTGAAAATACCCAGACTTTTTTTTACAGTTGATGGATTTCCACAGCTTATTGCACCAATTTGTGTTTTGTTTTAGCACACATTCGTGCTTTGAGAAGTGAAGGGATTTGGCTCTTTGTGCCGGAGATTTGGTAGTATTTACCCTTATATGGCAGCCCCGAATTTAGTTTCAGATATGGCGCATATGAGACAGTTCCTCTGTCGACTGTTTACATTTCAGCCGCCGTACAAATGCATGCATTGCTCCGGGCGGCCACCCCTTTGCCCTGGATGTGCCTGCGGTGGGTGGACTGATTTTCTGACGTCTGTTTTCACTCATTTTATAGGTAAGCTCTTCAGTAGTTTCAGTTAAGTTTATAATGCGTGAGATGTGCGTCACCTATGGACGATTTGATCGTCACGTCTAACATTTCATCATGAATATTTCATCGGAATTCTAACCTTCAACCTTGCCATGACCTTCATGATATATTTCTGCAGATGAATTTTGCAGAAAAATATCATGAATTTTATAATGTTGAAAGTGACTGTGATAGTAAAAAGGTGGGCTAGATTGCTGGTAAATGTGCAGACTGCAGACCAAGACATGATGTTGATGAACGTAATCAGTTAAATTGTCTGAGCTCTGCTATTTTTGTAACACACTTTGGTACTTGAAGAACATGTGTATTATAAAATATATTTTTGTTATATTTCTTGTTGAATTTCTACATGTTTTGATGGTGTGCAAATCCCTTGACATTGTTCCTTATGCGACTGCTTTGTGTATTGCTGAGTTAATTGTCTCTAATTCCCCGCAGAAAAAGTAGCCACTAACCAGCCCGCCATGGCCAATGAGGCTCGCATCTCCAAGTGGTACTTTGGTGGACTGGCATCAGCAGGAGCGGCATGCTTCACCCATCCATTGGATTTGCTCAAGGTGCATATCTCTCGTCATTGATTCATAAGTATTGTATTGTATTGTATTGTATTTATACTGGAAACTCTCCACAGGTGGCTATTACGAGCCCAGTTAACATGGCGATGCATTGACAGCACAACATACATTTGCAAACACACATACATGTAATGAAAGTAACAGAGTTGAAAACAAGCAGATAAGGAGGGTATTTGTCACTGTTCCAGCCTGGTCATGAGCTGGCGCCGTGACGTGGAAAGTGTAGTCACACGCGAAAGTTTATTCCATGACACGGCGGCTCGGTAAGGAAAAAGTCGCCGCGCGGTCGTCAGCTGGAGGCGAGGGGGCGCGAGTACCGCAGCGCCGGCGGCGGTGGCTCGCGTTATACAGGCGATACAGGCGATTACAGGCGATTAAGTTTCATGCATCAGCTTGGGACAAAGATGTAGGTACCTAGTTACCTACATTTTATGCTATTTTCAATGGGCGATATCAATTGTCAGGGAATATGGTTTGTGTTTTTAAGTTTCACTGGTCTGGATTACCTACCTGAGAGCAATTGACCAGACATGTGCTTGGATCCGGAAAAATGGATCTGAGATCCGATCCCATGGATCCCGATCCGAGATCCATTCAGATCATAGATCCAACCCCTCAATTTTGTCGAGAGATCTACTGGGATCATAGATCTGACCCTTCAATTTTGTCGCTAGATCCACTCGGATCATAGATCTGGCTCCCCAATTTTGTCGTGAGATCCGTTGGGATCATAGCTCATACATAGGTTCTCAAAATGTTAACAACTTTCTTTCATAAGAAGTTATGAATACCAAAGTATGGTTAGAAACAAACAATCTTATACAAAGACCATATTAGTAAAGGCATCCAGTTACATTATACAGAATACAAAATAAAGGAGGCTCATGACGGTCACAACTTGAGAGAATTGAGTGACATGAAGATTGTTCACAGTTCACATACCAACAGAAAAGTTTGCATTAACAATTAACATAGAGGTAAGTCAAAGTAATGACTAATGAACAATACATAACTAGGTACCTACCACATCACAATTCATGTTAGAATCTACATAATGATATTGATAAGACAATCTCATTGATCTTGCATTAGACAACCATGAGGCTTTCCAGTTTCCAGCTACCACAATTGATTGATAAACAATAAAAGATGATACTGACACATGTGGCTTGGTTAGGTAAAGGTATTTCAATCTATTGAAAGAAATATTTGATAAAATAAACTGAGATATAAACAAAAGTATAAAAATATTCAACAGCCTGCGGAAGCGATGGGAAGCGAAATATCAATTGTAATGGCCAAGGATATTTACCGTAAAATGATTATTCAGTATCTAAATTGAACTCGTGACGTCATTTCAAATAACAAATGAGCTAGGCGTTCTACCTTCGAGTATAATGAAAATAAATAAAAAATCAAACTGGAAATTCAAAAGCCTGGAGCTTTTTTTATAGAATGTTCATTTTTTCTGCCTCACATGATTTTACGACACGATTGTTTGTGAATATCATCTTTGTAGCGTTGAATTTAATGACGTAAACGTAAGCTGAAACGGTATTATATGGCCCTGAGCGGTGTGCGCCTTGCATCTTAATTTTATTTACTTTTCAAAAGAATAACAATATCTTACGTCATTAGTTTAGAGGGCCTATTACGGTGAATCTTTTGGAATCATTACGGTCTTGGTCAAATTAAGATTTTTCATTGGTCAAACGATAATGACGTAATAAAACCATATTACCAAAACGTGAGCTGTGAATTTCGTTTGTCTTTTTTTGGGAGGCTCTCTCATAACAAAAGCACAGCATGGCACCACACGTGGCAGCTGGCAGGATGCCAAAAGTGGCCAAAAGTAGGTAATCTGAAGAAGTTGATGCCATTTTTGAACTTGTAATTTTATTAGGAAAGTATTAGAGGTTGGTTGCTATTCTTACTAAATCGAAATTGTGTTGCACATACTAATAGCTCATATGAACATTCTGGATTGGGATTTCATACCTGGCAGAAGTGGATTGCTGGATTATTTTTAACAAAACTGACCTATTTGGCTTCCAGGTTTGATTTCCTAACATCTGTCCATAGGCAGCAGAACAGGGGGGGGGGGGTGGCACCAGGGTACAGTGCCCCCCATAGAGTTTGGCATTTTAGCATTAGCCCTACTGGCGTTGCAGAAAGAATGGGACCAAAATGAAAATCTGCAGTGCCCTGCTGCCACTGCATCTGTCTGTACTGTTTGTTCTTTGAATTAAAGTGGCTGTAGCTTGTTGATAAGATTGTCATCAGTGCTGTCATGAAAAAGTTACAATTGGTCACAAAAAGTAGCAATATGCATGTTCTTGGTTTATTTTAAATGTAGTACAAATGTTGTTTATTTAAATTCAAATTTAATGATGATACCTAATGATCACAAGTGGTCTTAACCAATAACCATGTCCACAAGTGATAATTCTCAATTGTATTGCACTGTAAGGTGTACAATTATGTAGGATAAGGGTTTCATTGGCTACATGTTGTCGTGAGATCCATACAGATCATAGGTCCTCCACAAATTTTAGCCCGCTGGATCCACAGAGATCATAGATCCGACCCCTAAATTTTGTCGAGAGATCCATTCAGATCATAGATCCAACCCCTGAATTTTGTCGAGAGATCCACTCGGATCATAGATCCAACCCCTCTATTTTGTCGAGAGATCCACTGAGATCATAGATCCAGCTCTCGGATCCAAGCACATGTCTGCAATTGACATTGACAAGACCCCATATAAGACACTTATGAGTTATGACTTACTTGTCACTAGTTGCATACACACCAAATTTTGCTGAGTCATGGTGACTGTGCATATGGCTTGCAAGCATATTTGGTAGCTGTGATCCTGATAAAGGCCCACTCAGCCCAGTTATATGCACCTCTGCTTCCAGAATAGCTGTAGATGAACAGATGATGTCATCATTTATGTTTAATTTGTCTCACATTCATCTCCACTTTCATCATTCAGAATGGATGAATTTTGTAAGTCCTAGAATCTTGCATTGGGTCCAGATGGGTCTAACAGCTTAACTTACATCCCCTCCCGCGACCACAGGTGCATCTACAAACCCAGCAGGAGGGGAAGCTGAGCATCGGTCGCAATGTGATGAACATTGTGCGCAACCAGGGAGTTCTGGCCCTGTACAACGGCCTGTCGGCGTCCCTACTCCGGCAGCTGTCCTACTCGACGACACGGTTCGCCGTCTATGAGGTGCGTCTTTGTGACTGCTTAGTCGGGAGATTGTTTGTTGTGTTAGGGCATTGCCAATAGACGAATGTGGACGATGTTTTGTCGATAAATACGACCGGACTGAAGACTTATAATTTGTTGTCGACTATCGTTTCTCGTGCTTACGCTGCTTGGAATTACCGAGATAACGATGTCGCTTTCAAATCGGTTTTGCTTTCGATACCGATATTGGTTGTATATTTATGTCAGAAACGGGTGATGAATCGTTAAAAATGTAAATAAGAAAAATGGAGCTGACCCGTTTACCTCCGGCGACGATCTCATTCCCGTTTGCAGGTGGCGAAGCAGCAGCTCTCCACTCCGGGTCAGCCGCTGCCCTTCTACATGAAGGTGCTGATCGCGGCCAGCGGAGGAGCCTGCGGCGGCTTTATCGGTGAGTAGGTCCTCCTGACGGCGCGGAGAGGACGGGGCGCGCCCTGGGGTGAACGCGGACCGTCCAGGGCCCTGTTTCACCGGTGATAGTTTCACTGTTTCACGCTGCTATTACACTTGTCAAATTGGGTTTCCATGGAAACATCAACAAACCTTGCCGTCGTCAATCTGTGTGATGTCATCAAATATTGCTGCTAACATCTTCACGGCCGTGCGATCAAATCAAACGCATTCAACGACACAGCAACTCTGTTCCAAACGTAGCTATGAAAAAGCTCACGGATTACACGAAACGTCATTAATATGATGTCATCACATTACGTCAGCTCGCGCAATTTGATAGCAGCGTGCTGCTATCACCCGTGAAACAGGGCCTAGGATGTGGAGAAGGGGAGCTGGGTACGGCGAAGTTCAAGCGTGAGAGATTCCTGGATCTCTCTTTCTTCTCGCTCAATCTTCTCGCATCGTTCACGCATTATGTCACGCTTATTTATCTTACTTACATACTTACTTACCTACTTACTTACTTAACGGGCTTACGATTCGTTTAAGATTCGTCGTTGCCACGTTTTGGTTTACCAAAGACGACTGCAGTACGTATTGTCATATGACTATCAAAGCCAATAAAATCGTTAAAGCCTGTACCTACTATACAAGACTCGTCGTGAGTGTCGTATCCGGTATTTTAAGATTCGTACTGTGTATAACTGGCTGAATTATGTCGTTTCCTCAGGTACGCCGGCCGATATGGTGAACGTACGGATGCAGAACGACATTAAAATTGCTCCGGAGAAACGACGCAAGTGAGTACCTTGGTAATATTCGACATGGGTTGTGTACACATGAGACGGGACTACGGCATGCGAGACAGCTTGCATTATGATTCGGTGATAACTTATGAAATCATACCATGCCTTTCAACGTTAAGGCGGTACGAGCTTGTTTTCATATTCAAGTTGCCCTACGAGCTTATGCGTTCTATTATCATTCGTTATTGTTGTGTTATTACGCTTAATCTCGTCTCTCCTTCTCTCCCCTCCCTTTTATCTCAAACTTCCTCTCTTCCACTGTCAATGACCGCTTAACTAATCGCTCCCCCGTCCTAGAAGTTACAAGCACCTCGTGGACAGTCTGTACTCTGTACCGTGTGCTTTGTTCCCCTTCCCTGTCCCGCAGTTACAAGCAGTAAGCACGCCGTGGACAATCTGTACTGCGTGCCTCCCCTCCCCCTCCGGCAGTTATAAGCACATGCTTTACCCCCCCCCCCCTGTTCCACAGTTATAAGTACGCCGTGGACGGTCTATGCCGCTTCCCTTCCCCTGTCCCACAGTTATAAGCACATTCTTTATCCCCCCTGTTCCACAGTTATAAGCACGTGCTTTATTGCCCCCCCCTGCTTTCTCCGCCAGTTATAAGCACGCCGTGGACGGCCTGTACCGGTTGCTTTATTTCACTACCTCCGGCAGTTACAGTGTTTTATCCCCCCATCCCTGTTCCACAGTTATAAGCACGCCGTGGACGGCCTGTACCGCGTGCTGCGCGAGGAGGGCGTGCACCGGCTGTTCTCCGGCGCCTCCTCGGCCACCGTCAGGGCCATGCTGATGACGGTCGGACAGCTCAGCTTCTACGATCAGGTTAGACTGAGCTTCTGCGACCTCTTCGGAATTCGGATAAAGCCGGAAAAATTGTTTGACACTGCCGCGGCAAACGGTGGAAATTAACTGCTGGACCTGAGATGAGATTGGCTGAGATTAGTTAGATGAGCTTTGGGGGAAAGGAAAACGAATGGCTTAGTGTCGTAATCATTCGGTGGTTGCGATGGGGGCTGTAGTTTTACTTATCTTCACATTACTAGCGTTTTGTGGACTAGTTTTAACACAAAGCACGACTGGTATACGCTTGTTAGATTCCTGCGAGCTAGATAATGTACTCATGTATCTGTAACTGTGCTGTCGCATATCGGGTTAGTTTTTACCGTGTCTGACGGCTGTTTGTCGTATTTGTTTTCGTTCTGCAGGTGAAACAGACTTTGCTCGGCACGGGCTACTTTGAGGACAACGTGACCACCCACTTCACATCCAGCCTGATGGCGGTACGGGCCAAACTTTTTTCAAATATATTATAAAACGTCTCTTAAAACCTTTATCCCTGAAAAGTTCTCACGTCGAGTGTTTCTTCAGCTATCTGAAATATTTAACTCTTGTTGTGGTCTGCTACAACATAAGCATTGAAAATTGAAGCTTATTGTAATTTGACCTGATCCTGCTGTACACAATGAGCTGACTAAAGCTTGACCCTTGCTTGATTTCACAGATTCGGGGGTCATATAGATAGGTGCCCCATTGAATCAGTCGATGGAAAACTAGTCTGTAAAACCCACCATGAGGAAGGCTTACAATACGGGCTGATAAACTGACCTGACCTGACCTGACCCGTGTCCGCAGGGCGCCATCGCCACCACGATGACTCAGCCAATGGACGTGATCAAGACGCGAACCATGAACGCCAAGCCCGGAGAGTTCTCGGTAGGTACACGCAGTTTACGTGTTCGCGTAAACTGCGTAAACTGTTCGCATTATGCGTGGGGAGTATCAGGAGATGCTTCAAACTAGAAGCGTGTTCCGTGCCCATGGGTGGAATATATTTAAATTTCTAGCGATACGATATGGTTCCGGCGATTTCGTAATGTTTATGCAAATGTGTGTTGAGCAGAATCGATGTTAGTTGACCATTGCAGTGCACGCTTGCAGTGACAGGAACTTCATTGATCACTGCCGTTTTTCTATAACCGCGCACGATGTAGACTGTGGGACATTTTTATGCGATGCTTGTGCTTGCGACGCCACAGTTTTCAGCGTTAGATGACTTCACTATTGTTTGTTGATGTTGCCGTTTACACAATATCACTGATGCCACCTGGTTCACCCTTAAGAAGTGAAACGCTGATATTGTTTGTCTTTTCCAGGGCATGTGGCACATTATCACTCACACTGCCAAGCTGGGACCACTGGGATTCTTCAAGGTCTGTATGACTGCTTTTATGATCCTATTTAATGCTTCCAGTCTAATTTTCGGAGTGAATTGGACTTCGTAGGTCAATTAGTCGTTTTGGGAGCACTAATTGGTCGGAATACACTCCTTACCTACCCTTATTCCTAGGAACAATCTTGAAATATTTGTAGTTTGAATGTACATCGCCATAGACCTCTGTATAATATCGTATACAGAGAATACAGAGATCTATGACTTGGCATTTTGATCAGCCCGATGTAAATCTACTTTCGCTTCCAATTACCGGGGAGTTGCGTTATGTTCTGCGAATCTTATTCATTTTCTGCCGGAATCGTGCGCTGGGGCCTTCTGTGCAAACTGTTGACTTGTTAGATCTCGATTCCTGTGATCACTCTCGTTCCCCGAGGGAACACGCCAGAATTCAGACGTTTGGAAATGTTGGCAGTTGTGACTTTGACTACCGTATTGGTTCGGTTTACGCTTACAAGTCGACCCAAGTGCGAAACTTCGGTGGATTAATATCGTAGCCTTTTAGGCCTATTGACGAACACAGTTACACAATACACATGATTGAGAGTGAGGCTCGAGTCAGGAGGTTCTATGGAGTTTGCCCACTGGCAATATGCATAGCCTAATGCCGCTCTCAGGCGCAAATGCTTCATGCCGCCTTGCAAACCTTGATCTCATTTTGGTGCGTAACGTCTGTAACAATTTCTCGCTAATTCCTATAATTTGTTCCGCAGTTTTTGCAACAATCACAAGATCAATGCCCTCAGCGTGATATGTCGTTTTGGCATTTCCTCTCAGGTTTGAGGGGACAGACACTGACGCCTGCTCTTTTTCAGGGCTACGTTCCGGCCTTTGTTCGCCTCGGTCCGCAGACAATCCTCACATTCGTCTTCCTCGAGCAACTGAGGCAGAACTTCGGCGTTTTACCGGCGGCCAAGTAGTGCTGCTATCTAGGGACGATGGGACGCACTCAAAGTAGGCGGAATGACCGCCGGGTGGCCAGCCATGTCCAGGTGCAATATGCGAGACGATGGTTTTGAAGCGTGGCTTTCGGTGTGTTCGTATTTTTTGGTGGGAATACATAGGGAACCTTAAGGGATTAAACTAGAGCGGGTGGGTGTCTTCCGTGCGTCGATACCATAGCTGTTAATAGCCGAGTTATAAAGCTGTTAGGAGAGGAACTTTGATGCTAGGTATCTATGCACGTGCATTGACGATGTCGCTCTATTGAGCGCTGTCATCGGTTGTGTGCATTACTTAGGACAATACCAATTTTGAAGATCTTTTCCCGGGCGGGTGAACATATTCAGGACTTGAGAACCGATATTTTATCTGTGTTGACTGTACTTTGATGCAGTTGCTTGCCAGTGTTTGTAAGATCGTGCATCGGGAAACGAATCGGCCTGTTTGAATACTCCCTCCGGCCCCTGAGAATACGCGTGGGACTGAAGTGTAAGAGGACCTTGAGAGCGCGCGGTGGTGCTTGTGTGTGGCGATGAACGCATTCGTATGTATACATATATGGCCCAGATGTCTGCGTGTTGATTACGCTTCAGTGTCTGGGGAGGTTGGTGAAGTTTCGACCTGGAGTTCTCACTACTTTAACCGACAGGTGCGGTGAAAAACGAACGCCAAGCACCGTTTTATAACCCAAACCCTGTCACTGATCGTCCAGGATTGCAAATGTCTTGGCTTGGTTCGTCTCGTAGCCTGCCACGTAATGGTTTGACCACTGGTCCTCTCAATCAGCGTTACCACCAGCCAAACATGAGCCATTTGACTCCGCGTCATGAAGCCCACAGCCAACACCCTGATTCAGGCTCGTCCGTGGTCCTCCCAGTCTTCATTCTTCACCTACCTCCAATCTTCATCGCTCTTTTATTATCTCCTCTACCTTTTCCTCTTTCTCTGCAGCACTACTCTTCATCGAGCTCCCCCGTACCTCTCCATATTTCCCGTGGTCCGCCACCTCATTTTCCCCTTCCCCCCTCTCCACTCAAACAGCGGTTCCACCGGCCAGTATCCTGTATCTCCACACTCACACCCCTCCTCTCTCTCCAATCGCCGCCAGCACCCAGAGTGGGATGCGGGGCGGGGTCCGCCGGCGGCCGGACGGCACGCGGGGCGGGGTCCGCCGGTGGCGGCGGCGGCGGCCCCGGCAGCGTTCTGCCCCGCCCAGCGTCTGGGCCAATCAGAGGTCCGCCGGGCGCCGCCAGAGGCCGCCACGCTCGCCGCGCGCGCGCCACGGCCGCCGCAGTCCGGCGCACCTCCCAGGGATAAGCAGCGGGGAGGTGTGGGCTAGCGCGTGGGGTGATTTCTGGGACCTGCTTCATGACACGCTACCAGCGGCTAGTAGCCGCTATAAGCGAGCCGTGAAACAGGGCCCAGGTGTGCCCACAGGCACACTAAACCCCCACGCGCCGTCCCGCACCCCTCAGCCGCTCTCCTCCTCTCTCTCAGTGACAGACACAGTCACCAGCCGGCGGTGTATAGAGCAGGCCGCTGAGCGCGGGCGCCGGTCGGCCGACCCACGGTCCGACCGACCGGCTGTGTCGGGGGCAGAGGCGGGCGGACTCCGCGGCGCGCAGGGGCCGCGCCCGCGCCGGGCGGACAGTGGCGCCACCCCGCAGTCAGCGGAAAACCTTAAACCTACGTCAGGACTCGGGAGAGCCTCCACGAGTCCCCACATTGAACACTAGACATGTAGCACTACGGTGAAACGCGCGCCGGGCGAGAATTTGAAGCACACAGTCGGTCACAACTAGCACTAATTTCCTCGACACTGTAATGTTTCTAGTCTCCACATTCACTCGCCATTGTGAACGCCGCGTGACACTACGGGGCGGGCCACCTCCGCCGGCCACGGGCACTCTCTTTCTCTGTCCTCCGAGGTCCGCCCCTCTCGTGAGGACTACTCCTCTCTCGAGAGGACTCCCTCGGAAGGACCGGCCGGCCCCCGCGTCGTGCGGTGTCCGCTCGCCTCCTCACTACGCTTGCGCGCTTTTCGGCGCGCGAGCCGCCACCTCTCCACGGGGAGCCACCGGCGGCGGGAGTGGCGCCGCGCGGTCGGCCCGGCGGCGGCAGCGGCCGCGGCGGCGGCGGCGGAGATCGGGCCGTGCGGCCGTCATAAGGTCCGCCCCTACCGCGGCCGCGTCACCGCCGGGGTTCGCTCGCTCCCCTTCCTCCTCTCCTGATGGTGTTTGAGTCTCCTTGTCTCTCCTGGTCTCCTTCGGTCTCCTTGTCTCATCTGGTCATCTCTGGTCTCCTGTGTTTGTCTCCGTTTATCTTCGTTGGTCGCACCTTCACCTCACTAAGTCACGGTTATCGGCGGCGGCGGCGGGCGGCGAAACCTTCACCGCCGCCGCCGCCCCTCTCTCTCACACTCCCTCCTCTCTCTGTCCTCACTCTCCACTCTCTCTTCTCTCCTTCCTCTACCCTCGGAGGCTCAGGCGGAGACCTGCTTGTGTCGCAGCACCTCCCGCATCAGCTGTTTGAGATAGTTGAGCTCGCGGCTGAGGGCGCCAACACGCTCGCGGAGTACCTTGTTGCGGGCCTCCAGCATTTCCTGATCGCCGCTGACGAGGTCGTGCTCCACTTTCTTCTTCTGACGGTACCTGGAGAAGGGAGAGAAAGAGAAACAGAGGTTAGAAGAGGGAACACGCTAACACGTGGAGGGAAGCTCGGGGTGGGAGTTACATATGTCTTCGGCAAGATAGTAAATATATTATTGCTTAAATGGGTATGTAGATGAGAACTAATCAGACTAGACAATCAGAGTGTAGACCGGCGAGGGTTCCTAAACAAACAAACAACTTATTCTAGTTCAATTTTTCATCTAATTTGGAATGAATATTAAACACAAAAATAAAACCTTCCATTGAAGGAACCAAAAGGTACAAAAATAAAACCAGACAGGCCCGTTTTACGCTCACGGAGGGCAAAGGGTACACAACTCTAAGCAGCTAAGTACAATGAGTCTAGACTGATGCAATAGCAGCGCACCTGAAAGGTGTTTGGGCTCAAATACGCTCTGAGTATTCCTATCCTCGTTCCCAATGAACCCGTCAGGCCCGCGCCAACGGTTATCTCGTGTCTGTAAACCTAACAACCCCATTGACCCGTAACCATCTGTTTTGACCCCACGCCGCTCGTCAGTTCCTGTGTTTAGCTAGTTGAGCACGAGTGTGTTACTCTTTGCCAACTTTAACCCCTTTTTGATTTCCCCAATGACTGTTCGCCGTCGAAACTGTTACGGGTTAGTTTCGACTAGCTTTCCATAGATGTCCCTTAACAAAAAACCTTGAAACCGCACTCAGATCCCAGCGCTCCCCTCAAAGAGCTCAACCACTAACCCCAGTTCCCTCTGAGGCTCACTTTCCCCCCACGCCCTCCCTCCCCTTACCGAGTGGCGGCGTTCTTGTTCTGTTCCTTCTTCCTCTCGCGTCTCTCCTCCTCAGTGAGCGGCTGTCGGCGCGCGCCGCCGCGCGCCGGTTTGTCGTAGGGCCGCGGTTTGCGCGCGCCGCGCCTGGCGGCCGGCCCGGGCTGCCAGTCAGGCGCCGGAGCCAGCTCCGGAGAGCAGCACTCGGAGGCCGGCGATATGGGGCTGTCGTCCGGCGACGGGCACAGAGTGGGCGACCACGGCTCCAGGGTCACCTGACGGGGAGACAGAGAGCAGGGTGGTTAGATTAGCGGTGTATGAGGGGTGGGGACGGCGTGGATGATTGGTATAATAAAACGGAAACGGTGACACAAAAGTGAAGCGTACCGCATTGACAAAGAGAGGTTGTGTGCTTAAAGTGCAACAGATTAATTTTAAGTGTAAACAACTGCAGTGTCTATAAAACGTAGACGAAATATAAAAAGCCAGCACGAATGTGTAAAATGCAGTCATGAATCATGACACGGGGGTGGAGCATAGTTAATGGTTTTCCACGTTTCCAAAAACGCAACAAATCGCTTTTGAAGAAAGGCGCGAGACCTAGCAGCCGAAAATAAACAGGTAACAGTGCATTAACCGCTCAATAGATGAGCTAACAGGTTGGTATGACGTTCGATACACGACACTCATCCCAGCGAAACTTCAACAGGTGCAGAATCGGCTTAGTTTCCACGTATAGCAGTACTCGCTCATGCATGAACCAATGCTCCCAGCGGCACCAAACCGACCAACAACTCGGCTCGATTTACAATTTACATAGAGTTGGACGGTTCTAGAGACGTTTACATACCGGGTCGACGGCCTAATTAAAACGCGTCTCGAGCAGTGGATGGAAACATAATGCAAACATGGGATAAAACAGAGAAAAAAGCAGGAAACAACCAGCGAGTTATTGCATTGAAAGTTATTTTATTGGTATCCGCTATTATACAGGAGCCCAAATTTATCGAAAGAGTAAACTCGACGAAGCAAATAAAAACCCGAAATAAGAACTCAAGATACATTCCAACCTAAGAGCGCTGAGCAAACAGGAATTAAATGAGACGGGAGCTTTAAGGTTAAGAAAGATTGGCTTATCATTTATCTTGTCCTCATAACTGAACAAGGAGGGTCACAAAGTCACGCAAAGGACACCTCACCACGTCCCACACACCCCAGACAGACACCTCCACCTTTCTATCTAAGAGGACCCATCACGAAACTCTCACGTGCCCACACACGTGACACGGGGAGAGAGGCGCAGCGAGGCGCGAGCGGCAGGTAGAGCAGCGGTGAGAGAGAGAGAGAGAGAGAGAGAGAGGGGGGGGGGGGAGAGAGTGACGGAGGACCGTCGACCTCGGGAGGACATGGGATGATGTAACCTCCCCGAGCTTCTCGAACGTACGCGCGACGCCCGGTGTAACTGTTACTGGCGGTAATGAGATAGCGTACTAGAGTGGTGGAACATTCAGCCCTTTCCGGTCACAAATGATGCATGGAGCAATGTAATGGTTTGAGAACCGATACGACAGAGGAGCAAATACATAGCACATGGCGAGCTACTCTTGAAATATATTAGCATGGAACGGTCGCAAAGTATGGCGAGTGTGAGTTCTCAGGTAACATGCTCAGCATTATGTCAAAAAAAAAAAAAAACGGCAATGTGGGAATGGGCTAGACTTCGCATAAGGTTCCCATAGCTGATATAAGTTGCAAGGTGTGCGTATCATCATTGGTCAGCCTTTCAAGCAAGATATTTGCGCAATCATCAGAGATTGGACAATGCCTGGTCCGATATATCCTTGGCGTGCATTGTCCCCCAAAATTTAGAGAACCGCTGAGCGCTCTAAGTTCCCTCCCAGCTATCATAAATAACAGAAGCATCGCTCCTGTATGGGCCGGCTGTCGGCGCCATTCGCGGACAGTCGGGGCTGCGCCGAGCTGGGCGCAGTCGGTCGAACCGACGGCGTGCACGAGGCTCGTGATGGGGACCGGCGAGTCCCCGGTCACGTGTCACGGGTCACGGGTGCGCCGACGGACGTCCGGACTCTCCACCTCCTCGTGGTGACCCCCGGAAACTTACCGAGTACGGTGACCTCTCCGGGACCCAGATGTGGGCGTGGGGGTAAAAAATTTGACCCATTCACAATGTACCGAGATACACAGGTCAAGTTCAGATGTTAATTTAAATTCGAGAGGTCACCTACTCGTAAGGCCAACGGAGAGACGGTTTTCCTTCCTGATCTTACAATAAGCTGCCAGTCCATATTCGGTGTACTGCTGTACACATTTCTCACGATCCATTAGCAGCTATTAGCAGCCGGCGCGGGCCAGGGGACCCGGTAAACTAAAAGATCCGAAACAGCGGCGCCGTGGAGCGACCCTGTCCAGTCTTAGAACATAGGAATAGAATTTGGAGTTGTGAACTGAATGGCCTTGTGCACGAATATTATTTATACAAGTAGCATTCTCTTGTCTTGTTTAGCGTGAGGTCAAACTTAGTCTGCACTTCTACTTGTTAGATACGTAAAAAAAAGACTACCTAAGGCTAACTGCACCTAACCCCCTCTGTTGCAGACATTCTTTTCCGATGACCGGCGGCTCGTCTCTAGCACTTCATTAGCGGTTTTCAGCGAGCGGCGACCTTTCAAGTCGTGCTCGCATGTGTGTATGTTCTGCCGCGCCCAGCTTGGAATCATCCAAACAAGCAGGGACCGGTGTCCTCCAAGCTAACCGACGTCGTAGACGAGATGCTTGCGTCAGGTGTCACCCGCGGGGCACTAACACACACAGACGCAGACAGACATACAGACTGAGGCCCGTCTACGGTGATATCACGTCATCTCAGTCCTTGTCCGCCGCGAGAATATATATTCTGATCGTGAAGGATTTTGCTGATTAGGGGCGGAAAGGTATATCGTGGCTTTTCAAAAATGAAAGAAAGTACCTATTAACAAGGCTGAGCAAAAACATAAGCGTAATAGTAGCGGCACGGTAAGACAAATTACATAATTTGTGAATGTTTCTGACATTTGCATTACACTGCAGGTTAAAGTATCATGCCATAGAGTATATTTTTTGTTATATTACGTTGGTAGACTTTTTGTCATACACTTCAAGCTCAAAGGCTCAAGTGGTATGCTTTGGAGTTTGTAATCGTTAGCTTGTTCGGAGAACTAGTTTCTGCCGTCTGATTCGACATCCCAGTCACAAAATACCACTCTAAGTAAGCAGTTCCAGAACATGTGCTCTTAGCTCAAGGCAGCTACCGGAATGAGCCAAGATCAAACGTTGCATTGTGCTCATATTCAAGGGCACGTCCTTCCTGTAGTAGTGGTTTGAGTGTGTTTTGACTGCAGGGTGATCTTGCACTTGTCTGTCTTATGTTCTTCAACGACAATGTAGGGTTTATATCCATTAAATCAGACTGTATCAAATTGTCAATAAACTGCTTCTACTAGGAACATTATCATTACACGAATTAATCAAATCGTCACTTACCTGGGAAAGAAATCAGAATGAATTAGCACCTAATACGCATGTCTGATTACTGCAAGTTTCCCCGGGTTTTATCTGTGGGAACGTTCGTGAACTAGACTTCTCCTGGACCTCGCCGACGAATATGAGGCAACAGTCGTATGTTGCGGAGCTGGTTTGTTTAAGTTCGGACCGCTGAACAAGTCAAACAAGCAGTATCAATAGTGCCGGGGTCCGCTCGACTCTGCCCGGCCAAACTGTGTCGCCGAAGTGCCAATGTTATTGTGCTGCAATCTGCATAGCTCATATCGCTGTCTCCTTTGCTATTGTGTTTCATTGCTAGCATCCTCCGTTGCGTACATCCTGCATTGCATTTGTAAAGGATCCCAACACACTGCCAGTCTATCCTTGGCAGAAAAAGAATTGTTGCTGGCACATAAATACCTGTAAACTTTACACATGCTTTTGTTTTTGCAGTGTGATGAACTGTAGAAGAAGAAACCTCAAAGTGATTCTACAGTGTAAGGGCTCAAGTGGTTCTATAGTGTAAGAACCCTCTAAGTGGTTCTACAGTGCGAGCAGCCTACGGTGTAAGTCAGTATAACAGTGTTCAGTGCAGCGAGTGTTGCAGTACGTGTTGTAACAGTGTTCTACAGTGTAAGAGACCTTCTAGCGGCTCTACAGTGTTAACCCCGCCGTTCCGCCCGTCTCCTCACCTGCTGCGGCTGCTGCTGCGGACTGAGACTGAACCCGATGGGCGCGGGGGCCAACAGCACCGGCTGCGGGCTCCCCAGCGCTCCCTGCTGCTGCTGCTGCAGCGGCGGCACCATCTGCCCCATCTCCTCCACCAGCGGCTGTGGCGGCATCACGCTCTCCACCGGCTTGACGACCTCTCCTACCGGCGGCACGCCGTCAAACAGGCCCGGGTTCTCGCGCACCGAGCCAGAGATGAGCTCCTCCAGCAGGCAGTCAGCCGCGTCGGCCGGCAGCGAGGGCACCGCGCCGGCGTCAGGGCCGTCCAGCAGGACGTCCTGCAGGTCGTCCGGGATGCAGCCACCGTCGGCGGGCAGCGGCATGTCCTGCTCCAGAGCCTGGGCCGGCAGCAGCGGCAGGTCCCAGCCGACGCCCGACGGAGGGAGCTTTTGTTCCATCCATCCCGACAGAGGGTCTGTGGAGAGAGAAAGAGGGCGTTAGAGGGTGTTTGGAGAGAAGAGAGGGGTCGAATCGGTGTATGGAGAGAGGGGAGAGACTAGCATTGATACATCAACACTAGACAAATGACGACACATCGCCGATTAGCACAATTAAACATTCAAACACCAGCACATAAACGTACCACATGTTGGATACATGCCGCTTCCAGGATTGGTATGTTTTTACGTCAGTGAGACAATCGCACCTCGCTGTTTTCGAAACAAGTAATCAGACTTACAAAGCCTCTATGTCCGCCAAGATTCGAACTAGCGCCGGTCACACATCTAGTGTCGACATGGGAATATGCAGAAAACTGGATCGCAGCTGAGGAAGGGGGTAAAGATGGATCCAAGAAGTCCGACAAAAACAACAAATTATTGCCAGAGTTGAGCCAGGGTAGAGCAGCCCTAACGCTGCACGAGAAGTGACAAGCACCCGTTTGGCAGTCGTTCGTCCAAATCTTTCAGTTTTGCCGCATTTCTGCAGCGAGTCACCGGTCATCGTGACTTGCAGATTCGCGGTGCAGTTTCCGTTTGAGGCCAAATGTCGCACGGTGGCGCGGCGCAATAGACGTAACAACTGGGGAGTCACCTGCCTGTCAGCTAAATGTGACAGAAAACAACGAAAAATAGGGGCCCGGGTAAATGGGTAGACGTAAAACAACAGACTTTATGGCTCCGTAAAAATAATTCATGGCAATTTTGTACACCAGTATAACGCCTTTTGCGGCGACTAACGGAGCGAGCGAGAGGGTGGGCCTTGCACGTGCGAAATTGCGAGGGGGTACCTCCAACTGACTTGTGCACGGCACCTTACTAATCGGTCTCTAGCGATGTGCCAAATTTGAGCACAATCGGCCCAGCCGTTCTCGAGATCTGGAAGCGGCACCCTGCACGTGCGCACGTGCAAAATGGGTCCCAACTGACTTGTGCACGGCACCCTACTAACTGCTCCGTAACCGTGTACCAAATTTGAGCGCAATCGGTCCAGCCGTTCTCGAGATCTGGAAACGACCCCTGCACGTGCGCACGTGCAGCAGCACCCCAACTCTGGCACATGGATATGCATTGCCTAGTGGGTGCCTACCTACATGCCAACTCTCAGCGCAATCGGCCCAGTAGTTACCGAGATATTGCAACAATTACAAAAGTGACACCTCTTCGTTTTGCACGTGGCACGTGCATAAGGGGTCACCCACATGCATCGGGAATAGTGCAATACTTGGTAGAAGGAATGAAGCTACCCTACAAAAATTACCGCATGTAAATCAGTCAAGTGGTTGCTGAGATATAAGCCTCGCAAAAGCGTGACCACGGCCGGCCGGCCGGCCGGCCGGCCGGCCGCTCATACTCAGAAATTTCCGTTAATCTAAGGAAAGACTACGCTCGCTTCGCTCGCTCCGTAATAATGCAACTAGTGCAATTATGGCCGTGAATTATTATTACTTTATGGGCTCAACTATTATGTACCAATTAAGTTACTAGTTCGTGAATATGTCTAAGACAACACATTACAGCGCGCGGCAAATATTTGTCGTTACTTCTCCTTAGCAGTCACGGATGGACACCACGCGTCTTCTTCGCACCCCACCCCACCCCCCCCCCCCCCATTTCCACCTTATCGACCCCGCCCCCAGCTGATCCAGACAGCCAAGGTCATCTGCCAGTCTCAGGGTCGCCCCGTATCGAGGATGGCGACCGCAGTTACCAGGCGCTGGAACTCCCCTCCCCTCCCCCTTCGCCCGCAGGGAGGCAATCTTCAGCCGCTCCTAATTGCGCCGCGTGGGGCGTCTTGTCTCGCCGTGACGGGTCATCGTATCACGCCGCGACGGCTCGTCGTAACGGCGTCACGTCTGGGTCACTGAGGTTCTGAGGGGTGCCGCCGGCGCCGCAGCGTCCATCGTCCCTCAGAGGCCCACCACAAATAAACAAACCCCCGCCGCCGCCGCCGCCGCCGCCGCCGCCGCCGCCGCCGCCGCCGCCGCCGCCGCCGCCGCCGCCGCCGCAGCAGCAGCAGCGGGGAAGGGTGGCAGGGCTCATGCAATGGCGCTCACTTAGAGAGAGGTTCGTTGGTCGGGACTTCAAACGAGGGCAATGTATCTCTTCAGTGGCGGAGCCGGCCGACGAGAAACCATGTGAGGTCGGAGGGTCGGACAATAAGCGCCGGCTGGTGGTGCGGGTGATGAGGTCAGCGGCGTATGTTCGCGCATCTTTATCCTGAGGTATTCTTTACTAGGCGCATTGGGGATGGGGGTGAGGGAGCACATAAGCTATGGAGAGATTTCGTGTTATATTAAGGCAGATGACAATTATTAACCTGTTCTCGCATACCGTCCTGTGTTGCGTTCCAGTCTTTTGCATTTTGCGCATTAATCCGGATGTAAATTTGTTGTGGACCCCATGAACCGATTTTTTACAGTGCCCACCATCGGTTCCTAACAGACAGCCCTCAAACCTAACCATCACAAAGCTATCCAAATGTCAACATTAGCACAAATTTCAACCGACTTATGACTGGTAATAACATCAGTTGCACATATACAAACACAGCTCCCGTACTCGGCATTGGAGTCCCCTCCAGCAGCGGAGAGCAGAGGCCGGGCCGCGCTGAGCACGGCCCCTGCACGTGTGGCCGTACCGAGAACCGGGCGTAGCGGGTCACGGCGACACCGAACGGCGTGTCTGACCGCGCCTCAGAGGCTGCACGAGACGCAGCTGCACCATATCGGGCCGGGCAGCGGCTGGCACCGGTAGGATTGCCGGCCAGCACAGGACAGTCCCAGCCCGGGGGTAGAAACGAATCGCCGGGCTACCCAAAAGAGTCGCGCCCAGATCTGGTTAAGTCGTCGCTCGAGCCAAAAGTGTCGACATCGGGTCAAGGAGAGTCTCGGTCCCAGATCCAGTAAATTCGTGACACAGTGAGCCTGTATAATCGATACAGTTAGCAAGCGTCCCAGGCCCAAACAAGCTGCGGATCAGACACTAACCAAGCCTTTGCAGAGCACAGAAGTGTCTCATCCAGGTACAAAAGGATCCCAGCCCCAAGCTCAGCAAAACTCGCCGGCTAGCCTCTCAAGACGTATCCCCCCCCCCCCCCCCCCACTCACAAGAGAATCGTCGCCCAGCTTCTATCGCCGGGTTGCCAACCACCCGCGGTCGACTCTCCTGTCTCCACCGAGGCAGACACCGCCCTCCGATCGGGCTGTGGGAGCCCAGAACGTGCGCCGCATCCTGATCAGACCGTGGCGCGTGCAGACTGGGGGCCCGACCGAATACCGAGCGAACAGAGACCGAGCCCGAGCGAGCCTGGCTGTACCCGGCGGGTCACGGCGCTCAGCTGAATGTATGCGGGCTGGCGGATGACCTCTCAATGAAATTATGAAAGCCTTGACGTAGCCAGAAAGAAAACAGAAGGCTCAGGTCCTGGCATCGATGAATCGGTGCAACATCTAATGCAAGGATAATCAAGATCCGGTTTTATTGCATTATGATATTGTCATGTCCCTCTTGCTATGCATATAAAAGTACTGTTTGTAAAAGTATGCACATTTCTATCGGGGAGGAGAGGAATTATGTGGGTATTATTACGAATGTTGTCTTATAAAACAGCGATGATTAGACACCCAGCGGTTGTATGTTTGGAACTTGGAAACGAACATGCAAAAGTTCTTGAATCCGCTATGCATGAAAGCTTCAACTATTGAATCGAATAAAAAGCATTTGCTCTCAAAGGTCGGGTTACCGCATTGTCGCTATCCGCCACATCCCCAGACCAGCCGAACACCCAACGGAAACTACCACACATCAAGGTCACCAGGACCATTCGAGGGGTTAGCAACAACCCGCCTCCTCCCCAAAGTACGCCATAGCAACCGGCATGGGCGGCGCCACCGGGGGGGACGGGGGGGACAGGTCCCCCGCTATCGAAAGTTAGGGGGGTACAGTACCCCCCTGTCGGCGAGGCCCGTTCAGTTGTTGATAATAATGCATTGTAGAGTTATCCGTCGCATTTAATGCATCGTTGGTTAATCAAGGCAGATTCTGAATAAGATTGCTGTTGGGATGTATCGCAGGGGGTCCTGGCCATCTGCAAAAGGTGTGGAGCTGTGATGCCTGTAGTTATAAGGTAATCGGCAGGGCCTCGGGGATCGTGCCCCCCCTTTTTGGGGCGCCAGGCAGGGTTATTACCTCCCCACCCCACTGCCAGACCCCATTGCCGACAAAATCAAGTTCACTGAAATTCCATAGATTTCCGTTACTATATGGATATTTTCCATTCCTAATAAGTCAAATTCAAGCATGGCAGTTCTACCACAGGAACCATTTGAAATCTATGCCATTTAACCCCAGCACTTGTGGGGAGAAGTGTTCGGATAGATCACAGGCAGGACCAAAAAAGCACGCAGTAGCACAAGACCATATAATTGGATAGCATCGGCTCCCTCTCGTCAAGGGGTTCGATAGCACTCGTTTTTTTCTGCAAAACTAAGTTCGGTCGGCGGCCGAACGGCTGGGGGTCTAATCGAGCCCCCCACCCCTCCCCTTCTTACGTCAGCGGCTGTGAAAATGCCATTACCAGCTGTTGAAACATGGCAGTTGCTTTTGCATGAGTGCACGAAAGGGTTTTAGGTACGTGAGACGTGAAAGGTTCTACATGAAAATTGAGATAACCCAGCTTATCAAATTGTGCTCACTGTGGTGCGCTCGGTTTTACCTTGACTGGTCTTTGAATTCTGGGGTGAAACAGACCAGTCAAGAAACCTGTTCCATAAGGAGAGCCACTAATGCTAAAGAGATGAGGGATGAGGTTTCCAGAGACCTTCATTACCTCCCAAAGGGTGTACCCCGCCATTTGCCAATCCCTGCTGTATAGGTAGTTGTTACGATTGGAGAGTGAATATGAGAACGATACAGGTCGTGCCAGCTCGATCATGACGAACACAATGGTGCCGACATCACAGCTCTACTGCCATTTTTGACGAAGTTAATCAACAAGGACCGGAATCCTACCCTGGGGCATTTCACCTGCAGAGGTCGCCGGACCTGAGACCCTTTCACTCTTTTTTTTTCAACGGTGCATGCGCTCGTTTTTCCCGCGAAGCTCTTGGCTAGTAAAATCCATCAGAAAGTGTGATCAAATAACGGCTGGTGACCTTCCATGACCTAGCATGACCTTTTCAGTGCCCACCGATGACATGACCACTGGGCACTGACGGCTAGCCATTAGCTGCACCCTGCCCGTTGCATATGGATCAGGTGGTGATGTCATGATTCTGAAATTATATTGCAGTTTTGGCGCACTTGTCAGAGCAGAAGACATTCCCACTTTTCCTCCATGACTATATAATGGTGAAGCCCTGAAGCTGACCAGACGTAAGATCGAAAATTTGAAAGTACGAAACGTAAGAATAGTTGGCACTGCTACTCATACCTAAGCAATTCGCAGCTTGTAGGAAACCAGCTTTGAGTTGGCAAGACTGCAAATTTTGATTTAGAGGCAAGGATGCTGGAAAAGGTGATCGATCTTAGGTGTCCTAGGATAAGTTTGGAAACAGGATGCACCATTCGATGTGTTTTGGGCTTTGCCAAGTTTCGCGGCGTTACGTGCCTCGTTTTTTTTTTTGCATACACGATCAGTATCTACTTTTGGGATTTTCGAGTTTCGGTCCCCGTCCCCCCCTATCGAAAACCCGTGGCGCCGCCCCTGGGCCAACCGGCGCTCAAAGCCGCCGCTGCGCCGGAACCGCCACCGCGTCAAATTTGCCGCCGTGCAATCGTGAACGCTTCATCAACAGTCAATAAACCTCACAACGGCACCTTTAAAGCCAGTTGAAGCCAGCAACAGGAACGACGATTACAACCGGAGGATGAAGACGACATGGACGGAACGAGGCTTACGAGGCCACATAGAGTCGCCGTACCAAGAGCCGGTAATATCCGGGTTGACGCCCATTACCCAGCCCCTCCCCTGTCCTCTCCCCCCCCCCCACGCCGCCCCGCCCAGCCTGTTACCAGGGGGACAGCTCGAGCTACCAGCGCGCTCACAGCAGCCCTGGCCGCTGATATCTCCCGGGCTGCTCGCGGCAGAACGCTGGGCGTGCACGGCGTGGAGCACGGCCTACGCCGGTTGCTACGGCCGGTCCAGCTGTGCATGGCGTGGATTGATGTGGACGAGCGGACGGTTGTCAGGGAGAGGATGATTGAAGGGTGAGAGAGGGAGAGATAACATCCAGGAAGAAGGAGATGAGCCTAGCGACCGATTTCAAACGGTTGCTTTGTCATGAGAGACATCAAGCGAATGCATGACATACAGTACTGTAACGAGGCATGTGAAGAGATACTTGGTCATAGAACCGACTTCAAGTGCTGTAAGTAGGTAAGCAAGTTCTATAAGTTAGCTGTCCCGATACATCTGCATCACAGCTACTAACTCAAAACACAATGCAGGTCAAGGAAAGCTCAGCCTCCAACTGCAGTGAGCTGTCACTCGATCACTCAAACCACCCCGCGGAGCGACGACTCCCGACCATACACGAAGTCGCCATTACCATCTCATGACGTCAATATTACGTCAGCTCACCGCCCGGCCCGTATAACCCATCAGCGGGGTCACCGAGTCATGACGTCATAAACGACGTCACACAGCTCTGCGGCGCAGTTTGTCACGTGCATTCAATCCAGTGACGTCATCCGCCCAGCAGACGTGCGACATAGTGCACAAAGAGCAGCAAGGGCACCCGCCGGTGACCCATCCGTTCAGCACACGGACCAGTGTGTATGTATACTCGAACGTACCGAGAAACGACACACCGTTAGCAAAACTAGAGAGACACTGAGATCCGGCGCAACGCTTACAGTTAGTCGCCGCGCTTCGCACAACTGTGTGAAGACTGTGAAGCATTAGTAACGCTTCCAAGCCGTTAGGTAACGCTTCCAGGCAGAGACAAAACTTTGCGCCAACAGG
Source organism: Amphibalanus amphitrite (assembly GCF_019059575.1). NCBI lineage: Eukaryota > Metazoa > Arthropoda > Thecostraca > Balanomorpha > Balanidae > Amphibalanus > Amphibalanus amphitrite. The sequence continues at coordinate 326,272 of NW_024882089.1, forward strand.
AGGGGCAGAGAACGGGTAGCACGAGGCCACTGGTCGCTCCAGCGCGTCGCGAGCGTCGCTCGAGCGGATAGCCGTCACGAATGAGGGGCGAGACTGGCCGGTAGGTCACGAGTCAGCGGCTGACCAATGACCAGTGGTCACTGATCGGTCACTGGTCAGGGGAGACTATTAATCAGTAGCCGAGACCCTCGGGACGATAGCCTCGGGGCTGTAAATGCCTAGATTGGAGCGGCTTCCAAAATATCGCCTGGGCTCGCTTCAAGACCAATTGATGTTTTACGACTTAATATGCGAGTTTACGAGCATATTGCTCTATAAATGTCTTAACCCTCGCACGACCAGGCCATTTCTCATAACACGAACGACCAGGGGGGGGGGGTTGTTACGACCCCCCCCCCCTGGGCGTTTCGAAACGGAAGGTCGTATAGCTTAGCGGAAAAACCAACGGATTGCTCTCAACGAGATCTCGCGATTGGTGGTATATTTTTTGGTCCTAGGTCAACATTTGACCTACTTATGACCGGTCAAAGGTCAAATTTTCCGAAAAAATCAAACTTTTTCAACTTTCCGCGGCGATTGCGGCAAAACGGTGGGAGATATCGACTTGAAACCTTCACTATCGTGTTCATTGATCAATTCTCTATCGTTTGGTATGTATTTCGTTTCCCTAGCTCTAAAAATGGCGCGTTGGGAGCGCCGGAAGTCGGCAAGGTCACAGTCGGCGGCAGAAATTCGAAAAATCATAATTTAAATTTTTGAAATCTGATTGTATTTTTGGATTTGGGAGGTCCATTTGCTCCCTATAGAAGCTAATATTGCTGCATATTCCCATTGAGGTGACAAGAATTAGCAAAATAGTGGTTCGGGCGCTTTTCAAAAATAGTACCGGACGCTGTTCCTCTTGTGACGTCATAGCTCCGTGACCTGATCTGACCCGGTCAATTTTCTTGCACCACACGATAGCCAATGCTTGCCCCAACATGCATGGGAAGTTTCATCATGATCCATCAAACAATGTGGGTATCACCGGCAGAAAACCTAGGGATTCGGCGCACACGTTTGGTAACTGTCGGCCGGAGGCTGTACCTCTTATGACGTCATAACTCCGTGACCTGACATGACCCGATCAATTTTTTTCGGCAAAACATGCGCAAAGGTTGCCCCAGAGGGTATTGAAATTTCAGCCCGCTACGACAAGTCGTTTAGCGTGCACTTCGAAAAAACCTCAGGGGGGGGGGTTGATACAACCCCCCCCCCCTAGGCGTTCTAGGGTTAATCTAATCGCCTGCTAACTGAAGTATCAGTGGCAATGTCATGGTAAGACTGAAACTCTTAATAACCAGGCTCTGATGATGTTCATTTGTGATTTTAGGGAGTCTGGACTTCAGAGGTCGCCGACGCCCAAAAACTAAGCCCTAGCGGCTATCGTTTGGGCCGAAACTCCACCACTTAGGTAGTAGGTACACAGTCTGACGAGTCACAGTCAAACGCTGCAACACCCATGTCTCCTCCGATGACGTCATATGCCCTGAGGGCTTCAGTGACCCCGTGACGGCACCGGTGGCTATTTTTGGCCGGACGGCGGCCCAAATACACTCCGACCGACCGACCACGACCACGACCGGAGGTCACCACTCTGCCGATCAATTGAAACCGAACGAATCGAACCACCGACGGACTGACGGATTTACGGATTGACGGACAGACGGACGGATAGACGGACAGACGGACGGACTAACAGAGGGACGGTATACGTAGAATATAGTGTCTGCTGATAGAGGAAATATGTTTACCTAAAGACGCTCTTTTTACACAATCATGTCAATTATTATCAAGAGGTGAGTGAGCTTCACTACGTATTCACTAGACAAAACATCCTGTCATAAGTCAATACATTTAATTCTCAATTTACGCAAAAACAAGCGAATAAAATGTAGCAAAAACATCATCATAAAAAGGGGCGACTCAGATGAAACTAACTGAAACCAGAGTCTATCTCATCATCATACGAATGCTAGCCCGATCCGCAACACCCCTCCGCCATGGCAGCTGGTGAGACCTCGCGAGCGGAGTCGGTTCCGGTTGGAGCGGCGGCGCCCTCACCGGCTCCACGTCTAAACAGACGCCCCCCCCCCCCTCCGAGAGGTCAGGGGTACGTCTGCAGCGGGGGGGGGGAGCGGAGGACCGTCAGGGGGGACGATCCATCATGTGTCAACGGGTGTCTTGGCCCTGAGATTACAGCAGCGCCCGGGCCGGACTGTACCAGCCAGTGGCGGCTCCGAGAGGGCCTCATGGTGTCCTCCATCACATACACGCAGGACAACAGCCGGACACACCGGGAGGGAAGTCCGGCCGACCTGCTTTCACTGGATGACAATGTCGCCACTACCAAAACCAGGTGTCTCAGGGGTGCATGGCTAGACTAAAGAAACGGGAATATCAGAAGAAACCAAAGCAAAAGCATCCCTCTCCTATCCACACATAGTTCTCTAGCCTCTCGCTTTAAGCGATCAACAACCAGTATCTATGCCACATCCTCCTGCCTACCACCGAAAAGACACTCTCCTACCACGCGTCGTGTCCGCTCCGAAGTCATGAACCCGTCCCAACCGCCGCACGCCGCGCGCCGATGTACCGACCGATCGGCGGCCGCGCTGCAGCACCTATTGATTATTCGGACAGCACACCTGTCTGGGGCGGATTAATCGGCAGCGCGAGCCGACTGAAAAACGACGAGAGTCGCCGAGCTGAGCTGACCGAGACGGGGGGGGGGGGGGTCATGTGGGGCGGAATTGTAATGGAGGTGGGAAGGTGGCTGAGGAATGGTTGTGGTGTTGCTATGTCGGAGCATTCCTTGCACTTGACAATCGCGTGGGCCAACATAAATAAAGCTTAAGCACAAAATCAGCTGGCAAGTTTGGACACTAACTGTGCATCAGAAAGTTGAAGCTAAACCCCTTATCCTTTCCACTTTTCAGGCTATGTCAGGAGCTGACAATTAGCAAAAAGCGCATATCTAGCGACCTCCGTCAGGATAGGTTTTCCATCCTTAGTCACACAATAAAGCCTACAAGCGCCGCAATTTTATCCCCGCGCCGCGCATTCAATCGCGCCAACCCAAGGCTCAGTCATTTCCCGCACCGTACAGTCACTGCAGTGGTAGACTGACCCGCCGCACACCTGCGTACTGCGGGCCGGCCTATCACCTGTCACCACACTGCCGCAGCCACAGCACGCAGGCAACGCTGGCGTCCGCGGACCCTCTCACCCCTGGGTTTGTCTGTTTTGGATATACCACCGGCCCATGGTGCTGAGTTGAACCACTGCGCAGCGCCCGGCGTCCAGCCAAGCTATGTTCCATTCGATCCGATCGTGGCGTTTTACATTGCTAAGCAAAGCGCAGGTGAATAATGCAAAACGGGATGAATATGAATCAGCGCTCAGAGGCAAACACAAGGCTCACGAGCCAGTCGACGGCCGAATTAAGGATTACCGAGCTGAAAGCTTCTACTGCAACGAGGCAGAGAGTCTAGCAACAGGCATATCCTCCAAACCGGTGGGATTGTTTGCAGCCCGTTGCTAGGCAACGAGCGATAATTGAAAGATAGTTATATTGTAGGCCGCGTGCTACTGGAAATCGCAGAGCGACTGAGTGTGGCGAATGACGCTTCAAGCTCTGTTCGAAAGAACGTAATACTGAAGGAGCAGCTTTCATCAGGAAAATACTTCCGTTTCAGTCCGCTTATTTCGATGACGCGAGATTGCGTCTGATACCGCCCGGCGCCCGTCAATAAAATTGAAATTAAATTAAAAATAATATTTAATCTTAATAAAACCGCTGGCAGGGCACAGCCGAATTTAATAGAAGACCCTGGCATTGGCCACAGCAGTCATGACCATTGGCCATGCTGCTGTGGCCTTCCCTTGTGGACTACCACTCCCCTTGGCTACAGCCAACCATACCTATCAGCCTATCGCAATCATCAATGCATCCCCCGTTCGTTCTTCCATAAGAGCAGCCGCTCAGGCCCGGATACCTTAAATGAAACGGAACTGGACTGACGTTTACGGATATTACACGGCCAATCCATGAAGGCAGCCTGTGTGAATTGTTAATCCATACCTGCGGGCAGGCTGGCAACGGCCCGAATTCGCCTAGCAACACACAAAGTCAAGCGGTGCCGCCGCCGCCAAGGGAAGGCTCACTTTTGAAAGCCATGCTTGCTAGTGTTTGAAATAATTCAGTGTTGTTTGTGTCTCGCAGACTGGCAGAAGCCCGATCGAAAAAGTGTGACCCAGAATACCCTATTCGAGAAGTCCCAAAACAAAATTATCCAGCCAAGAAATGTATAACTGCCAGTCATAACCCCGTGCCTGCCTTCCGCCACCACCAGTCTCCCCTGCCCACCAAACTCACGCGCCCGGCCCGCCGGCCCCTGGCGCCCGTACTACCATTGCATCATGTGGATTGTGGCGTGGTCGCTCTGCGCCCGCCACAGCCACGTGGAGGCTACTTCCGTGACCCCCGACTCGCAGCGGCGAGGTCACATACCTGTCACCGACTTCAGATCCGGCCCGCAGTGCCAGAGATGCCCGATCGGGTCTGGCACCAGGGAGACTGGGAGGGGACGCCAAAAGGGGAGGGGAGGGAAGTTGCAGCACTTTGCCGCAGGCTTCACAGGTGCTCTTGTGAGTTGTAGCGACAAGTTAGAGCGGACACAACCGGGCTGAGCTACCGAATAAAGCAGTTTATCGAATAATCAATTAGCTAGGGTGATGCCGAAACTACGGGCGGGTTGGGCTGATTCCAGCCGTTAACTCGTAAAAAAACTTAATTTGCATGCAACACCAGTTTATTTCGTTAACAGTTCTGTGGTAGTTTCAAGAACCAGTGCTGAATACATAAACAGACAGCAACCATACCAGACACTGAACAAATTATAGTAAACAGCATGTGACTCACTCGCCGCCGAGTCCTCATCTCAGTGGAAAAACACTGACTGAACAGAGGGCCGCATCCGCCATAGAAGGCGCTGGGCTGCTTATACCAGACATTTACATGTCAGAGGCGGGACGACGAACTATTCGGCCATGGTAACAGTAGTTACGCTGCGTTTGTGTTTCATAACCAGGATGAAACCTGGCTATGAAACACAAACGCAGCGCATATTTAGCACAACTGTTGTCCTGGGCTTGTCGGCTTTCAGACATTTCGGCTTATCCACTAGAATGTCACATCCTTGAAGGCATGGCACACAAAAGCAGAGGAATTTGACATTATTCGGGGAAAGTTCGCGCGTAGATGTCTGGAATTCTCCCATGAAAAACATAATCAGGAAAGAGGCTACTGGGAGACAGGGAATACGGATGTATTAGTTCTCATTTCTCAAATGGAGGCCACGCTTAGAAGAAGTAAAATCTTCCGGAAGCTTGCCAGGCGAAGTTCAGTTAATCTCCTTGGCAGACGCTCGTCCTCACCCCTTCCCCTCCCCTTCCCCCACAACCTAACCGCCACGTGAATATTACATCAGGCTACCATGTGACCTCCCAGCCGGCTCGACCTCGACCCCCGACCTCCTCTGGCGGCCACGGAAGCTGGCATCGTATCTGGGTCCTGGCAGACCAATCAACGAGTCCTGGCAGACAAATCGACGAGTCGGAGGCGACGAAAACGACGAGTCGGAGGCGACGACGGCGGCGGGGTGCTTCCATGGTTGGCACGAGCCCAGACCATCACATCGCCGCGGGAGCCACAGCACCGCGGGGTTCTGGCCACATGACACGATGCGGTCATCGACAGCATGATTGTCAGGAAGGGGAAACAAGAAGGAAGGCAGCTGGACAGAGAGTAGACTGGACTGAGGAGACTAGCATTGAGGAGACTTCACCAGGAGACTGTAAGGAGACTGACGATAAGGAGAAGATAGAAGAGCTGTGGAGACATTACTATCGACGAGGATTGACCAGGAGGCGTGAGAATTGAGGATACCCTATCATTGCTGCTGACTAACAATGGGGTACATGAGCGAATCACAGCGGCCCTAGTTCAAAACACTGATGGGCTTAAGTTCCTCAAGGGCAGCGTCACGATTCAAAACTCGCTACCTTCACAGTTCCATATACTTACTGCTTACACAAAAGCTCATCCCTCACCTACCTTACAGCTGTTCTTAGCCCATTTCTCAGCTAAAAGGGCAGAACTAGATACCGCTGCGACTAAAAGCGCCAGTTTGGCCAGCACCGCAGATCTGTCGGCTGGCGATCGGACACAGAAATAGGCATCCCGTGTGGCGGTACGGGTATCAATTTCATCCCGTGCAGTCATTAGTGCACAATTACTTCCTTTATCGATCGACGAAAGGATGCTCACGATCAAGCTCACGATGAGAAATAGACAAACGCCGGCGTGGGCAAGGAGGCCGTGGTGCGACGGGCGTACAGGATTGAGGCAGATCGCTACCGGTTTGTTGGTGGGAAAACACGGATGTGGTTTGTTTTCAAAATCCCATCCAAGACATTACTTGCCAAATCAACGACTAAAATTGCGTTCCATAGGGAGGAAAAGGACGTCTAATGGCATCCATGGTCTATGAAAATCGCTTCTAATGAAAGGCAGGTATAGAGGACCTTCATGATCGATAGATACAAAACAATCCAATTTAACTACAAAACATATAAAATAGCTACAAGAAACACACACCAAAATACATCAAGGTCACTTATGATGGACCCGCACGCCCCAATTACGTCCACGTCATCAGTACGTGTGACGACGCCAACGCCCATTGAGCCTTCTGCGCAGTAAACTTTGCATTCCCAATTACGGCCCCTCTTCTGTATTCTTATATGTGACAGGGTTTTTATGACATTATCTGTCACTAAGAGGAGACAGCAATCAATAAGGACCAGCCTGGTGTGCTGGTGTCACCCAGTTGGAGCTAGCCCATGAAAACATTCCAGTCACTCGCAAATTTCTAGTGTTAGGTGACATACACCAAAATGATCCAAAAACAGCCATTACGGATACCTATAAGCGCCCCGAGAGCTGAACAGCAAAACTGCGTCACAAAAGGTCGCTTCAAGGTTCTCTGACGGGTTATGCCATGTTGGGTAGACCATCGGTAGACTTTGGCCTGCAAAGGCACCGTCACGCATGTTTCATGTAGGTATAAAAAGCAGCGCCGTTCATGCCCTGTGAATTGATGTTCACCTCTTCTGAAAAGCTTCCCTTCAATTAACCAAAGTCAATTTGCATGTCTGCTATGAAGGAATGGAATGACTTGAACGGCGCGCTGTTGAGGCCGGACGCACAATTAGCATAGGTTGATGCGCAGTTCTCGAGCTCTCTCGCTCTGTCTGGTAAACTCAGGCTGGCGAGCCGAATTGGATGCTCAAGTAAACCAAAAGAAGTACAGGGGCCATTAGCTGAAGTAACCAAACGAACCTACCCCTTAAAAAGAGCGCCTCTCGCTGCAGAAGCGCCCACTCACCGAGGCTGGTGCTGATGGCGTCGAAGAGGTTGAATTTGCACATGTTTGCGCTGGAGCGCTGATGAGAGTGCGGTGAGCAGCGGGTCGGTCCAGCCGGTCCACAGCTCTCGGGGGAGTTCTTCTCACCGCCTCACTGCCCGGGTCGCGTCCTGCGCGCTCGGCCTCAGCGCTCCAACTGAGCGGCGCGTGACGTCACCCCGGGCCGGCCGCGCCGCGCCGACGACCCCCCCCCCCCCCCTGCCCCCCAGAACCGGTTACCGAGTGACCCCGCCCCCAGCAGCGACGGCGGCGGCGAGAGGGCGGGGCCAGAGGAGCGGCTAGATGCGCCGTAGATTTTCCGGGGGTTGGTCCTCCTCCAGAGTTTTGTGGAAGACACCCGATGGCGTCGTTTGAGTCGGAAGGCGACGCAAAATGGCTACCATGACACGAAATGGCGTCGGCGGAGACCCATCATTTTCAAATTACTTGACCTGACCCCGACCCTACACCGGCCAGACTGGTCTCTCCGGAACAAAAACAGGGCCAGGGCGCTGTCTGAAAGGGTATCAGCGCCCTCTGACACCGGTCCCCAGCCGGGTTCTCCGATCATATCGGTCCCAGTAGGTACAGTCTACCTCAGATGACACGCCGCCAAAACGACAGCTGATCCTTCAGACCAGACAGGAGGCAATGATGAAACGCCCGGCTCCAGCACCGGTCGCTGAAACGGGTAGCACGCAACTCAGTCGAAATTCGGGACGGAAGCCTACAGCCGAACTGAGAGCGAGCGCAGATTGAATCGGTGACACCTCAAGCAATGACGAGGTTGAAACTGCTCCTTTTTTCATTTCCCCAGCCTGTAAAAAAGTGTTTCAAAAAACAACACCAAACACATGCTCTCTGAGGCGGTCCTACTAACCATGGGCTTGAACCATAACTCCGATTGACTTGAACGCAGCTCCCGTCGTCACCGTCGGCGGCGGCGGAGGCCGATCGACGTTTGGCAGCGCTCCCAGCTGCACCGACCGGCGCAGAGATGACCTTGACCCAGAGTCTCGACGGCCGGGGGGAGGGGGAGGGGCAGTCAGCTGCGTGGGGTCGATGACCTAACCGCCACGCAGACACCGCGCCCCCTCTCCGGGCGGCTGGCGACACGCCGGGCCGGAGTTCGCAGACACCCAGGCGCCACCGGAGCCGAGGCTGTGCCAATGTCATGGTGTGAATCATTATACCACGGCTGGGTGAGTTCCAAGTGCATTAGCCGACCGCAGACTGCCAGATGCGGGTGCGTATTTATATCACATGCCTGGGATATATTTAATTCAAGTCACATGCCAAAGATCACGCGGAAAACAAATGAAAAACAAAACGATTAGAGCAAACATGATATCATCCATGACAAACAACAAACAAGTGAAGTCGGTGCCAGATAAAGGCACGTGCCACGCCTACATACCGGAAAACAGCTGATCCACGCAGGTGCCAAATATAATATGGGTGGCCAGTGGAATTCCCATTAGGAATAAGATAAGACCGCAGGGTTCGATGGCATTGCTGTAGCTCTACAACTTTTGGGGAACAGTTATCAGCTACAGTTTGTTATCCCTTCGTTGGCTCCTACATCTTTAACATTTGCCATTTTGACAGCGAAAACCGCCCCAAGCTTCCTGTCCACGGCATCAAATTTCGCCACGTCATTCAAAACTGAAGCTCCTTCCCGCTCGAATCTCCCCGCATCTCGCTCAAATCAACTCACCAAATCTATCCATCACTCAAACCGATATACACCCTCTTTCAACCTCCCGACCGGGGGGAAGGGGGGGGTGCAGCCACACCCTCGAGGAGGGAGTTTCGGACATTTCCGCGCCCACTGCTCCGTGCAGACTCCCCTGGGAGATTCCGCATACGCCGGCCAGCGATACACGCATGATGAAAGACGTAGCCGGAACCGAATGACGTGAATTATGCAGAATCCTGGGCACGACGCGAAGCGCTAGGAAAGTCTGAATGATGTGGGACTGTGGGGTTGACTCGACTGGAAATTTGGAGGGGATCGAAAATTAGGCAGAAGCGAGCCTTTCCCTCAGGGAGGACTAAAGGGCGCGCTTCGAAGTGTCCAGCTACACTGCGATCAAAAACCATAGATCGCATCATGATTCAGCAAGTTTCGCAAATCCCTCGATGAACGTTTTACATCCGCCAAATGCCGCGGTGACATTTTAATCCTGTCTGTATTTTAACGGCTGTCATTCTAATCCATCAATTCAGCTATGATAAAAAAGAAACAATAGATGCGCCATACGTTAAAACCCGGTCTGTGAGATTATGTGTCATGCCTAAAATCCGGTCTATGAGATGATCAACGAGTTGAAATAATTGGCAGGTATTCTGCGAGGTCTCTGGGCCTGTGATGAAGAAGAAAACGAAAACCCAGAAAAGGATCTACGTGAAGACAATAACACCAGCACTTCACTGGTTTGAGTGTTCATAGTCAAAGCATATCACAAGTTTCTAGCCGTGACCATCGTAAACCCGTGCTCAGACCTAACAAACTGCTATTTACTCCTGCAAATGTTGATGACAAATCGCGTCTAATAATTTCGGTGGTACTCGGTACCACCGAAACGAGTCCTGCACCAAAACTTGGATCAGAATCGCCGTCCCCTGCACTAACAAGTTTTCCCTGCTCTCGGCAAGGTCCGATGTTTTATCATTCCATCGAGCCCCTGTCGGAGGGAGTACCATGTAGTAGGATTAGATGGGTGCTACTCTCCCGGTAATGGTCGGACATCAATCCCCCGCCGCCGCAGGAGGAAAGGGTGGGGCGGCAGAGGTTAGTCTGTTGCTAACCGAGGGTAAGGGTTGGAACTCCCTGCCTGTAGATTATGCTGTGAAGCGGGGGGTGTGGAGAGGGAAGGGGGATGTTCAAACCGGTTAGACTGCAAGTGGTTGAAGACGGCGTGGGAGCGACCCTGGTGATCAGTGTCAATTAGGGGTCACCTTGGGTCATTAGAAGTCACCTTTCATCAACAGTGGTCGCCCTTAGGCCATCAAAATTCGCTTGGGGCATCATGGGTCACCTGCGTAAGCTCTGCAGGGGCGCGGGAACTACTTTCAGACTGGGGGGGGGGGGGGGGCACACCATAATATAGAGATCAACCTAGGGTACCCCCAAATCTAGTTTTCTCACCGGTTTTAGGCCACTTATTTTTCATCCCTTGGCTTTTCAACAAAAAAGAAAACATTTGTAAAAAAGTGTGGTATTCCGTCTCAAAGCTGTGGGGGCACCGCCCCCACGGCCCCAGAGTTGGGAGGGGGGGGGGGGGGGAGGGGCAAGCTGCCCCCACTGCCCCCCCCCCGGCTCCCGCGCCTATGAAGCTCTGTGTTCTACAAAGTCCTGGGCAGGCCAGTGGCGATTGCTGTTTCAGATAAGCCGTTTTGCTAGAACTCTAGCGAGTAAATCTAGTCAACTGAGAAGAGCTTCTCGTGCCTAATGCCGATCAATCCGCCTACGCTTCATTGACTACGCGCATTGTGCTCAAACGGCGCAAATATATGTTTCAAACAATATGTTAGCGCTCCCATCAGCTACCTACGGGCTACGGTATCACCCAACTAACCCCAGAGTCTGCCGCCACTTAACCATGAGTTCCCCGCGCCCCGAGTTTCTCAGTTGACCCCATGAGTTCAAAACAGCTGAGCTGACCCCAGCGGCGTCCGAAGGTGGACACAAACACTTCAATACATCCTCTCCTCCTCCCGCTAACGGCTGGAGGACGAACATAGCAACAAACAAACACACACATGACAAACAATCAACAGACTGGAGTCCCGCTAGGTACTAGGTATAACCATCAGCTGGTCACTATTCCACGCCAAGCACCGACCGTTAGACGTAGTTTCGTAGCAGTTTCGTGACGTAGTTTCGACGTAGTCGGGCCTTAGTAGGTATAAGGTCACGGTTACCCATCAAACCGGGTGCGTGTCATCTCGAAACGTCATTCTAAGCGTCATCAGTTTGAGCAGGGAGCAGTACTGTGATGTTAAGATGACGAATCGTCATCACAGTCACAAACAGCGTCATCCAGGAGATGAGGCGTCATCCAGGAGATGAGGCGTCATCCGGGATGATCCCAAAGGAGTGACACTCGGCAAGTTACGCAGACAGTGACGGCATCACTTAAGCTCTCAGCCACTGCTATTCATGAGGAGTTGCATCATCGCAGGAAAAGAACCCAAAATACAAATTTATGAAGAGGGAGCGAAACGTTTCATTTAATGCCACTCTCATTAGTGTCTCGATCCGAACCTAGCGAAACCTAAGCCAAACCCTAGGCCACACTCCTCGTTGGTCCGTCAGTTCTGTTGATAAGTGCTCCACACCACACCCCAGTTTGGAGATATCAGCCATGCTTCCCCGAGGGAGCCCCTGCGGCTGGGCGGCGTAACTCGGTAGCAGCGGACCTCGACTCCCTGTCAGGGCGCGCGACACGTGGGGCGCCCCTCCCCCTCCTCACCCCCGCAGCCGGGTGTCCCGTCAGCTGCAGTGTCACGTCACGACGCGACTCGTGTGACGCCGCGGCCGTCACGTCACGGTTCGCGGTAACACTGTGACTGCCCGTGACAGGTGGTCACGTCAAGTTTGTCCCTCTATTCCCTTCCAGTCCACTAGCCTTAACCTCCGACCCTTCCATACCCTTCACCTTTCCGACTCCTTTCCGTCATTCCCCTTCCCAGGTGCACGCTAAGCCATGACACGTGCCAGCAAAAAAAAAAAAAAAAAACGAGGAGGGTGTGACAAAAATAATGACTTGCATAACAGGACAGGCAGGTGCATAAATACCGTCAAAGTTTAGCCGTCATTTGTAATTTGATAACTTCATGAGTTGAAAACCTGTGGAGGATTCACGAGGTCAAATCCTCGAGAAAATTCCAGAAACACCGCCCATTATCGTCACCAATGCTCGCCTTCCTGTCTAAAATAGCGCGCAGCAAACCCGGAGCTAAACGTCAGCTTCAGACTATTTTGGTGGCCTCGCCAACAGAGATATATCTCTGTTTGACATTGTCAGTTCGTCGAAAAACGCACGGGTTTCTGAGACCATTTATAACCGAGGTAAACCGACCTCGGACCGGTTCGGGAGGGCAGAGCAACTAATAGATGCGCCTGCTGACGACTTTTTGTCAGATGTGTGGCGGAGGAACGTAAGTAAAGCTCTCTCAGACTTAAAGCTTCATTGTATTAATGGCGCTAAGGTGTCTGACAAAATTGGTGGTAGAGTTTACCTTTAATGACTGTTAAAACCTCTTATGGTTGGCAAGACGGAAACTCTGTGAAATATTTCTTCTTTTTCTTTTTGTCTAGAAAATACTCGCGTTAACAGCCAAATGCGGGTGGTAAAAGTTGAAGAAAAATAAAAAAGTTATGACTTAACTGAGGGTAGGTATGCAAACTCCTACCAAAAAGGTGCATCCAAAAACCAACCGACACATCCCACACGCAGGTCGAAGGTCACGTCCAATGTTTGGAATCTATGCGATCTGTAGGTACCAGCCGTTCCCATGGCAACACCATACGGTGAGCGTGGCGTCTTTATAAGTTTATTAGCGATTCTTCTTATGCCGCCAACCTAGCGATACCGTTTCTGAGATATGGGATCTTTATTAACTATTACCCCGTTTACATGAGTCATTCAGCCTAAACGGAAATATCCGATTAGCCAGGGAACGGAAAAATGCGTTTCGGTGGCCCCGTTTACATGAGCCTTATCGGAAAAATCCGTTCCGGAACGGAAATTCCCTTTACGCCGGCAGCCCGAAAAATACGGATATTTTGCGCATTTTTACAGTTTTGGCGCAGCTCCTATCAAGCATTATTTGTGCTTGTTTTGGGCTTAATTTACTTGATTCTTTAAAGTTTTGTATGTAGAATTAGAAATAATCATGGCACAAGCCATTATTTTACTTGTGTGCTGTAAAAGAAGCGTGATTAACTGTCAGAAAGCAAGAAAACAATTGAGGTCTTGGACAACATTGAAGAGCACATCTATATTGAAAGTCTTTTTGGTTTCAGAAAAAGGCTAAGACAGCTCATAATAGTCATAGCTCATCATGATTGACCTCCAGTAAGTTGACAAAATGAAAATGCATGAAAGGATGTGCAGGATGGTGCCACACTTCAGAAAACATTGGTATGAAAGTGGGTGGTGCGGGATTGTGTATACATTTTGGTTAACACATTTGAAGCACTTGAATATTCCAGCATTTTATTTTCATTTTTTGCTTTTAGCTGCTCAGTTCTTCAAAGACAGGGGTCAGATCAGTACTAGGTGAATTGTGTAGTAGATGTGACCTGTGCTGTGCATTGCATTGCTTGACTGTCGAGTGCAACACAGGATCCATCAGTTCCATGTGTTTTATTCATAACAGAAGTTACATCTACTCACCACCAAACTTTGAGACACTATCAGTGCAATTTTCAAAGTGCATAGAATAATCCACTCTCAATCACACCAGGTAAGATGTGAAGATGAAGTCCGAGTGGTACCTATGTGGTTTGGTAGGTTGGTTGACCTTGTAGATTGGTAGGAAGTAGTTTGGTATGATAGGTTGTAGGCATGTAGGTGTGTTTGAAGGATGGTAGGTTGAAAGTTAGGTTGGTAGGTAAGGTTAGGTATGATTCTACAAATTCCACAAAACTTGCCAGGTACCTGCTTCCCCCATCCGAGATTAACCAAACTTTCAGAGGCCTTCCCACCACTGAAGAATCTACTTCTTTGGAATAATTATCTAAGAACATTTAAATATTGGTGGGGGGGGGGGGGGGGGCAGATGGCAGTGTCACTGAGTAAATTTGGCTGTGTGTCTTGTATATATTTTGGCATGCAGCCAAGTTCCTGTCTCAACCAGCCTGCGTGCCCTGCCGTCTGGTGGCTGTTCGCTGAAGCATAAGTTATCTGAATCACTGCTAGGAAGTTTGAAGTACCTAGGTAGAGAAAATTTTTGGGAGCATGTCTAAAGCAAAATAAATCAATCATCATATCCAGTGTACCAAGCACTAAATGGCACTACCATGCTGTTCCAAGTGGCTATAGGGAGCGACTGGCTGGGAAGGCTATGTTGGTGGCCCTGGAATTGAACCCTGATTGTTGAATCTAAGAAATAAGGAAATTACCCCTCAACTAGAATGCTTCCCTTTTGAAGCATAGGACGTTCCTCTCAACACTTATGTAGGTACTTCATGAATCTGCCACAATGGCGCGAAATCAGGGGCAAAAAGTGGATTTCATGGTCATTAGACCTACCATTCAGCATAAATATGTATTTTGATGTGTAAACTAAAAAATTTCATCAATAAAACATGCATATTCATGTCATTTTCTGCTAGATGCGCAAAAAATCCGTTTAGGCCCGACGTCCTAAACGGATATTTCCCATTAATTCATCGGATATTTCCGTTCCGCGTAATCGTCATTTTTGCGCGCCCAAAACAGTTTACATGAGTCGAAACTTGCGCACTTTTCGCTAAACGGAAATATCCGTTCTAAACGTCATTTTCGCTGACTCATGTAAACGGGGTAATTAATAAGGAATGGTACGCGATCAATACCGAAGGCACTGTCCAATCAAATCTACCGAGGATACGGTAGTATCTTGGGTGGTGTCCTAACTGAATCTTGTATTAA
This sequence comes from Amphibalanus amphitrite, assembly GCF_019059575.1. Taxonomy (NCBI): domain Eukaryota; kingdom Metazoa; phylum Arthropoda; class Thecostraca; order Balanomorpha; family Balanidae; genus Amphibalanus; species Amphibalanus amphitrite. The sequence goes on from NW_024882089.1 coordinate 341,426, forward strand.
TTAAGACCCAAATGTCTCAAGTTCGGTCCTCATTTGCGCTATAAGGTGACGCGGGATTTTACCAGCAGAGAAGCACACACGTGAACCGTTCTTCCTCAGCGGCAAAACGCACGAGATTAATTTTCCAGTCGCGCAATCTCTGTGTGCCTGAATGATCTTCAGACAGACCCTGTCTCTTCCATAAATCGATTCAAAATTGGAGCACAGAAAGGTCACGGAAGAAAGACAGCCAAGGTATTGCTGATCAGGAAAAGTTCCCCGGTTGGTATGCTCAACACCTTATGAGAAAAGTACGATTGGCGAATTCCCCTTTCGTCATTATCAGTTCACGCGTCTCCGCAAGACACAATCACCCATCCAAGAAGCTGTCGACACCCGCTACCACGTTCATCACATGTTGTATCGGACAGCGAGTGATTGGGTGTCCGCAGATCACCGTCCCGTGCTCACTCACAGTGTGAGGTCATGGAGCGCGAGCGATATTGAGGAGGGGCAGAGACAGAGGGACCAGGCGAGTCTCATCGTGAAGTCCAGTCTCAGGACCATCACTTTATGCATCTGTTGAAACGATCTAGGGACGCCGACAGAAGGCGATGAAAGGCGCTGCATAAACAAAACAGGGCATTGGGAATGTCTCAGGAATAGCAGAGAGTTCATGCATGAACACTGAGGTTCTGTGAATGGAAACAGGTCCCGGGGAGCACAGGTGACTTTTTGGTCACGATGGGTGATTTCAGGGTTCCGCTTCCAACGAGAAGTCGTTGCTGCATCCCTGCCAACTTCAGGTCTAAGACACGAGAGCATTTTATCATTTATTTCACTTCCAGATGTCCACAAGCCTTTTGTTTCTTTGCTGCAATGTTCCTGTTAAAGGGACCATCCCACCTTAACATTAGTTTTGAGTTGAGATAGCCAAGTTTGCGGCCAGGCTCAGAAACCACCATTTATCCTGGTCGCAAACCCCGCAGCTTTATGGTGTTCAAGAAATTTCTTCCCTTTACTTGCAGGGTGGGACCAGCTTAGTCCCTATCTCTTAACCATTAGCGGTTTTTTGATGACGTCAGCAGTCATTTCAACGCCCGCCATTCCTTGAACCCGAAATTTGCTGACCTTGAGCTCCCTTCTTTATCAACGTGAAATCCGTCGTCGGCGCTGATAGTATTCTATGACCGTGGGCGCTGAGAAAGCCTGTTGCTTTTCATTTTAATTTGAATATTAGAAGATACCCACCACTGGAACTTGGACTGATATTATACCCAAGGCCATATATATTATACCAAGGCCGAAGATGATCAAGCTGCCTGCTATATCTGGAGCTTGGTGTTGAACTTAAACATGGAATAAAAAACAAAATATCAAAGCAAACTGGATATGGTACTGCAAGTTAAAGTCCAAAGAAATTTGAAGAGCTGACAATTGACATTAATTCTTTTCCTGCAAGGCTTTCATATGGAGATCACACCATGGAGAAATATTTTTGATGTTAACAGTTGAAAGGGGATTGATCTTCCAGTTTTGACGAAAGACGCTGCTGACTGTCTTTGGAAAAGGATGTCGGCATGAGGTGCAATTGTGCTTGTGAAGTGGTTATAACTGGTCTTTTCACAGTATTAAATTAAATGTGTCATTGCAGCCAAGTGTGTTATCATGTAAGGTAAAATCAAAACTACAATGTTGGTTTTACGAGCATTGAGAAGGCTGGTAGGTAACATCTGCCTGTGCTCATAAATCATGCTGCCAAAGTATTCTAAATTAATTTTGTCATACACTTTTGTTGTCCAGAATGGTTGCACTATTGTTTGGTATCATATTATTCCATGTAAATATGGTAGTGTAAAGTCCGACCAACATGTTACCAGATTTGAAGCTGTTACGTTACCTAAGTACCTGTTTTTTACTGGCGTGGTGAATGTCACCTGGATTTTGTTTTGAGGTGCAGACCTAGTAACTCTGACTACATGGGTTTGAAGCTATTATCTATTCTGTTTTTACTGGCCTGGTGAAGGTGAATGGCGACTGATGTTGTCTGTGGATGGCACTGAAACAAATTTTGAGTGTCATGTACAGTGTTTTATTTTAATACAATGCTGAGGGCTGAAAGTTGTCTTGTTTAGGGTGGTGAAAGTTCAGGATATGCCAGCCACCATGGTGGGTCAGAGTTAATGTGTTGCAGTCAGTTCGGCTTCGGCAAGCACACGGATGGGCATACGCATCAAGACCTGCTCTGCCATACTTTCAGCCAATTTTACCTAGGTAAGTCTTTTCTTTTTTTCTGCCAAAAGCTATGACATTGTGAATTTCAGTGCTGTGGCCTGTGTGTAGCTTTCAGGAAAGCAATTCTAAATAAAGCTCTGATAAAGTGCAAAATCAGCAATGCAGCCCTCTAATACATTTTCTACAACATCTTACTTGTTCCTTGCATGGAGAGAAAAATGCAATGTTATGAATTCGTTTATTCACATAATTTGACAAGCATGCAGTTACCTGCTACTATCACTGCAGAAAACATCAGTTGATCAAACACAAGACACAACAGAAGTTTACAACATAGGGCTGCCGAGCCTGCTTCCTCCCACCACAGTTGATGCCATTTCCTAGCCTGGCTTGATGTGAGCACTGAATAGCTGCTTTGTCTAATTACAGCTCACTACCATTCAACTTAAACTGCTCTCTTTAAAGTAAGAGTGAGAGCGTTCAGTGTTCATAGCAGCTCAACTGACGACAGACAACAAACATCTTGACAAACCAACCAGTTTTTGATTTGGCTAATGATTTATGTGCTTGTTGTATCATGGCCAAACTACTTTAACAGCAATAATCCCTGTTTCATCTTGATCTTGCTTTTATTTCCATTTGAACTCAGATCTTGAAACAATCATCTGAAGTGATATCAGATACTGGCGCCTTCTGTTTCTCTTGAAAGCAATTTAAAACAACAATGATAAACTAAGGCAGGAGATGTGAGCTGTGGCAGTAGATTTTTGATTCAACATATGTCAACCTTATATTGCTTGAGACCTCTGTGACAGACAAACTAATATTTATAGTTTTTTGATAGTTTGGATTCTTGGCTTGATTTAGCAGATCAGCTGCGAACCTTGACTTTGAAATCACATAAATGTCATGGTACCCGAACGAATTCTCGCATGACATTTCTTCGTAGCACAATTTTTCGTCCGCATTTCTTCGTCTACAAATCTTCGTCGGTGCATTTATTTGTCCCTCAATGCTTACTCTTGCATATATTTGCGTTGAAGAAGAAATGCGAGCCGATTTTCATATACCCTGATGCGAGACAAAGTAATGCGATACGAATAAATGCCCTGACGAAGATTTGCAGACGAAGAATTGCGATACGAAGAAATGCCATAAGAAGAATTGTCCTGGAATCCTTTATTGGTCATCATATATTGACCTTGATAAGATAAACGCATCATTCGCGCAATATTTGTCGCACTTTGATACCAAACTATTGCTTCCAAATGCCGACGTAAAGAAAACCTTTATGTGACGTCACAGAAACAGCGGAGTTCCCAAAAAGTAAACAAAAATAAAAGTCTTATATCTCGAAAACGGGTGAATATTTTCCGGTAAAATTTGGTAGATGTTCATTTTCGCTCTTTGTGATTCACGCTACATCACTTTTATGCCAATTCATTAACTTTTTTGAAGGTGGGAGGGTCCCTTTAAATATGATTGCATCCTTTTTCAAACTGCTGGTTAGCACTGGTTGTGGGCAGAGTTCGCCCCAAAAGCTACGCCAAAACTGTCGCCCTACGTCTCCGCCACACTAAGTGCGTCACTCCACGCCTCCGCCGCTCCCGCTACCTGCGCCGGATCGCCGCAGGTGCGCCAAGATCGGCTCCTTGGCGACCGCGTGCCTCGGTCAATACGAGCTGACCTGGCGACAGCCGAGCGGGGAGCCGGCGGCGTTTTTACGCAGCAAAAGTCAATGTCATGGACTGTAAGTGAGAGACAGGCTAGGAAAAGAAGAGAGGTGTGGAGCACAGGGGAGCAGGGGGAGGAAGGAAAAGGACAGGACAGAAGAAGCAGATCATGGAAGGCCAGGGGACGAAGGGTGTGTCCCACGGTGGGGCAGGGCGGGTGGGAAGACTCAGCTCATTCGAACTACTCAAAATTGCTCTACTAGAACTTGATGATTCGTGATTTTAGGGCACCCGCGCCTAGCTTAAATTTGGAAAACACGAAACTACGTGAGGGCAGCCACGTCACGCTCATGAGTGACGTCGCCCCCTTGATGACGTCAGAGTCCTCTTTGGTGACGTATTTGGTTATCCGGCGACCTTTGACCCCGTCTCGGCCCGCAGGCTGCACAGTGCACGTGAGGTGGATTCCTTGTAAGGCGGGAGACGCGCTTATCTATCCATCTCTGCCTTCTGCACCGCTAGCTTCTCTGAACCTCAACGTTGTCACTTGCTCGTCATTTCAGCGTCAAGGCATGGTAAAAGACTGTTCGTTACTTCGGTTAGGCAATTGAAAAGATCGCAATTGAAAAGATCGCAACACTAAGGGCATTGGAGAATCTCTCAACGAGGTTCCATAGTGAGATAGCTGGCAAGCTTGATGGCCAGCGGAGTACCTACACATGGGGCCAGCACGGTGGTCGGTGAAACTCGTCTTCTTATTCATGAGTTTATCCGCTAGTGGGGCCTTCAGATCCAATCTTGAATCCAACTCTCAAACATATTCAACGTACACTAAATTTATCAATAGTCACCATCTGGGCCAAATCCAGACTCAGTTTCCCAGACAGACAGTTTCGTGAAGTCCCCAGCAGTTCCATTGCACCCACTCAGCGCTACATCAGCGACCAAAGACCCTCCAAAGATAAAACTACTATGAACAATGATCAATGAGCGGCATCCAGAGACCCCCATCACCCCGGTCCAATCAGCTCATCACGTGAGCAGCGGTTAAACCGTTCACCGCCGCCGGCCCGTTCCACGAACTGAGCAGGACCGCCGGCGCCGGGGCCCCGGTCCGTTCGGCGCCTGCTTGTGTTTATCTCGGCACAGTTGGTGTCCAGGGACCGAGACAGCGTGGTCACCGTGGCTGGAATGATCGGGGCAGGTTGGAAGGTACTATGGCCCGTTGGGGATCAGTATAACCATGCTGATTCTGATGCTGACCCAGTGAACACAAGTCAACATTGGACCTTTAGGCATTGTGGGGTTATATTAGTGGATAATACAGGGTGACCTTGCAGCTAAACAACAGTACAATGCAGACATACATGTGAATGCATTTGAGACAAATTACTAGAAATACATTATGCTTCCTGCATTTTGCGTTTCCGTTGACTTGCAACGCAAGGTCAACTTTTCTTATACATCCTCGTCAATAGCTCTGCAACTCCAAATGCTCGTAAGTTTACCCAAACGACCGTCTTCCAAGCCACGCCGATCTCCAATCGATCCCACTTCCTTAAAATAGCTCTCTCGGCGTCATCAATGCCTCCCCCGGGATATGGTGCCTGGAGCACGTCAAACGCCTCCTACCGATTACCCAGTACCCAGCCACCAACGAGACCAATCGCCGCAGGGTGGCCATCTCAGAAGTGACTTCGGCGCCGCCAGCGCGCACGGAGAGTGGGCAGGTACCGGCAATGCTGCTCCGCACGCGCGAGTCGCTCTCGCTCGAACGGAGCACCAAGAACATACGGCATCCATTTACAACAGAGGTGGTGTAGAGTAGCAATGCCACCGTCCAACGGTTCAATGTTACAAACAGCTATAGTAGGAGCAAATAAATTCAAATACCTAGTACCTACTTATTTTTCACAGCAGCGCAGGCTGAGCCAACGCAGACCATCCTAAGGTGAGAATGGGACTGTTCCAATTCTTAGATTCACTGCCTCTATTAAACTAGGCCGTCTCGGAGCCACATCATGACCTCATTCTTAAATGTCCTTCAAAACGCTCCCGATCTGATCGCAACTACCTGTCTCGCTCACTCAGCCCGCTCTTCTGACCTTTGAAAAGCATGGAGCGGTCAGCAGAGCTCAAACCAAACCACCCATACCAGGTCTGCCCGGGGCCAGGTCAGTGAGTTGGGAGCCGTCCAAAATATTAATCACGACGGCATACCTCAGCGACAGCTCTGGCAGAGGTGTCGGCGCGGTGAAAATCCCCACAGCCCTTCCAGCTGGCGGCTAGAAGTCACCCTTTAGGGACTGCTGCGGCTGGGGTCGCCCCAACCCCTAGGTATCGTTCCCGCTAATGTTGCCAGCAGCACGTCGCAGCCAGGAAACCCCTATAGTTCCGGGGGGGGGGGGCGCTAGTGCCCTCTTTGCTGCAGATGGTGAAACATGGAGTTCGACTCCAGAGGCCACAGAAAATAAACAAACGGTGCAGGCAGCTCCAGCACGGGCAGGACTCGTGGACCGACCGTGCGCGCCCTCTGTCCGCTAGATTGGACACCACAGCTACCGTACCTCAGCACCAGGTGGCAGCAGCTGCCGGGGGTGGACGCCGAGCGGGGGTTCGCCGAATATTGTGACGTTTGGGTGAGCGCATTACTCGGCAAAGGCAAACATAGAACATACCCCATTGAACCACCATCACCAGTGGACCTACGGGCAACAGCTCGAGCAGTCACTATCTAAAATGACCCTGCCCCCTCTGAAATGCAATGCTTTGAGAATTTGTAAACTACACGAGGCTATTCCACACACTGTATAGGTACAGCAATCACAAAGCGGACCCATTCCAAAAAACTTCATCCAGTTAAGATCATTGACCATATCCGTAGCACCGACTTAAGCAATTTGTGGAATCCTCCATAGAAAGCACGCAATGCGGGCCACAAAGCCTTGCAGTCTTTCCGCAACTGAGAAAACCGTATAGATCCTCCCTACATCTCCACGTGTGCTTACAAATTACAACCACCACGTCTCCACAACACCGGGCATTGCGCCACCCTCCCACCAGTCGCCCCCCCCCCCCCTGGCCCGCGCGCCGGTCGCTCTCTCGCGCCGGGGCGACCCAAACCGGTCACCCAGGCCGACCCAGCGCGGCGCCGCAGTGGGGCCCGCTGGACGCAGTGAAAGCCTGTGGCGGCTGTCGATATACATCGGAAACACCTCCGCATGCCGGACACGTAGGCGGCTCATGTCCTGCTCTAGGGTTGTTTCTGCAGTTGCAGCCGATAGTGCAGCTGTGCAGCCAACAGTGCAGCTTTGCGGCCGACAGTACCATCATTGCAAACATTCATGAATGCTCTGCAGAGGTTACTGCAGTCGCCATTACAGATATGCAGCCATTACTGTAGTCGCTGCAGCCGTTACTGCGGCTGAATGAGCACTCAGCAGTCATGAGCCAAACCTTCAGTAGTGGTCACAGCCAGAAGCACCCAGTCGCAGCAGTATGCGCATTGACGCACTATCCCCCACCCCACCCCCAACACACAGACATACCACCACAGCCACTCGACATCTATCTCAGTCTCGGTTCGGAGAGACGGTCCTGTTTTATATTCCAACCACGAACTGAGGTCCTGACGACGGGCTATATGCGTAGTACGCACATCTACGTGGCCTTGATAGCGTAGAGCGTAGGTTCTTTCGTTCTTCAGGGGATACACAGCACATCACAGCGAGAAAATAATACAACTGCATAAACACTGAACACAATGGATAAAGAATGTCATGCAGCTACGCAAAACAGAAGGAATGGTGTGGTGACTGTAACGAAATCCTAAAACTTCGGCACTGAAATACCTTCAAGAGATGAACTAAAGGGAAATAAATAAAGATGACACAACAGGGCAAATAGTTAAATCTTATCCTATACCATACAGAAAACATCCGATTCATTCAACCGATGGTTATTGAACAAATAATACAATTTTATGCAATAGTGCAATACCCAACACGACTGAGGTTAATTCCCGTAGTGGACCTACCTGTTGTCAAAACATGCTGCCGTGGTCCCCTTTTCCAGCGACACTCACCTGAAAACAGACAGAAACACAGTGTTAGCATAGTACACAACCCACGCACTTTATTCCTTGCATGAAACATCTTCGCATGTCATGTCGAAACGCCGACATTTACACGAGCGATAGAGTTCCAGACACCAAGCAACACTCTCTCCTTCTATTCGAGGCCAAACACCACCAACAGCCCAGTCAGGGTCTATACGCCAATCCCAGTCCCATATAGGAAGTCCTGGCATGCCATCGCGGAACCAGGAAGAGGCTCTAGACGACGTAACCTTGGCTCGGGGGAGGGGGTGGCTGGGGGAGGGGGAGGGCGAGGAAGGAGGGCGAGGCGGCATAATGATATATTCCGAGAAAGTAGGGTGTCCTAAAGGCGCCACTGAGTGATAATTTAGAGACCAGGATAGTTAAGATGTCAGATAAAACTGTCCCGCGTAATAAACTTCCCATAGCGTAAGAAAATCAGGGGTTGATAACGCTCTTTCATGATACACGAGGACTCCCACATGCATAATAAATATCAGTACTGGGTTAATAGCAGCGGCAAAGCATTTCCCGGGTCGACAATAAATATTGCAAACCTAACTGCCTCTCTTAGGCACTAAATTATTTACGCTCTATTCATAATAATGAGGTCCATGATATTTTTTTATGCGAAACAAGATCGCCCTATGCTCATCATTCAAAAGGCACGTTGCAGATCGACTCACGCCATGGTTCGCGTAATCATTCCAAGGCAATCATGTGTTTCAGCGAAGGACGTCGCGGCAACTGGGATATCCCCATAGAACCCTAGGAGAACTGCCGGCCCGTGTACTCTGTGCTTAATGCATCGCTTATTAGTTGCCGAGACACGTTTTAGCCACACGAACCACTGCTTCGCCTTGCCAGTCGATTATTTACTACATCAGTTATCTGTCTGAGATACATTTGCTTTCCTAAAACATTCAGGATATTTATAGCGGCCACACCCATTTGTTTTTTATACAAAAGGACATTAGTTTATTGGATGTCAATGATAGCGTATCCGTGCTATTGACAGCGTAAAGATAAAAAATGAACATTTGTGCTGAAAAAAAAACTAAGCCAATATCAGTTATACGCCAGGCATAGTTTGGCACATCCATCAAAAGCATGGAGCCAGGCCAGTGACCAGCCATCCCATCTAGAATATTGAATTTCAGTGCAACTGCCTGCGCGCATAAGCAAACCATGGCCTAAATGACATGTATCTAGGTCATCACTGTTGTGAGGCTGTCTCACTGCAGGGGATGGCTGCATGTAATATATTCCAGTTATAAATTCAGGGGTGAACTGTTACGCTTCAAGAAATAATCTTACATAACGGACTACACCCTGGGTGTTGTGGTGGCATGTTACAGCCACTTACGTGATTATAAATTCACACAATAGCCATTCCCCAAAAAGAAAACACTTTAGATGACATCACTTATCTGCAAGCAGATGCCAAACTTCACCGATATAAAATTCATAGAATAGATAAGCCATGCGTAAGTAGGTTAACGAGGTCTAAATGAAATCAGGATGTTTCAGGCTCGGTCCGAATTTCATAAACAAGAGCGGTCTGTCGATCGTCACTGGCAGTCTGTTCGATATCTGTTGACATTGTTTTCGTCAGCAGAGACCAGCCAATCGACGAGTGGTGGGCAAAGAATACACTAACGTCACAAAAACTGATAGTGTTAAATAAACTTTGGACATGCAAGACGAAACCTGACTATATATAAAGCAACCAAATCGAACAAAGTAGACGATGCAAATTTCCAGTCTTTGGTGAAATAGGAATGTAACAAAGTCGGCTTCGCTGCAAGTCAGTTTCGCTATCTGCCGTTGAAGATTACTCGATTTCAGTGCAAAATGCACATTGAAAACTCAAGGACCACGGCCTACATACTACATTCAGAACACGAATCGGTATACGCTCAATATTTACAGTGTGGCCCAGGTGGCACTAGGACCCCACGCCGTGACCCCTCTGGTTTAAATGTCGCCTGTCACCACAAGTCAATGACCTCAACAGCCCCACCCATCGGATGCATGAATTTGCATGATACAGTTATGATCAGAGTATTTACGACAGGGATTATGGACTGAAAGCATCTTTCATTTACTTGGAAGGGGGTGGTGATGATGATGATGATGAATTGGGGTTTTTGGGCGCCCGGATTGGAAGGGGGTGGGCGGAAGGCGATTGACAGGTGGCGAAGATCCTAGTAAAGGGAAGGTGAAGGAAGATGGATGGATGATTGCGAGCGGTGGATAAAGAGAATCAAAGATGATAGCAAACGGTGGAAGACAGAACAAGGACGGTAACAATGAAGGACGGACGTTGGACGGTCGAAAGACAGTGGTGGATGCGAATTACGGACATGAACGAAAGACGACGGACGAAAAACGATGGAGGGCGGATAGGGAATAGCGGGCAGTGGACGGTAGAGGATGGTTAAGGATCGCCAAGGGACGACAGACCACAGACAGAGGAGGACAGACAGTTGATTGAGGTGGACGACTGAATATGGGCAATACACACAGTAGAGCAAATATAGCCGACAGTGGACCGTGGAAAGCGAATACAGTGGTAAGAAACAGTGGGCAGCGGACTTCACAAGACACTGTAAGGCGAACACCGAGCATGGCGGACGGTGGACGGTGGGTGGCGGTGATGATGATGATGATGATGAATTAGGGTTTCTGGGCGCCCGTGGTCATCGGGGCGGACTGGACAACACACTGCAGGATGAACAGTGAACACCGAACATAGCGGACGGTGGGTGGCGCGCGGGGGTAACGTCTGGTGTGTATTAACATGTCCCGGACCGGGCACATTATGTAAACAGACGCCCCGACATGACAGACCCCCGGCGATGGACGGGTGGATAATAATCCGCCCGGACGCGGTAACGTGAAGGCCGGGTCACACGGGGAATTGTGGAAGGGGTAGAAAAGTCGGAAACATGCGAAGGACAGAAGGGGCATGAGACAAAGTCTGTGGGGTCAAACAGTATAGCATGAGGGGGATATGAAACATTAATAGACCGAAGTAAGTGCTTAGTCTCATATACAGTAACCTCACAAAAACTGCTTTTGTCAAAACACATGATGTAGCAAAAAGGTGTGATAAAAAAAATAATAAAACGCCAATGTTTTCACAAAGATTTAATCCAGATCTACTGATTCCAGCACTACCGTTACATATTGAACTGTAATTTGTCGTTCGTATGCAGTATCGCGAGTCGCGACCCCGCATCATACGGGCTTAGAAGCGCTGCATCACAATTCACGGACAATAAGCGGCATAGGTCCGAGGACCGGCATAATGAGAACAGCAGACTGGGGCACCAGGTCAAATAGTCTGGAGCGCATTACGCAGGGTTTTAAATACGGGGCATGACACATCGGGGCACTATGACGCATCAAATCATTAGGCAGGGGCATAGTAGCGATTCATCGAATCCTGGACGATTTTTTTTTATCGAGACTTCGTAAGAAAACCTATGCATGTGAGTCGTGTCGAATTAGTAAGTCGCAAAAGTAGTAACTCCCGAGTTACATAGTAACGGTAGAAGATTTCCGCTTTCCTGAGACCTCTTATTTTGTTCCTATCCCTCATTCCGCGCCGCCCACGAACTCACATGACAAACTGAGCAGTCACCATTTTCCGTCAAATACATTTCTACAGCGAAGACAGTGTCAATTCACACAAGCTCTTGCGTGGCTTTCCAAGTCCCATTACAACACCGGCAGCCCTGACCATTCGTGACATCACAAGATTCATTAGGAGAAAAGAATGGCAGATATCTGATCTCATCTAAGATGGGACGGAATTCCGTTTGTTTTGGACGACGGTGCTTCGGCACGTGGAAGAGCAAGTCCGTGTGGACTTCTGGAGCTGGAACTCAATTCAGTTTTAGAGGGCCAGCCCACTGGCCTCGCGGTTCACGTTCACCATCTCAAATGATGTCAGTTATTTTTCTAATTGGTGGTCCGATGACCCTTTCCGATGAGAATAAAAACTTCCGAAATAACGTCGCAATAGCTTTGACTTCTTCCAGTAAGGTTACCGACTTCTTAAAAGCCCCAACATAGTATAAAATGCTGTCTTTAGCTTCTCCATAACTCGAACGCTTTATGAAACTGTGTCCAACACAGAAATGAGAGCGAAGAGCATCACGAAAAAACGTTTCAGCCGGAAAGTCAGAGCGTCGCGGGCGACATCTATTGACGGCTTGTTGCACCACTACTTCCCGGGACGACGCCAGGTGACCAGGGGGCCCGTCAGGCCGCCTGGCGTCCCAACATATCGCTCCGGGCAAGTGAAAGGTGCCGGAGCGACCGGCCGGTCAGAAGCTAACCTCGCCCGGTCCACTGTGAGAGGAAACTCACTAACCGCATGAAGCTGGAGTTTGTTCATAGGGTGTTTATTACCGCGCCAGCTGCTAGCCATTTTGCGCCCATATAGACGAATATGTCTGCAGAAAAAAGCACCAACCATCATGCGCGACCGTCGTAGTCAACTTACCGTTAACAGCGCCGTTTCCAGAGGTCTGACTGGAAGGCGGATTAGCATTCTGTTTCGCTCCGTCCAGCCCCGTGACCGCCTGGGGCGACGACGGTGCTGACGTCACAATGACCGGTGACGTCACCGCTGGCTGCGCCACATTGAGCCCGGCGGGCAGCACCAGCAGTGGCAGCGGCGTGCTGCCAACTGCGGGGGATTTCACGGACGGTAGGGAGATTCCTTTATTGCGGCGGATGTCGGTGGAGACAGAGGGGATGGTGGGGGTAGAAAGACCCCCCAGACCGGCCAGGGAGAGTGAAGGGACGCCAGAACGACCGCAGAAGGCCGGGGCGCTCTGAAGGGCAGGCTGGAACGGGATGATCAGGTAAGCAACGGCCATAGCAGGTTATACAGCTCCTCTTGGTTGGAGGCGGCGTAGCTTGCGCGCTAGAGACTGAAGACTCGAACTGGAGCCTTGGACGAGGGTCTCAAGACCAGAAGCTTGGACCGAGGACTTGGAACCAAAAACTGGAACCAAGAACTCAAACAAGAGACTCGGACCAGGGACTTCAAGCTCAGAGACCCGAACCGAGAACTTGGAACGAAGACTCGGGCCCAGGACTTCGACCAGCAGCCTATCGATCCGGCGGCTATCACAGCGTTTGACGAGTGACCTCCTGGCCGCCCCAGCTGTAGAGATGTTCGATACGCAGAGCTCGGGCTCGCTTGGCACGGCGGTGCGCCTGTCTGTCACACACTCGCCGCTCTCAGCTGTCACCGAGCCGACACACAGTCTACCTTCTTTTCGTCAGCTTCTCGCTGTTAACGACTATCTCGCGTCTCCACAGAAATCGGTATTCGGCGCTCATTTCACAAGCATAGCCGACAGCCAGCGTCAAAACAGAGCCCTTGCGGGCGGCGTCCAACACGACACACAGCTGCGCGCGACACGGTACGGATAGACCGACTGAGCGAGCGGCCAGCGCCGCGCGCCGCGGACCCTGCCGTCCACCGCCGCCGCGCCGCCTGGCCGCGCCGCCAGGGGACCCGAACTAGTGCAGCACGGGCGCTAAATGGAGGTAAACATTCTTCCAAAAGAGACGGGAGAGGTGTTTTGGGACAATCACGCAAAGCTGCAGAACAACTGAGACCGATATGACTTGCAGCATGACTGTGACTGACCCGTTTGGATTTTGGAAGGGCCCAGCGTATCTGGAAAATGGGGGGTGTTGTTGGGCCCAATCCGTTTACTTCCTTTTCATGAAAGTTAATGAATTCGACATCAAGCTGCGTAATCTAATTACAAATGAACAGAAACACAAAATTTGAAAACCGTCTGCGCAGCCTACAGTATCAGCCTAAGGAAATATTCAGAGACAACCTTCCCGTAAGTGTGAATAACTGGTCAACGTTCTCAGACAACATATACGATACAACAGCATGATCAAGATAAAGCAGCGCGGCATAAGCGCTCACGGCAAGGCCTGTCTGTAGGACCCAGGAGCAGCCTCGCCTCAGGGTTCATGAACTCATGCGCGGTCTAACTTATGGGCCGTATATTGTGTCTGGCTGGTAAGCGCAAGGCCATCTTAGTCCTTGCCAGCTTCGTTAAGGGGTCTGCTTGAGCCAGGGGTATTTTTCCACTAGATATTCACGTTGCATGTGCAAGAAGATGCACAGTCACAGGCACTTGGTGTACCTTCTAAAAGAATTTGTGAGCAACTTGGTTTAGTGCGGCTGAGTAAACACCTATCAGATAGTTTGGTCGCTTGTTTGAAGGGTCTTAGGTGGCGTAACAGCGAGACCATTATGTGCCCATTGATACCAGATAGACTACGGTCTAAAATTCTTCTCGAATAACTCCTCACTAGCATCACCAACGTCCTTTCTCGCCTTAACAACGAGTTCACCTCGTGCGCCAAAGTCTGTCTATTGTGTAACCGCTCCCATCTGCATCCTGCAGCCTAGCATTAGCTCGACTTCTGGAGCCAAAACCTGCCGTACCACTCGACTCAGGCCGGCCCTTATCACTGCTTCATCGTGCGTCAGTGTCTGCGTTTGACCAGCTGTTCTGCAAATCTCAGGGTCAAACAATCAAGAGGTTGGGAATTGACGGATCTTTTGTAAGAAGACACAAAAAATAGAAGTTTATGCAGTGGATAATGGATGAGTTTCGTCTGGCGAGGCGGCGAGGATTCGAGGATCAAGAGGCGAGGATTAATTAAATCGAGCCTCTGCGGTCTTTGAATCTGTATTTGACACGATACTGTTGAGGAACTCAGCTGAAACTTGTATCTTGTCAACACCGTTCTGACCTCAATCAAGCATGCACATAAGTAGCCAGTAGCCACGACACTGTGACTGCCGGCTGGCATGACAAATAAGAATGAGATTGACTCTGTCACCGATATTGCATAAACTGGTCACATCATGGGAAGAAGTCCAGTGAGGGACGATTACTCAAGCGAATGGCTTCAGTAAATAAAAGCCATATGCAAATAAAATTATGGTAAAATGTGAGCTCCTGAAGCCAGCACGGCATTCCAGAGAGGTAAACACACTCCTCCCAGGTCAGGCGCGTCTCCGTGAGAATATTGCCGCCATGGAACAGTTGGTCTGACAGTGGAAAGTCGAAGTGGCGACTGTTCGGGTCAGCACCAGCCATGAACTGGACGCTGGGCACTGATAAAACGATCCTATCGCTCGGATGACAGTGCATCATACAGCTGGCAGACGATATTGATAGGCGAACTGCTAGGCGGGTAAGCATTGGCCAACGCAATACTGCGTTGGACAACGGCCAAAGACCAAACAAACTTCAGCGTTCCGAGCTCTTTGCTGATCTCACGTGCCATTTTTGGCGTGAAGACTGTGATGTGTTCTGGTTTTATAGATGTTCTGACGTAGTTAGTCATCGGTGCCCAGAGCCCATGCATTTACATAGTGACTGTGCACGAAGCTCTTTGTTAGATTGTTGTGTGCCTTCCAGAGACATCGGTAATTAGGGACAGCGCACAAAATGACGACATAAGACAAATGGTCCCCGCGCTGAGACCAGATGTTTATTCTAGATTTACGCCAACTAGTTAGAAAGTAACGGTAACCCAAGGCGGCTTTATAAGAACTTCAGCAAGAACGGGTATAAAACGTATCGAATCGGAGAAATATGCCATATTCCGAGGCTGTCAACTATGACGTCACGAATATAAGCGATCACGTGTTTGGTAAAATCGCTGCAGAATAGGTCGAAACGATCACGTGATCGGCACATGATCACTGCGTGAGCAAAATACCTCAGATAATACAGTCGTGAGATTTGTCCAGCTTGCCAAACCAGAGGCTGGGGAATTTTCCGGGAGATTACTCCCCAAAGATAGCCTTGGAGTCGGCAGGCTGCATATAAACGTCATGTTTCACGTTTTGTTGTAGATTTCGGGTTATAAGCAGATATAGTTAAAGAATGAAATAGGACTAGAGGTTGCAAAACGCAAAGCCCCATGCGCATTCTAAGATGTCGAAATTGCACGAGCGGGCCAGGGTCAACGAAATTCTCCGAGTGCATCGGGTAAACAGATTTCACATACGCATTCTATGAATCCTCGTTTCATGCTGCTTCACGCATAACCCTGCATTAGCCATGCAATCATTTTTGACTCACAGGTCCACGAGGAAAAAACTCCTGTATAACGACCGTCCTCAATAACCTTCCACGTCCGTGTCAAAGGTCATGTCAGGCCACCCCAGAAACGGGAACTGAATGTACACAAACTCCTGATAAATCGACACACATGGCACATATGTCGCACAGAGGCATCCTGTATCAATGTTTATAAGTCAAAATCCGCAAAAATAGGGTCATCATATCAGCAGAAATGGCGATTGTCTGATATAACGGAAAGATTCGGGACAAAAAAAAGAGATTGAAATTCATAACCAGCCGCAGTTCATGACACCCAAAAATGCCCATGTGACACTTACAAGTACCTAAGCCTAAAATGAGTAAACTTCCTTTATTCAATCATTGCAAGAAATTCAACACACCACCCCCACTCCCTTCCCCGGCAGCATTCCAGAATCCAGATGTTTCTAAAGTCACAACACAAGGGTCCACCAGAACGTGGCATTGAAGCTGGGGCGACTCGGATCCCA
The DNA here is from genome assembly GCF_019059575.1 of Amphibalanus amphitrite. Lineage (NCBI taxonomy): Eukaryota > Metazoa > Arthropoda > Thecostraca > Balanomorpha > Balanidae > Amphibalanus > Amphibalanus amphitrite. The sequence goes on from NW_024882089.1 coordinate 358,053, forward strand.
GAAGAGAGGCCAGTTATTCAGGGCTGTCTGCAAGTTGCAACTATGCAGCATCAGGGTCACCAGTCTACGACTCTACAGAAACTGCCGGTGACGTCTGGTTCGAGCTCTTCCGCCTTTGTAACACGATGAGGCATGGGTTGTTCGGCAATCGGCATGGGTTGCTGCTTTGGAATGACTCTATGATTGTTGGTGAATTTCTGATGATTTATGCGTAACTATGGTGACATATGGTCTGTGCCTAAGTCCTTCCGGTTTGATATTTTCATATGGTTTCCGTTCAGTTTCGGTCACGTTAGAAGAGTTCCTGGTTAAAAATTACACCAGTTGTTGTGTTCACAACGGAGACCTTACGACAGAAATCTTATCACTTCTCCCTGGATAATTACTCATTACACTGTCCGCTGTCAAAGGGAAAGCGTCAAAGCATTTCCCTCCACACCGAGTGACAGGAGAAACGGGTTCAAAGAAGCAGTACATGCAGCAGACTGGTTCTTTGGAAGGCTCGGACGTCAACGCCCACTGGTTCGGCGAACTCATTCCCTGCAAGGAGGCGGTTCGTCAAGGCCTTGGTGGCCTTCAAGAGACGGCTCAGAGGAAGAAGTGGAGTCTGGCAGACACAGGAAGGGTTGTGAGTTGTATCGCATTACACTGAGTCAGGCCGGCGGATTGTGGGGGTAGTAGGAAACCAGCGGTGTCTGAGCTAGGAACGCGGGGGGGGATATCGAGAATTGGACATCAATGGGCAAGAGCAGATGATACTGGAAGGACGGCTGGATAAGTGCCCTCCTAGCTGCACCCCAGGGCACTGCACAATGGTAGAAAGTTATTAAATGTCATATGATACAGGGATTAAATTGCAAGGCCATGTCAATTAAGACTTGACTAGCGACGACGACCAATGTAGCCTAGACCATTACAAATCCGCATCGCAATACCAGCTCCTTGGACGACGTTTTATCGAACAGCAACCCCTAGTTGCAGCCCAGGTCAGTCACTTCTCCCATGAACCCCGGACACGAAGCGCCCATCTGCATTTCAAACATCAGACCCTGCACGGCGGGTGCCTGCGCCCGGCCGCCGCGCCGGGGCTGCGCAGACAGCCTGGCCAGTGTTCACGTGCACAGCGCGTGCACACGCCAGGGGGAAGTGGGTCAGACCAGAGCAGAGCCGTCCAACGGGGCGGGTTCAGCGGCGCACCAATCATGGCACAGCAATGGCGGAGAGCGGGGGGGGGGGGGCGGCAGCATGGCTGGCAGACGCGCAACCAGATGGGATAAGGAACCAGTTTGGGCAGCGAAAGGTCGGTCCGATCACTGGGGTGGCCATTTGGACCGCGTTAAAACATCGATCAAGTTGGTCGGAAAGGTTAGCGACGCACTTTTTGCAGGTGTTAAACATGAGCTGAGGCAGACGGCCATTTGATGTGATCGAAATGCCAACTACACACACAATCTCTGACAACTATCTTTAATGTCTCATCTTTTCACATTGTAACGACGGACGGTCAGCCTAGAGCACCCCAAACTTTGTTTATCGGGTGCATTGAAATATTTTTTATCTGTTTGCAATCAGTGACAACAGACGCTGTGACTTGTGAGCCAACGCACACCCACTCCATTCCCTTTCAAGTCTTACACAAACCGACGCAGCTGCATCATTTCTCCTCAATACTGCTCGCTGCACCCCCTTCCCCTTCCTCTTTCCTCTCCTAGCCCTTCACACGACCGACCAGCCGCGTCTTCTCGTGAGACTTACCACGCTAGTCGCACGCGGTGACCGCCAAACGCAGAGTACCCCCCCCCCCCCCCCCCCCTCCTCCCCCGGCGAAACAACCCGCTCGCCAGTCAAGGTCGTCCAGTCAAGGAGAGCAACAGTTTGCAGGCAGGTTGCCGCCGCTGCAGACTGGGTTTGGTGCGAGCGATGCTAGCAAACGTTCGGTCGCTTGAGATCATTTCCCCTCGAGTTCCACCGAGTTGCAAAAAAAACTGTACCAAGAGACAAAACAGCATTTTGATAACCTGTCACGGTAAGAACATTTATAACTGACAAGTCAATAAGCGATCAAAAACCAGTCCTCATTATTGCTAGACGAATTACCCAGCTTAAACACGAGCGCTGCGCCGCCTGCCGGATATTGAGGTACCCTGAGCTTCCCAAAACTGTCGCCAGGTGACAGCACCGCCCGGCCTGTGCGCTGAATCACGACCGGAAGGGGGTTGGAGGCGACGTCATCCCTGCAGAGGTCGGCAGGGACACCAGACGCGGGATTACGAGCGCACTCCGCCCGCTCTGGCGTAGGCTCAGGCCTGCATATGTGGGGCGTGGGTGGTTGGCGGAGATAGGCGAAGAAACTAGACGAATACCGAGCCGCAATGCACATAGAAAGCTGTAGGCTGGCTGGGCAAGGGCCATCGCTGTTTTACCGTATACGATACACCGAAATACAGCTGATCAGGGGAAATATCAAAGGTTAAATGCTATTTCCATACCATGTACACTATTTTTCCGTTTAGTTCATTTTCATTCACTAAAAAAGCAATTGACACCGGCTAGCCATCCACGAAAGTCGAGTCGCTACCTTTCATTATTGCTATCAGGACACCATTCCGATCCCAGTTCCTTGTTTTCATGAACATCATCCAGGTCAACACCCTGAGGTACAGCAGCTGACGTCAGAATGACATCACAGCCATGGCAGCAGGTCAGACAAGAACAGCGGCATTATCATCGACTCTCATATCTGACGTCACAATGACGTCACGGCCACGCCGGCAGGTCAGCCGGGAGCAGTGGGTCCAACTGCGCAGTAGACGGACGACCCCCCCCGCTCTCCTATGACGACGGTGTCGGTAAAAGCGACGGTACCGGCGACGGCGGCCGGCAGCTGGGGTGAGCGCGGTCCGTGCTGCCACGGGGGTCTGGCGAGCGGCACGGACCACGTGGACGGCACGTGATGGCGCCGTGCCAGGCCGGACACGGGTCGACCCACGAGGCATGCGACTGAGAGAGCCAAGTACGGAACATACGTCTGGTAGTAAGACTGCGTGGAAGACCGTTGTGGGTGTCGACGGTATAGCTGGGAGAGATTGGAGCGCCAGGCCAATCTGGGTTCACATGCAGTTCAACGCGAAAAGCCCAAATTCAGCGCGTAAAGTCAGACCCTTCGGGAAACCGGCTTCAAGAGTAGAGTTTGTTCAGAATGCTCGTGACTTTGGATAGAAAAGACATTTTGTCTATTAGTTGACAACTCATTTAATAAGACCGCATACGCTCTGCGGCAGATAGCGAGCATCGTACCGGACTCTGGTAATCTAAATAATAAATATAGCACGTCCTTGCCGCCACTCAAAGCTCTTTCAAAGTCCAACTCCGTCCGGTCGACTCCTCCATCCAAAGTCTAACTAATTCAGATGGGGGCAACGAAGCGATAGCGCAGAGCCCAGCATTGTCTGTTTGCTCGTACTCGATGTCAGCGCGCCTACCCGGACATTGGTTCCCAGTTCCCGCAAGATCGACTGACGTCGCCACGTCGTCGCTGCCACAAAGTACAGAACACAGTCACCCAGTGTGGCCAAATTGGCAATGTTGTGGGGAAATCCTCCCCTAATGAAAAGGATAATGACATCCTAAAAATTGGGAAAAAGACATCCTCACGACTTTTTCACTTAAATATATCATACTGTTCTGCAAGCATCAATGTGTTTGGCAACTTCTTGCTAGGTCATAAAATACCTCTGTCTCAATGAGCGCCAATTTGAATATAGGCATATACAATTTTAAGCAATATTCATATTCTTATGTTCTGGCAATATTGATATAAAATATAGGTGCATGGCATTAGCAGTTGAAATCAGCATGCTGATGCTGCATGGGTGATGTGATTGTGACAAAATAAAAACTGCATTATATTCCAGTGTCTTGACTTTTGGAGCTGAGTTTGTACTTACCTACCAAACAACATGCACAGGTTTGGTAAGGAAATCACAAATTGAATTGTACAAACAACTAGGCTATTTCAATTTCAATTTCAATCGCTGCTCACCCAGCACAGATACAGCATATAGCCTTGGACCAGACTCGGATTAATATACAATAGTTATCAATTGATCGCAAAGAATAAAAGCAAAACTAAGCTCAAACACAACCACTGAAAATCAGGATAAGCACAAACCCCTCGGACACAACACCAATGCATCCACAGCGTCCACAACACAAGCAGTCGTTCGAGATTCAAGGCCATCAAAGACACAATAATCCCCTGTTGACTCTTCATACATCATGCACCACCGCCCTGGCGTGCTTTGTTCAGCCTGTTACGTCACCGGTGGCCAAAAAGGAAGTCGTTATCGGGAAGTCAAAATCCCGAAGGAAGTCGTTATTTTCCCCCTAACAACCCCTAACTTATAATGGGGACAGCACCGCTAATCGACCAAACCAAGACGAGAAAATTAGATAATACGAAAGAAAATGAAATAATACATTGCATACGCGGTCATTTTCTTGGAAAATATGCGAAATGCTTGTTTTTGAGCCCCGTAAACTTCCGTCATTTTCATGCGAAAAATCCGCTGATTTTGCGGATAAAATGGCTTCTGAAGAAATGAAATTGTTAATTCCCAGGCTCATTTTACGAGCTAAATGTTATACAAAGTGAAAGAAAATTGATGAATTATGCCCACCTATGCATCAAAACTGATATTAAGCCCACAATACTCTATTTTGACATGTTCAAATATAATGACATCCTTCGCCTGTTTTGGCGAAATTCTACCCCTAACAACCCCTAACTTCAACTCTTCGCCAAACTGTGAAAAACCATTTTTGTGATTTGGTATTCACATATATCATGCTTTATTGATTTCCCTACAATATTATCATCATTTTACCGGCTGTATTGTCTTAATTTTCACGTTTGGCTGGCTTTCGTGAGCCGCTGTTTTAGGGATGTCGGAAGTTTTTCTGCCGAAAATCTCTGAAATCGTGTGACGTAATACGGAGGCCGCGAAGTTCGACAGGTGCGTCGAGATTGATAATCTTGTACAATATTTTGTAGACGAGGAAAACCGAAACATTTGCTCCATACAAACGATTCGAGAAATTAAATTGAATAGACAAGCAGTGTTGTGTTGTGGCCTTGTTGCCTTATTTCAGTATTTGATAGAAGCGTAATTGTAATAGAACTGATAGCAATACTTGCAAGCTATAAGGTACAGGGACCTAAGACCTTGATCCTGGAAAGATCTCAGTTAAAGTTGGGATGATGTTGGTCTATGCATGCACGTTTGTTATTTGTAGGTGGAGAGCGTAGACTGAGATTGCTTTGGAGAAGCATGGAACAGGAACACAGCCTCAGGTAAGAACGTTTCTCAGCATTTCGAGCCTTTAGCTCTTGCCATCATCAGGAATCCGCAACCGAACCTGGATGTTGAGCTCATTCACAAATATATAAGGCATCAGTTAAAATTTCATTTGTGTGCATCTGTTATTTTATCTGATTTGATACATTCATATACTTCAAAAATACATATTACCTAAAAACAACAACCAACCAACAATCAGAACTCAGAAGACATTTCCAGTGATGTTGGCTGGTTCTGTTAAGTTAATTATTAATATTTTGGATTAGCACCTCAGCAATGACATTGTCATTGCTAGTAAAAACCCTCTAGTTTCAAAGATTTTTCATTACTAGTTACCACCCATCTACTCTGTGCATTCTGACTGAAAGAAATGTAGGCATCTGGCCAGATTCTTACAGATTGATATATATATAGGTATCTGGTATGATAAAATTTGGTTTATGTGTAGATAGGTTGTGGGCTTAAGGTTGTAGGTTGTAGGTAATAGGTTTTGAGTTGGGACAGCCAGGTTGAAAGTTTTAGGTTGATAGGTAGCTAGGTAAGGTTACATCAGGTTAGGTTATGTTCAAAATATTCACTGGACTTCATATTCACATTTACTAAAGATTTCTTATATTGAGGAGTGATCTGTTAATATTGGACATTTGATGAAATGTTAATGTGAAGGCAGATGTGACGGGTATGCAGATTTCATTACATCAATCATTGCTTTAGTGTGTGAAAAAATCTTAATGAAGAAACTGCATTCTGGCATTTGCAAACACCATTTGAACTATGATGATGTATTGAACTGCTTCATTCTGAAGCCTGATCTGATTCAGATGGTACCTAATCATTTCAGGGATTTGGAGCTGTGTGTAAATTTAAAGCGATCTACATTTCTAATTCAACATAACTAGGCACTTATTCATTGCAAAACACTACTTATAATTGCAGTGGTACCTAGGTGAGGGGTGTTTTAATTAATGAGGAAAATACTGAGCAATATAGGTACATTATGAAATCTTTTCAACTTCACAACAACTGCATAGTACATTATGGCGACATCTATTGACTAGGTTGTGGTGTTTACAGAGCCACCTACTGGCAGACGTCCAAAACGAAACAACCAAGACGCGCCGTGCACTATGCGTTCAGACTCGTAATCGAACTGATTGGTGAATTGGCCCCAGTCAGTCATACCACCATTCGTGACTCATGTGACTGATTTGTGAACCTACCATAGACTCCTTACCTGCAAAGCATGACAATCTCGATGAGATGTCGGCGTGAATGCACTCAGCTAGACGCTGGTGTGTTGTACAGCACAGCTGATCCGCTGTCGTGTGGTACGATTTTTTTTTGTGCCCAACCAACATGGTATCGTGAACTTCGGTGTGAGACTGAGCACATACCCTGTAGTGCTAGGAAAAGGAAATGATAGGGTGAACTATGAGACCCACAACAGGTTGAGCAGGGAATAAATCGCCGTGTTTTTTTTCCTTCAAACTCTATAGGTATCTGTTCTCACGTAAATTTCCGACAGGTTGAAAAAAGCTTGAGTAAAATACAGTGACTCGGTTTTCTGAAGTTTGTCTGTCTCAGCAGATCAAGCAATGTCAGAACAAGCTCACATGCTTGATACTTGATCAGGATCGAATAATTGATTGGACTTTTTAAATTGGATTTTTCGTGCTTCCGGGCAATTCACGGGAAGATCAGGGTTTGGAAAAAACGCGTCGAAATGACCGGCTATGGTGTTTTCCCCTAAAAAAGTGTGATAAGCTGGTAAATATTTTATGACCTATTCAGTAATAGCTCTAGGTCTTGCTAGATGTAGGTGTGTTTTTCCAGCTCTGTTAGCTCTGTTAGAGTCCGTCGGGCTGGTGCGGACTCATCACCTTAGTTGGTGCAGCTCGTCGACATATGTTGTCTCGTCTGGATATGGATTTGCGATCTGGCCAGCGATATAACGGTGACAAAATGCGCTCATCTCATCCGTTCGACCAACTCTTCTAGTTCAGTGTTACCCAGCCCAAAAAAAGATCGGCGATATGGACGTTTCGGTACCTTATTGCATTTTATTTTCCCCTCAGTTGCCGTTACTACACACAGTAATGAGTAAATTCATCGCACACATTGAACCCAAGATCACAGTTGCGGTTGGATTCTGGGATATGCACTAGGACATTAACCCGCGCCCCGCTGGGGGGGGGGCAGAATCTGCCCCCCCTCCCGTTTTTCGCCAATAACGTCTAAACGCGTTACGCCAGCGACGTCAAACTTTCAGTACCTTATCATACATCAATTTGACACGTTGCCTGAAAATTTGAGCGAAATCCGTCGGAAAATTTTTGAGAAATTGACGTTTTAGTGACGTCATGTTCGCCATTTTCGCCTCAAAAACGGCAAAATTTCAAACGCCGCTAACATCTTCATTTTTAAAGGAATCAAGACGTAACAAAAAAGGTTATACGCGATTCTACTTTGTCTATCAAATGGCTATCTCGGTTTTTTGAAAATTTTGGATTTTGGCCAAAATTTTTCCAAAAAAATGACTTTTTTGGGAAAATATTTATAAAATCCAAAATTTTGAGTTTATCGAAAAAACCGGAATATATGTCAAAGAAGTGGTCTATGTGCACCTACATACCAATTTTTAGAAGAATCGGTTCAAAAATGTGGGAGTTATTCAAAATTTTATGACGTCACGACACACAAAATTTTTGAAAAATGATTTTTTTGGAAGTTCTAGACCTCGTACGGAAACAAAAATAGCACCATTCGATTCGCCGTGAAAAACTGCATCGGATAGACACCTTTTTAGGCCTTAACAACCAACTTCAAAATTTGACCTCACTTGACCTGACCTTGACCTGACCTCGACCTGAAATTCATCCAGAGGTGGTCCATATCACTTATTGAGTGTGCCTATTGAATTCCATGAGTAAAATGACCCATAAAACATGTGTCGCACATGCCCTTTTCTATATTTTGTTTTTGGTGACCTGACCTGACCTGACCTGACCTTGACCTTGACCTTTGAATGACATTGTGTGCAACTAATATTGTCTTGGTAGTCTAAGAACACGTTTTGGGCAATCAGTCTCAGTCCATTCTTCGGCAACTACGGTGCAAGGCCGATACTGTAGAAACTTGCATTTTGTACCCTTGACCTGACCTTGACCTGACCTCTGACCTATTTAAGCAAAAAATTTTGGGCTCTTAAGATCCGCCTTGTTGAGAGCTTTCGATTGCCGTTTTCCCCGTCTTTCTACGACCATCGGTTCGGAAGTTAGACAGGGGGGGGCAGAATCTGCCCCCCCCCCCCCCAGCAGGGCGCGTATGGCTGAATAGCCCAGCGGGGCGCGGGTTAATGTCGAGGATGACATCGGGAGTTGTACTCGTTGTACTGGCCACTGGCCATATCGGTCAACATTTTATATTAGTGATAACTTTTCTTAGTTCTCATAATCGATGCAATTCTGATTCCTATACTGATGCAATGTTGATACAATAACTGTCACTGATTCAGAAATGGTCGTATAGTCGATTAATTCGATTGATTCGAGAGTAACCTATTAAACACAGCACTATGCATTTACATTTTATAAAACGTGAATAGTTATGCAGTATGCGCAGCTGTATCTTCGGGGAGCAGACGTCGGTGTCCGAGGTCATCTGGCAGTAGGGATCTTGATGGATTCGTAGGTTCACGATGATGACAGGAGTGCTTGGAAATTGGAAGGCTCGCGATCTTCTTTCAGGAATGGATGAGGAATATGCCTGGAATAGAGTAAGGAGAATCAGCATCGGGAAGGTGGTGGTTGGCAAATGACCAGTGGCCGTTGAAGTTGTTCCTATTAAACGATTGTCTTAAAAAGGATTGCTATTTCTACATATGTATCACTGAAGTGCTTTATTCAAAGATACATCAGTACTGAATGTTAGTAAGGCCATTTCCCACCTTTTCTATGAAAATTAGAACTTAAAAAAATCAGTAGACCATTTTTTCAAAAAAATAGTTACATCCTCTGGCGGCTTTTTTTCTACATCCTCCCCCAAACGCAAAATGGATTTGGCCACACTGCAGTCACCAAGCGCCGTCACAAACAAAGATCTAAAGGCAAAAAGCATGTTGGGAATGAATGATAGCTACTCATGACTCACGCTAGTGTAAGTTGTTTCCCTATGCCGGCAGTCGGCACCAGCAATGTAGGTTCCGGTTACCATCTAATAGGTATTGATCCAGTAAAAATCCGCCCTTCCATTTGCATTTCCATTCCATTTCCATTCCATCCATTTGCAGTTCTAATCAAGGCCATATATAGTGTTCTAATGTCAGCATCAGTGCGGCGACCAGAAACTCTGCCAGAAACTACGTAGCCACGTGATCAACCTCCCCGGGAACCACCCAGTAACAACCTCTCTCTCCCCACCATGACTGCGCAGCAGAGCTTCAGAGTTCAGAAAAACCAAAACCGCTGACGCTTCATTCCCCTTCCCTCCCTGCCTCGTATCTGCATTTCGTGCCGGGTAGCGATTTCCCGGTCCGTGAATAATCTGTGCACTTGTGCAGCTGGCTCGGAAAAGCTGCGGTCAGTCCAAGGCTATATAAACCAGGTAGAACGCTCCCGACGAAAAAGTGGTGACAAGCGATAATTAGTAGCCGCGACCCTCTTTTGTTCAAAACTATATCCACAAGCAGCATTTACAGGCTAGCGGAAATCGACCAATCGGCGTTCGGCAATACTCAACGCTGATTGGCCCGATGCTCGTGACGAAATTGCGGGGGACTGCAGCTATTCCCCTATGGCGTTTAATAGACTTACGGCTTTTGAAGGGGATTTATACCAGTTTTTGTTGGGTTTGAGGCCATTTTTGAGCTTGGATATTCTTTCTGTGACTTTTGACTGTGTAATAACGACATTTAATCATAACATTTCTATATACTACCGGTGTCACATCGACCAAAAAGACCGTAAGTACATGGGATAGACGGACCACTGCTGATGGGGCCACACATGCCGGCGTGTGGTCATCGGAGGCCCATGAGGGCTCGACATAGGCCCTTCATGGGTCGGTATAGGCCCGGTGGGTCCAGTGCAAGCCTATCAGGGGCCGGTGCTAACCCAACAGGGCCCAGTGACATATAATGTAAGGCCGTCTAGGGACGTTGAGGGCTCATGGGGGGCCATATAGGACCAATAGGGACCACATAAGCCAATCAGGGGCCATTTAGGCCAATAAAGGCACTTCAAGGGACTTGAAAAGGTCATTCAAGAGCTGTGGTGGGCCCATGAGAGGACGGCACTGGTCCAGCAGGTGCAGTCAGGGGATGTTGTACGGGTTTCTCAGTGGCCCATTTGGGCATATCAGTGACCAATTTAGACCCAGCAGTGGGCTTTGTAGACCTATCAGGGGCTGGTGATGGTTCATCAGGGGCCAGCGTTAGTCCATCGGGGCACGGCATATGCCCATCAGAGGTAATTGCGAGCCCACGCTGAACAATGATGGCCCTTCAACGGCCCCATGGATCTACATTGACCCATGGGCCATGATGTGTCATGTATGCCCCTATGACAGGCCTACTCAGACCCCTGATGGACGTTCCCGGCCTCTGATGACCCTATGCTGAATGCTGATGGGGCTCTAAGAGTCTCCAATAACCCTTCGTCACCCCATTATTACCATACGCTGGCATTAGGGACCCTACATCCAAGCCCACATCAGCCGCAGGGCAGTCCGTACCATGACAGCACGTCTTTTCGGCCGATATTTCATTGGTAATATTTATCAAAATCATGATTTTATGGTGCCATTATATAGGTAACAGTCATAAGAAATATATTTCAACTCGAAAACAGCTCGAAACAGCATATAATTTTAAAGAAACCCCTCCGAAATCCAAAAGCCTATTCGGGTCCATAGAGAATAACTGCGGTCCCCCGCAATTTCGTCACGAGCGTCGGACCAATCAGCGTCGAGTACCGCCGAGCGCTGATTGGTGAATTTTCCGCTAGCGTGTAAGTACTGCTCACGGAACAAGAGTTCGTCGACAATCCTCCACAAACGTCTGTCACCATTTTTCATAATGCTAAACAGCCGGAGCGTACCCCCCTGGGTCAGTCTTCGCTAGCCCCCGGCGCCACGTCAACCAAAATGGCCGCGCAACATGGCTGCGACGGCTATCGGGGAGAGGAAACTCAAAGTGATTGATGACGGGCCCAGACTTTTGCTGAGTTTTCAACGGAATGCCTTTGACCCAACGGTAGTCCATTACCTTTGAGCCATGAGTTTTCAACGGTACCTTTACCCCAAAGTATTTCATTGGTTGGTTTACGGTTGCCGTACCTAGGTACTGGGACCATTACATTAGTGACTCATATAGAATCAGCCCTGTGTCCAGCAGTTTTCTCCGGCCGATGGCATGACATTCCAGCCAAGGTGACGTGGACAGGGTCAGAGAGGGGAATCCCCGCTGCTCCGTACCAGCGGGGGCCGATCCACCCCGGGAGGGAAAGGGGAGGTGACACCGGGCCTCGAGGGAGCGGCGCCTGAGCTTGGGACCTTAGTGAGCAGACCAAGACAGCTTATAAAAGGGCTGGGCCGTGCCACTGATCTAGAGGGTGCTTGCTATGGTTGTGTTGCGATACGTAGCTTTTTGTTACCAAGTTGAAACACGACACACCACCCCAAGAGCTGAACCTGAAACTATGCCATTCGGCATTCTTTTACCGTAAAATTCATGTGAAATTCTCCATAAACCGTCTATTCAAAGAGAAACATTTCCCAATCAGGTCAGTCATATTCACCGTGTCTTGAAAACAGCATCACAAAGTATCTACAAACACAAGTAGAGTTCCAACTGCTGCCTTATCCCAGCCGCTAAGCCCACAAACCTATACCTGTGTGCTTTCGCCACCGGCCTCCTATCACCCCTCCCCGTTCCTCGACCTTCCCCACGGTCACGGGCACCCCACACATCGCGGTCACATGACCTGAGTGACGTCACACACCCCTGACACGTCACCGGTGCCAGCACGGCACCCCGATAAATCAATGACGGCGCCGCGTCCACCGGCCGGCCTCCGGTGACTCAAACAGTGGTGGGCACAGAATGCTTCCTTGGCAACACCCATCCCACAGTACACACTTGACACTACACACTCATCCTATCGATAAAGTCACACACTTTGATCAGTCACGTGAACTTGAACAGAAAAGGTATCTTGAATCCTGCTTGCAAGGAGGAATATGCAAGGACAGTAGATCGGTGTCACTTGATGCCTTTCAGAGGGTGATAAAAATAATGGGTCAACTACTTCGAAACAAACTTAAATACCCAAGGCTGCATCGTCCGAGACACCCAAACAGGTGGGACCAGTATAGAAATCGGCAAGGCCGGTGAAGAGGCTGACGATATGTGAAATCTACCTACAAGGGAGCCAGCCCACTGGCGTCCAAGCATAGTGTCTGGCTGTGGCATCGATTGCTTTGCCATCGAGTCTGGCCTACAGAGTAGCTTTTCGAGAAAAAAGTGATATTGATGACATTGATAACATCAGTAGCAGACGAACTCCTACTTCAGAAGCAGTCATACAAACTTCTGTACCGATTTTACAAACAACCAATACCTACCATAATAAATCTGCCAGACATCAAGATATCATGCATTTCTAGAAGCTCGGACTAATGCACCAATCTAAATTCCAGTGCCTACTGCCTACGATAGCAAACTGATACCGTGATCGATACCAACATAGAACGTAAGCCCCTGTTGCACACGAGACCATGCCGCCATTGCGAAAGCCCACCTGTTTCAACACGCGGCGGTGTAACCGCTTATCTATGACGAGGTCACCGTATTGTAGTTTAGGTGACGTCACTGGGTAGCAGCTCCAATCACAGCAGAATAATATAACTCCAATGACGTCAGACTAGTACCTGGCGCCAGGCCCAAGGGAGGGAGAGGTGGGAGAGAGCCAAGGACACGTTCACAACTCCCCCAGGCAGAGGGGGAGGGCGGCGAGGCATTGCAGCACGAGATAGCAGGCCGGTCGATTTGGGACGCCGGCAGACCGCGCGAGCCGGAACGAAACGGTGAAGGCATTGGCGGAAAACATGCCAAGATTTTGTATAGGTAAAAAAAAAACACGCCGCACACCAGTTATGCATGCTTAGGTATGTGTCTTATCATAAGTTGTAACAAAATCTATTCTATCACCTACCACAGACTGACCATTGGGCACTGAAGCTTATTGAAAAACATAGCACATTGATTTGACGTAGTTTGAGATCCGTTTTATTTCATCCGTGTCGATTATCAAGCTCCCAACTCTACTACAAGGCCAAAGCCGAACCGCACAAGTCTGGCATTGTTGTGCAACGGTCCCGTCAGTCACTGGCAGCTCTAACGGGACCACTCAGCCCCGTACTAAGCTCATTCGCTGTCAACTGCACGCCCACGGCAGACAGAACAGCGATCCGCCAATCAGAGGCGAGAGAAGTCACGTGAACGGTGCGTGAACGAGGGAGCACAAAAATTAGAACATAACTGTTGCAAGCATGAGATAGTAAGATTGGCGAGTAAATAATAATGCAGTTGTTGTAAATGATAAATGCGGGACAAAACAGCGCTAATGAAGTCCGAAAACTCGAAAAGACTGCGCTCATCAAAGCTAAGATCACAGCCCTCGGTGCAGAACATTTCGTAACTTTGTTGCATTTCATTGTGAACGCGTCCGGTCCGTTGCTCGCCACATGTTTCCCTTCGAATGACATCACTGCTAGTTACGCCCCTCCCGCACGGGCAAACAGTCGGGCTACTTCAGTGACAGGCGCCTGTGTCATCCTCTTCTGAGAAGACGATAACCGTAGCCAGTACGGCAGATCGCTAGAAGCTATCATGATTATCATTTACCACGGCCAAGGGCAGGTATCTGAACTCAACTATGATCTTTGACCATGTACATACATAGTACCCACTATCGGTAGATTTAGCTACGGGAATCTGTCTAAGGTATGGAATGCCATGCAGGAGTTCGTACTAGTACTTCGGAAAGCAGGGATGAATATTATCCAACGGCCCATAGGATCGAGTTAGCATCAAATATCACTGGGTCTGGGATAACGACGAAGACGCCATTACATATAATCTACAGAGCACATAACGTGAACATCCCGTCCAAGAAAGGCCCCAAGCAACCCATCCTGCTCAGAATGACTCAGCAAATTTCACAACTACGACATATACATACGGCCCACGTGATGCGGTAGCGTAAATATAGACTCTGGGCTGGGCGTGGGCGACTGGGTGTTTGAAAAGGACAACCCTCCTCAGAAAGCCTTGGTATTCCACTATGGAATCGGCTTCCCGGTAATGACAACTCATACTGACAGCATAAAGTAGAGCTAGAGATTCGCAATCAACGCTGAACAAAATAACTTCCATCATGCCACTACTCATTGACCACTACATGTATCAGGACACATATTTCTATAGCACTATAGCTAATGAAGCAAGAAAGTAAGAAAGAAAGAAAGAAAGAAAGAAAGAAAGAAAGAAAGAAAGAAAGAATGAATGAATGAAAGATACAGCAAGAAAGAAAGGAGAAAAGCAAATAGCCCATCTCAATGGGACCCACCTTTCGAGCTGACTGATGACTTCCCCTCGATCCTGGCTCGTTTGGCCGACTCCTGTTTGACGATGACCTGGGGTCGCTTCACCGCCTTGGTGCCGCTGGTGCTCGCAGCGCTGGTGTTGGTGCTGGCTGCGCTGGTGCTGGCAGCGCTGGTAATGGTGCTCGAAGCGCTGGTGATGGTGCTCGAAGCGCTGCTGACTTTCCTCACCACAGACGCCGATCTGGCGCCGCTCTGTCCCTTTGTCACAGTCTGAGACGCCTTTCCGCGAGTCTTCCCGCTCGCCTGCGCCTTTTGTGGCGCCTTCCCGCTCGCCTGCGCCTTCTGTGGCGCCTTTCCGCCCGAGGTCAGCGCCTCGACGGCCGCCAGACTCGGCTGGAGCGCGGCGGCGTTCAGCACAATCTGTCCAGAGCGCTGAATCCCCGCCAACTGCTCGCTGGTGAGCATGATGACGATCTGGGTGGCCGGGCTGGCGGCGGGGGTGACCGCCACGCGCGGAGGACGGCGACGACGGCGGCGGGGCGCAGGGCGCTCCTCCACAATCGAAATGTCCTCGTCTTGGTCGATGGGCTCCTCTTTGATCGGGGTCACCGTGGCGGCTGGTTTAGGAGTTGTGGGTGCAGCAGAGGAAGGCGCCAGGCGTGGGGTGGTGGCCGTGTTGGTAACGCTCGCTGGAGACCCTGCTGATAATGATGCGGAAGGTGTGGGGTCGGATGTGATGCCACACATACTCTCCAGGGTTTTAAGATCCTCCAACGCCTGATCGATCATACGCGTGTGCTCGTCTTCCTCCACTGAGGACGCCAGGAACTCGATCTCGGGTGAGAGCGCCTCCTCGGGCGACCCGGAGGCGGTCTCATGAGCGGCCGGAGAGGTCACCTCCACCGGAGAGCTCGTAGGGTACTCAGCAGATGAAGTGTCTGTGATTTTGCTCGTGCTCATCTCCAGGTCAGACGGGGAGACGAAGATCTCCTCGGCCGGCGGCGGCTTGGTGGACACAGCACGCGCCGGCTGCACAAAGTCAATCAAAGTCGTGATTTTGTCCGTGATGGCGTTATCGCTCTGAATATGGACGATCTCCGAGCGCGGTGCCGAGCTCGTGGCAACCTTCCAGTCGCCTACCGAGCGCAGTTCCGCGTGCGACGGGGACGTCTCCAGCGGCGAGGAGCCCAGGCTGGGGTCGGGCGAGGCGAGCAGCGCGTCCGATGGGGACATCAGACACTGGTCGCCGGGCGACGGCTGCGGGTCGGCGGGCGAGCCGAGGGACGAGGTGGTCCCCGCGGCGCCCAGCGCGACGCTCGTGCCGCCGCACACGGCCGACTGCTCAGCCACGCCCAGCAGGCCGTCCCCAGTCAGCTCAGAGGGCAGGCCGTCCAGGTGGGGGAACAGCCGCGACACAGACTCCACCTCGGCGGCGAAGTCAACGCCAGCAGCGTCCTCCCAGCCGAATGGACCCGCCGCTCCATATCCTGAGCTGTTGGCCTGAGGGGAGAGAAGGGAAGTTGTCAGTGGCTGTAGGTATGTGTGGAGTGGATGTCAATGGCATGGTACACAAACAATTTGTAAAAAAAATACCCACATAAAACTGACATAATTAAAACCTTTAAGCATTTGATTGGCAATAAGCAATATACAAGACTTATCTGACAATGGAATGAGAAAAGGAAGGACAAAACATACTTGTGAGGTGGCCTCATCAAGCCACAATGAATCGAGGGCCAGCGGCCCTGCAGCCATCTCTGTGATCTTGGCCATATTGGTCTTCTTGTTGTGTCAGTTGGATGTAAGCCAAAAGGCTGGTTTGGTAGACTTGGGAAGTCCTGTAAAATATTATTATTGTTAGTACCATTGGTAAAGGAGCACATTGTACACCAAGTAGGCATGCGGTAACTGACATTGACATGCATATTTTGATTTGAATCAAATAGCAATTACAAATAACAATGCAAAAATATCTGAGCGGATTTGATCTGCTCATAAATTGACAAGCTTATCGGAAAAAATGGCTTACATATTTAAGCAAATGAACCACATGGCATGGCAGGTCATGGGAATCGCTGATTGACACAACAAAGCACCAAAAATTGCAGCATTTTCGTAAAAATAAGAATCATACTTACATCATCGCTGGTGTACTGGGCGCACGAGGCGCGGCTGGTTTCTTGAAACCACTATTGACCCATGGCTATGCAGGAAAATCACCGAAATAACTTGTACGTGTTTCCTTGGCTGTCATCGGGTCAACAATACGGAAATCGGCGGGAGCAGAACCCGGGAGCTGCGGGAACGTTGTTTGATGTTCATGCGCAACCGACGACTTAAAAATAAGTCGAGAGAATTTTGTTTTCCATTTGCATTTTTAATGTGACACACTCTAACTCCTTTACTTCATTTATGCTGGAATCAATATAAACACGAGCAATCTCCCCAAATATTCGCAAGTTTTTAGGACTATGTTTTGATGTAGAGGCTCTCCATGTCAATCTCGATTGCGTCATCTCGATGCATTCAGCGGCAGTTATATTTTGAGAAATTACATCACATGTCTTTCAGACGGAAATATTCGCATGCATACTTCATCGAAATACTATTTTTTGTTTCGTGGCTATTTTGTCTTAAAACAAATTGCAAGTTTAAGGTATCATCGTCGTAAAACGATTATTTATAAGTAACATTTTTATATGACGTCATTTTACCAATTTTACCAATAAAGCTCTTTTGCTACAAAAATGGCTTAGTAAAGACTTTTATGCTTTCAGTTCCGGCTACTAAATTAATATTTCAGGATGGTATAGATATTGTTATTTATCAACGATTCGAGCTCCGTGTGCCAACAGGTGTATTTGTTTGATTGAATCGCGTAATGATGATTATATCCTGAAAACGTGGTATCGTAGGTGTGAATGTTTTTCCATTATTTTAAATGCTTCTGTGGAGTGTGAAATGCTTCAGGTCAAGGTTTTTTATTTTGCACTATTTTATTTGATTTCCAAAAGTCAACTCAATTTTCTTCTTAAATCTTGCTTGGTTAATTTCATTTATTTTCAAGATATTTAATGAAACAGACATGTACACAACTTTTGTGCCTACAAGGCCTTGAATTCGAGCAGGCACAATACTGTCAAGCCCAGGCGTTGAATGAAAACTAGTGCATCTCACTCTAGATTGAGATGGCTGTGATCTCCCTATCTCAGTGTTTCACACATTTTTACCAAGGTGTGCTCATCAGTTGTCATGTCACTGTTGTCTTCCTTTATTAGATACCAATTTCAATCCTTTTCCAGATTATATGCATGATTGCTCATGTAGTTTTAACTTATTCATTTTTGCAGACAGTTTCATCAGCAATGAAGAAAAGCCAACTTAGCAGTTTATTTGACGAGGATGCCAGCTCTTCTGACAAGTCGCTGTTGACATACCAGCGACCACACCCCCCTGAAACAGGCCAAACTGACAATTCTCTCCCCTCTGCAAATGTCTCACCAGTACTGCCATCCACAAAACACCCCAATGGCGCTGAGATTTCCAATATCCCTGAAAAATCTCAAGATGATAGTCATTTGACATCTGAGACAGATGGAAGAAAGTCTTCATCTTCAGACCATTCTCCAACTGCTGGAGAAAGCAGCACTCCTGAGCTGCTGCACTCATCTGTTGTCGCCGCGTTCACCTTCTCCGGCTCACAGAGTGTGTCACTCGGCTCCTTGGGGTGTGCTGTGTACTGGGAGCGGTCCCGCCGCAGGTCTGTTCTGGTGCTGTACCGCAGCCAGCAGCAGCAGATCTGTCTGCTGACGCTCACAGCTTCCTCCCTGCCGGCCATCCAACCACACAACTACGTCAGCTTCTGCTGTGATGCTGGCCGCCAGTACAGCATCCATGTGGCGTCACAGGAAGCTCTGAAGGAGTTTGTGATGAAAGCTGTGCTGGCTGCAGCACAGGCCGTGGATGGGAGCAGCCCAGTGGCACTTCTGCTTGCCTCCGAGGACCACACGAAAACCGCCGGCGGACGCTGCGCGCGGGAGGGCGACCAGCTGACCCTCAACGTGTCGGAATGGGGCGTGCAAGACCCGCGCTCACGGCCTCTGCGGCAGCTTCACAGCCCGGTGGACGACTCCGGGCCGCTGCTCGGCTCGTGGAGGTCCTCCCTGCGCGGCGCCCGGCCCGGCCAGCGCTGGGTGGTGGCTGATCCCACCTCACTGGGGGTCGTGAGAGAGGTGTCTGTGACGGGGGTCCGTCCGGCGCCGCGTCGCCCTCCTCTGCGGCTGCCGACCGACGACGGAGGCGACTGGAGACCGGGGGAAGAACCGGAGGAGGAGCTGGAGGAGGCGGAGGGGTGCTTGACGCCCGAGTCTCCGCCGTCACCGCCGTCCTCACCTTTACTACCAGTCGCTGAGCGTGATCGGACTGCGTCAGATGTCAGAGAAACCAACAATGAAGCCTCATCACAGCATCATGGTGGTCGAGATGAGGGTCAGGTTGCTTCAAAGGCGAAGGGACGCCCGGACGTTCTGGCGCGGATGGCTCGGCTGGGTCAGCAGATGTTCCCAGTGATGGGGAAGGGGACGTCTCCCTCTCCACCACCCTCGCCACCGCCGTCTCCTGCTCGTCGTTCGCCGACTCCAGCCGTCCGCAGTTCATCCCCGCGACCCCAGTCGCCTTCGGAAACCCAGAAGACCTCCTCATCCGGAAAGGAAGTATCGGGAACGACGGCGGCTTTAGCGTCGGAGGTAGAGGGAGGTCCAGCGTCCAGGAGAAAAGGAAGAGCGCCCGGCGGTCCGAAGCCGACCGTGACCGGCCGCCGTCCTCCGGTCCGCCTTCCTCCCTGCGCCCGTCCACCTGTGGCCGCTCGAGCGGACGGCACTGAGCTCGGCCTGCTGCTGGGACGGCTGGAGGCCAAGCTGGAGACGGTGCTGACCCGTCTAGAACCTCCCGTCGGTGTGGAAACCGACGCGGAAGCACTGGCGGCAGGCGTGCGCAGGCTGGCGACTGAGAACGCCGCGCTACGTGAGGCGTCTCGGGGAGCTGATAGAGCGACTGAGCTGCGTCTGGAGGCGGAGAGAGCGCGTGCGGCGATGACGTCCGAGCTGGCAGACTCGCTGGCGGCGCTGACCGACACCAAGAGGAAACTGGCTGAGACGGAGCGACGACTGGCGGCAGCAGAAGAGAAGGCTGTAGCGGCAGAAAAACGCGAAGAAGAGCTTAGGATGAAGCTGACAGCTGCACAGTCAGCTTGCACTGCTGCGGGGAAGGAGACCCCAGATGCAACACGGGACACCCGACGTATGCTCAAGGGAGTGTACAAGACACTTGTGGCGCGTCTGCCGCCGGATGAGACGTTCACTGGCGCAGCGGTGGCAGAAGTCGCCGCAGAGGTAGTCAGAGAGGCGCTGCAGAGAACGGAAACGGGACGGGTAGAGGGGCGGAGGACTCCAGTGACGGAAAAGAAAGAGGAGAGGAGCAGTGCGCCGCCATTTGTGGCAGAGGACGAGTGTGTGGAAGCGGTAGATTAGGTAGTAGACTGAGATTAGAATTGGGAGAAAGTGACTCGCTCAAAACGTGGCCTTTTGCCTCCGATGTACTGTGTATGCATATTGCTTGGTTTTATCGTCCTTTCCATTTATACAAGCCAGTCATTTATTCTTCAAGTGCAGTCATAAAGTAACTGGGTTTGTTGAAATCAAAGGTAGGTACTCACTCGGGGCATAGAATGAGCTAACTTTGCGGGCGTCGCAGTAGATCATTGTGTGTCCGGTCGGCCCATAACATAATTTACATAAGCATTGCTCGGAATGGTAGCACGGCTTCTTTTATCAAGTGCCAAAAGTTGTTCTGTGTTCAACTAAGAAGTCGCGGATTGAAATGTAGCGAGTGTTTGCTCGTGGTCGTGCGTGTTTGTCGCTTGTCATACAGGCGTGCAGTCACAGGGTTTCTAAAGCCATGTTCACTTTGTGATCGGAAATCTGTGATAAATTACTCCATAAAATTCCACTGCGCGGGCCATGGCAGAGTCGGGTAGCTTGCTTTGTTGTGTGCTATATCACGATAATTGCAGTTTTTATCAGTGTTTTGAAAACTTCGTTTTATGGAAGATCCATGAAATCAATCAGAATATTCCAGTATTTTACCCATGTGTTATGTTTATTCCATTTTACGAATGTTGCATCGTTAATCAAATATACAAACATACTGCTTTATAGGATTGTTCGAAAGCATTGAATTCATTTTCCATTCTTCGGTACGTTCGGCGGGCATAATATTGATCCAGCAGCATGAAACAATACTAAAATCTTTTGATTTCCACACATGTATTGTACACAGACTAACATTTTCGAAACCATTACAAAACCGGTAATACTGGGAGAGATTTTAAGAGTGTGTTCCCTAAAAAAGGTTGGTTTGAACAGGTTCACAGCGACGTGTTGTTATGATATTGTCTAGTGATCCAGAGCAGAACAAGCACAGATCGCTAAGTTTGTGGAGCAGACTCTCAGACCTCCGCATAACGCTGAAGGTTTGCGAAATAAAAATGAAATGAGATGTTTACGACATGCATACAACATCAGCAAAGCTTGAACGAACAACATTACATATTAGAACAACTGTAGCGACTTAAAAAAAAAAGAGGCAAACAGCTAAAGTATGAAAAAATGCTTCAAAACGGCACTTGGGTGTATCAGGAGCAAAACAGCGGCCAAGTACATGTGAAGACGGCTAGACGCTAGACGCAATATTGTCCCTAAAGTTTTGGTGAAAACCTACCCAGTGAAACCTCTCACTGCTGTTCATCTCTCATCGAGCATACATCACCGCTCATTCTTGCATCTGTTCACATCCCATTTCCACTTTCACTGTCCGTCGCTACCTCAGTATCCGTCGTTATCCGACAATCGAAACACAACACACTCCTCAGCCCTCTCATAGCCGATTCCACTGTACGGCTTGACATTCCATCAACCACATCCTCACTGTTTTCATCACTTCCCTTTCCCTTCTCCCCCTCCCTCCCTCATCACTTATCCGGCTGCGCCTCCTCCCCATTCTGCGTCAGCGCGGAGCCGAGGGTGATGCGCCTCACACCCAGAGTACGCAGGTTCACCAGGGCGCAGGTGGCCGTTCGATGGAACTCGGGCAGGCAGAGCAGACGCACGCGCTGACCCTGTGATCCTGGCGGTGACAATAAAGGTGGTTTAGATGGACTCGGGTAGGACGACGGGTATATTACGACGCTGATTGGTTTAATGGCTACTAGCGAGGACATATTAGGCACGCAGTTGAACGCATTTGCCGGAGGTTTCTTTTGTTTTGTTTTTCTCCGGAGCTGAATGCATGGGCAGAAACGTAAAGCATACGGGGCATTCCACGTCAAATCAAACACCGAAATCCGTCATCCCCTTCGATTTTTCTGAAAAATTTTTAGGCAGACTGGGCATGGTTCAAAACTGAGTTATGTATAATATTTTCGAAATTTGATAACGTATCGCTGAGATATAGGTCATCGAATATAGCTAAAAATGCCACACATCAATTTTTTAAATGGCTATAACTCTGGTTTCTTTTCTGGTATCAAAATGATATTAACAGGGTCTTATAGGCAATTGATAAGGCTTTGCTTTTTAATTATAAAATTAAATTGAAGTGACCTTGAAATGCATTTGACCTTGAATTAAAACAGAAAAATTTAAATAGCAAAAAACACGTCACCTTCGATTTGGGTAATTTTTACATATTATGTCCGTCACAATGTTCCTAACCATCTGTGAAAAAATTGGAGTGGGCCATTCATAACTTCCGCGGCAAACGCCGTTTTCATGCATCAACATCACGCAACCGCGCGTGACCTTGAAAGATAGAGTCAAGACATGCTTGCTTGTGCACACTTTCTGAAATGAATGATTGCTGATTACGAGCGAGCGAGCGCAGCGGGCGAAGTGAGTCTTTTCAATATAACGGAAAAATCTCAGTATGAGCGGCCCGGCCCGGCCCGGCCAGTAACGCTTTTGAGAGGCTTATATCTCAGCAACCGCTGGACCGATTGGCCTGCGGTCTTTTTTGTTGGGTAGCCCCATCCCTTCTACCCCGTAATTGACTATTTTTGATACATGTCAGTGACCGTCGTGGCACGTGCCACGTGAAAAGTCAAGGGTGTTCAAGCTGTTTTGCAAAAGTAGTGATTTTGAGAGGCTCATATCTCAGCAGCCGCTTGGGCGATTGGCTTGCGGTAATTTTTGTAGGGTAGCAGCATCCCTTCTACCAAAGGTCGGATACTTTTGATGCATGTGGGTCACCCCCAGTGCACGTGCAAAATACAACAATAAGAGGTGTCAAATTTGTTCCCATTTCAGTAACTCGGTAATTACTGGGGCGATTTCGCTGAAACTTGGCATACAGGTAGGCACCCACCAGGCAATGCATTCCCATGTGTTGCGGTTAGGGTGCTACTGCACGTGCGCACGTGCAGGGGGCGTTTCCAGATCTCGAGAACGGCTGGGCCGATTGCGCTCAAATTTGGTACACGGTTGGGGACCGGTTAGTAGGGTGCCGTGCAAAAGTCATTTTGGACCCCGTTTGCACGTGCGCACGTGCAGAATGCCGCTTCCAGATCTCAGGAACGGCTGGGCCGATTGCGTTCAAATTTGGTACACCGCTAGCGACCGGTTAGAACGGTGCTTTGCGCAAGCCCATTGGAAGTAGGTACCCTCTCGCCCTTCTGCACGTGCAGGGCTCACTATCTCGCTCGCTCGTTCTTCGCCCAAAAGGCGTTTTACTGGTTAGTGATATCCCAAACTCTGCGAGAATGGAAATGCATAGTCATCGTAGTCAAGCATTCACGTTCCATAGTAAAAGTGTCTCAGGCAAACGGTATTTTGCGGTGAATTTTGAGCCGTGTGGAAATGCATCATGAAGTAAATTCAACGAAAACATTATGACGCAACGATATCTTCACGCCTTTTGATCTTCACTATACGAAAGAACATACATTTTTTAGTATGTATGGGGAATTTCTAGTTAATCCAATAATAAATATGGCAGTTAGAGGCCTGCTAAGAGTAACATGTCGCCGGCTGAGGCGGGCTCGGCCGATGCGGGAAACGCAGCAATCACAATTTTGTGTTTACACGTTCATATTTCAATTGTTCACCAACCGATTTTCAAAACTCTTTCACCATAAGATTGCCTGTACATTTCTTAGTCTTCTCACAAAATTTGACGCGAATCAAACGTAATCAGCGGTAGGGAGCGCGATGTAAAGACGGAACCGTTTCGTTCCGTCCCGGCACAGTCTACAATTCAGGCGGCGCGTAGCGGTCGGCGCCGGCTGCCGAGTCGCCGCGTAGCTGCGGCGACAGGATGTTCACTTTACACCGCTATTACTAGAACAGTTGTGAACCGATTTCTTATTGCTTGCACGATGAGATGTCCAATTCAATTCTTGACAGGTAGCCATAATTAATTTCGCATTAATCTTATGAGATATTGGTGAAAAACAGGAGGGGTGGGCGAAATTCGCCCTTCCCTCCACTGCGCGTGCTAACATACGTTTGCATATGTGCAATTTTCTTCAAAACTTATGAATGGCCCACTCTAATTTTTTCACAGGTTGTTAAGAATATGGTAGGGAATAAAATATATGAAAATTAGCCAAATCGAAGGTGACGTGTTTTTTGCTATTTCAATATTTGTGCTTAAGAAAAGAGTTAAGCAAATTTCAAGGTCATATATTTAAGTAGGTGCAATTCTAAACAAATGCTTAAGAAATTACCTAAACAGTAAGGTTTATTTCATTCAAATCAAACAAGTACAACCAAAGTTATGGTCGTTCAAAAATATAAAGATGCAACATTTTGTAAAAATTTGATGCCCTATATTTAGAAGACCTGTGGTCAGAATGTGCAAAAAACATCAATGTAATGTCCGGGGCCACACAGGAACTCGCTCACAAATTTATAATGAAATCGCTGATGGTAAGGTGCAAAACAGCCGATTTTTGTTCGATTTGACGTGGAATGCCCCATACATAATATGATGTGTGAGTTTTAATCAAGGCAATTTAAGTAGTTTTGTGAAATTTTGTTTACGCCCATCGTTCCATAGATTTTTGCCGAAATTGATGTCCTTTCCACCAGTCCTGATATATTTAGGTACTCCTATTTCTCGCAGCTTTTGGCATGTTTCGGTCACTCACCT
Source organism: Amphibalanus amphitrite (assembly GCF_019059575.1). Classification (NCBI taxonomy): domain Eukaryota; kingdom Metazoa; phylum Arthropoda; class Thecostraca; order Balanomorpha; family Balanidae; genus Amphibalanus; species Amphibalanus amphitrite. The sequence continues at coordinate 383,219 of NW_024882089.1, forward strand.
CGACACATTTTGGTGGCGAACTTGGTCTGATTACCGGCGAACAGCAGGTCGGGACACTGGTCGATGGTGAAGGGGTCCTTGTCGTAGTAGGGGTAGCAGGTTAGTGTGTCAGGGGCCGTGGGACACAGGTGGCCCCAGGTCAGCAGACGCTCCAGAGAGGTCAGCGGGTCGTCGCACGCGCTGTACCTGGAGTAGGAGGGGGACAGGTGACCTCGGGTGAACAAACGGTCCAGTGTCATGGCAGGGAGTCGTACGTTCTACGGAAATTAAGAGACACTCACGGAATGTTTGGTTCTAATTTGATAAGTGGCGGACCCACGCGACACATATCTTTTTCAGACTACTCCCAAACAGTATTTTTATAAACGTAAAAAAGAAACGATAGCAGCGATAAAATATAAAAGCATGAAAAGTCAAATAATTGTTTTAAAAAATCACTGGCCACGTCCACACCACAACCATCAGGCACCAACCGTAGTCCGTAACTCAACAGTCCGTTCTGAGCCTGTTCCAGAGACACATGACACCCACCTGTAGAGATCGTGCACGTTCTGCCCGGAGGTGCCCAGCAGTCTGCGGCCCCCCACCACCGCCTGGTACGGGTTGGTGACGCCGTGGAACGTACGGTACGCCGCCGCCTGGTGGGAAAAACGGGAACTAGTAATACACTACCGGTATATAATTCAGAATATCACATAGTTGTAGAAGTTAGTGATTTATATTTTATAGCTCGAAACATTTTGCGACTTGCACTTGGGACGATAACTTTTTTAAATTAAAAAAAGCTAAGGACGATAAGAAAAAAAAATGATCTGGCTTTATCTAGATCGAATAAAATCTAGCTAATTTTATTTGAATAAGTCTTCCTTGTTGTCCCATCAAAGCCTGCGCTCCCTCCCCAAATCTTCCAAACTCCACCTAGTCAGCGCGATGTGGCCCGGCGCATCCAGACTTACAGACCCCGTCTTCCCACTCCAGTCTCTCACCTTGGGCAGCAGGCACGGGTGCATGGGTCGCTGCGGCAGCAGGTGATTGGTCGGGTCAAACTCGCCCGGCATGAGGTCCAGGTCGCAGCTGGCCGTCACCTGTTGGAGCAGCTCGTCCAGCGAGCGGACGGCGGCCGCCGATTGGCCCGCCACGTCTGACGTCAGATACGCCGCCCGCTGACGGAGGCAGGCGGTCAGGTCAGGTCGGGTCAGGTCAGGTCAGGTCAGGTCAGGTCAGGTCAGATAAGAGCAATCAGAAGACGGGAGACACAATTAAATATCCACACATCATCATTCCTCACCAGCAAAAAAAAAAAAAAATCCATCAGCGATCGAGAGAATGATTATTCCAACAGGCATGGCTTATGTGATACATAATAAAAATCGACAACACATGACCTGAGAGGAACAAAAAATGTATTTTGATTTATACCAATGCGATTAAAAAATTCACCGTTATTTAGCTACAAAGTCAGTAATAACCTGCCGTAATCCATGCTTCGTGCTCTCTACTATTAACTAATTAAACATCAAACACTTACAGCCAGTTTTAACTCACCTTTCGCAACTGTTGCGCTCTGGAAGCCTCAGTAACTCGCATGTAAGAACTGTCAGAAAGTATCCTTATGAACTGACCTTTAGGAACTGGCTGTCTCGGCTGCTGGCACTCAGCGAGTTTCCGGCCACTATGACCCGGCTGACGGCGGCCATCTCTTTCTGCTCCTCCTCTGACCCGAGCTGACCCGTGACCAGGTCAACGAGCAGCTGAGCTGGGAACAGGTCACCGGAGGCCTCCAAGCCGAGCCCGGATACCAGCAGTACGTAACTGAAGGGGAGCGGAGGGGTTAGCGGTCACAACGGCGGTGCAGCGGCTGTCGATTTGGTTCTCGGTATTTTTACTCAGAAGAGCATTGTTCTCGGGGCAGTGAGTCGTGAGAGCCCTTACTCGATACTGGACAGTTTGGGTCGGGGAGTGCGCCCGCTTGGCGTAACTTCCGACCCTATCTATACATACATTCGAACATTTGAGCTCAAGCTTCCTATAAAGACGAGATGCTAATTGCTAACTACAGGTGGTTGGTTAAAGGAACAAGATTAGCATCCCACTTGGGTTTTACGCATGTCGTAAATGTGTTGGACATTGTCAGAAATACCATGCTGCGTACCTGTCATTGTCGGGAATGGGTCGGTCAACTGTCTGCGGCGGAAGATCCGGAAAACAGACGTCACGGACTTTGAACTTCCCGGAGACTTCTTCCCTGCCGACCACGGCACACACTACACCTGTGGGGACATAGCCTGAGTCAGAGTGACGTCAATTTGTCAAAGGGACGTTACAATCATGCCAAAATGGCATTGTTGTTATTGGAGATTTGGCAGCATACATTTCAACTCTGAAAACTTTAGAACATGCCATTCAAGTCAGGTCAGAAGTTTGTTGCATCAAGTTGGATATCCAGAAAACTGTGCCCCAAAGCACCGTGACGATCGAGCCTCGGGCCGGTGTCAGCATTGGACGGCTGCACCACAAGCAGAACAGACCGGTACCGTCTGCTGTGATCGCATTCTCGCATGTGGTGAAATAATCCTACGACTGTCGTACCATTGACATACTGCTGCGGGTCGATGTTTCCCTCCAGTCGGATCCTGGCGCCCTCGTCCTCCAGTATCAGGTGGTCAGAGTCGCTGATGAACCGCTCCCGCGGCGGCTGAGGCATCAGGTTGTGCTGCCGGTGGGTGTGTAAAGTCGAAATAAGTCGGCAATGTTTTCGTTAATCACCAATCTTCCAATAATGTACAGTCAGTCTTAAAAGTACCGCGTAACAGTGCGGTGGATCCATTAAGCCTGACCGAGAAAGGGTCTGCTATAATTTGAAAGTCACCGAGCCAATTGACCTGGGGAATGGACGAGGATGTCAATTGCTTCGGTGACTCAGATTTAGCAGTCCTTCCACGGTCGGGCTTGATGGATCCCCGCACTGTTGCGCGGTACTTTTAAGACTGACTGTACCTTACCTTACCTTACCTTACGGATAACAGGAATTTTGATGGCTACTATGGCCTGTAGGGTCCTGGGCCTCGTTTCATAAAGAGAGTCCGTAACTCACGTCGGTTTTTGGTCTTGTATTGCAAGTGCATGTGAAGCAAGCTATTTCCCCCTCTCCCTTCTGTTCCTGCTTACAAGATAAATAAATTCAACGATTCAAATGATCGTCATCGCTTCACATGCACTTGCAATTCAAGACCAAAAACCGACGTAAGTTACGGACTCTCTTTATGAAACGAGGCCATATTCGCACCGAGCTCCTTAACTAAGGACTCTCAAGGATGCTAATCTAGAATGGAGTATCTGATGTAGAATCAAATACCACGCGATTTACAATATAATGAACAGTTTTCACATCCTAGATAACTTCACATTCCATCAGCAGCGTAGTTAATCATCAACTCACACCTATGACCTATTTGACAGAATTGCTCATGTCCATAAAATACCCTCTCACAGGCCAGCCACATACCTCCTCGCTAATCTCCTTCAGAATGGAGGGCTTCAGCTGCTGCTGCTTGAACAGGGTGCCGATGACGGCACACTCTGCACGCTCTTCGTCCAGCTCGGAGACGGCCACCACCACCACCCCGCCTGGAGGCAGTTTGAAGTAAATGAGCATTGATGATAGACAAACCACCCAGACCACCATACACCAGCAATGCTTGTGGTTCTGTGGCATCACAGCTGAACCTATTGTTCTCAGTTCTCACCCCATTTTTCAGCTGCGGCTGCACGCAGGCGCTCCTCGACTGCCTTCAGGCGTGATGAGTAGACATGGTAGAACTGGCGTGAAAAGTCACGGCCAGACAGCTGATAGCGTGCAGTTTCATCAGAAAACAGAGCAGCAGTCCGCTCCACTGACAGCTCTTCTTTAAGCTGCATACTGCCAGTGAGCGAGGGCTGAAATTTGAATTGGATGAAAACGTCAGGAACATTAACTGTAAGACCTATGCTACATATAAGGCCCTGAGTTAACTATGGGTATACCTACATTGACTTATGACTGACATAGTAATAAAATTGCAGTAACACGAAAACGCAATGTCAATGTTGAAGCTTGAAAATGAGCTTAGAAATTCAATCGATATCCATCACTCACCATCAAAAAGGCACCTCAGTTCTTGCCTCAGTTCAACTTGTCCACATCCGTCAATACAGTGTGGTGCGCCTGCGTTATTCGTTGCCTCGTCTCGATGATGCAATAACCACGTGTGTCGCCGGCCGGCACGGGAGTCCCCGGGCCGGCGCTGCCGATTCGCGCGCCGACTTGTTGTGAGTTGTGACGTTGCTACCCCCCCCCCCCCCCCCCGGTGCTGGGGGCGGCCCAGGGGGCGCCAGTGAACATTGTACCCTTTCACGAGGCGACCGCGTGTCTGCAGCCTGCATTGCAGCAGTCTGCTGACCAATCCGCGCTCGATCCGTCGCCGCGTGGTCTCCGAGTGTTTCTGCGCATGTCTGGGGCCCAGCCCGCTGCGTCGGGCCGCGCGCTCCGCTCCCCCGACTTCTAGGCCGAGCTCTTGACCCGAGCAGACGCGTCACGTCTGGCTCCGCGATTTGGCCCGTTCTGTCCGGGATTTATAACTTAGATTAGGCAGGGCATATTTGGCAAGCTTGGATTTCATTCTCGTCTCTTCGTCGCTCCATTGTCTGATTCGCTGTTTTGGTTTTTGACTTCGTTTTGGTAATTTAAATATAACAACCCGCTCTTTTAATTAATTCTTTTACTTGGGGCCGTTTGGATCGAACTGATTGAATTTTTGGAACACGCACCAGGTTGATATTCTCCATTTCTGATTACCGTAAAATCCAGGCACTGATATGTGGTGAACTGCCCCACAGCACCACATATTGGTGACCCCGACGTGATTCTTGTTCGATTTTTCCATACTTCCGGGTTGTCGCCTCCGCTCATTCCCGAATCAATTATTTTATATTATTTCCCCCACATGGATTGCTATTCCGTCGCTCCACAGTGGCTTCTGCGCCACTTTTCCATGATGGTTTCTGTGCCATCTCTCCGCCGTGTGATTAGTTAGGCATTTATCTTCTCGGTGATTTTATTTCGGCGTTCCATTGGCTCTTTCGGATTTTGCACCCGGTGTTTTAATCTTTAATTGTTCAGTGCATTGCAAACACCGGCTACACTTTAACGATCATGACGAACGAGGGCACGATGGAACCCGCTCATGCTGAGCCGGTCCATCATGTGTCGATCAAGCCGCCGGTTTTTATGGACACCGCGGTTGACGGCTGGTTTGCCATTATGGACGCCCAATTTAACATTGCCAAAATCACCAACTCGCAGACCAAATTCTACCACGTTCTCTCTGCCCTGCCTCCGGAAACCATCTCGCACATTCCGCGTGCTGTCTTGAGCAACAAAAATTTCTCTGAGCTACAGACAGCCGTCACTGACATGTACGAAAAGACAAAGCCAGAGATGTTTGAGAAACTGATCAGCAAAACGCGTCTGACGGGCCGACCCTCACTCTTTCTAAGCGAGCTCAGAGAGGTAGCCGACAAGGTTGGTGTCGGAGACGATCTCGTTCGGCACAAATTTATCCAGTCGCTACCTACAGGCATTGCTACGGCCCTGGCTTCTCAGCGCGAGCTCTCATTGTCGCAGTTGGGCAAACTCGCGGACGAACTGATGCCTCTTGTGCAAAACTCAGCTGCTAACATGGTTCACTGTCAGGATCAGGACCCACAGTCTGACTCACAGGCGTTCTTTGTGGCTCAGCAGCACCCAAGGTACCACAGGGCCACTCAGCCGCAGAGCCGAGCCGCCACACACTCCCCTGCTCGTGATGCTCGTGATTCAAGGGCGTCTCTCGGTCTCACGCCGTTCCACCCTGACCAGAAGCCGAAAGTATGCCGTGCTCACCTGTTTTTCGGCAGCCGAGCACGCACTTGCAAGCCATGGTGTCACTGGCCCGACAAAGCTGCTGATCTGACCATGCAGCCGTCCTCACGAGCTGCGTCTCCCTCCCGTGCAGCCTCAGAGTCGGGAAACGAGAGGAGCAGGCCGTAAACGCAGCCCTCGGCCTGCCGCTCCTTAGGGTAACAGCCAAGGTGAATGATCAGCCCCTGAAATTCATCGTGGATACTGGCGCTGGTGTATCCCTGGTTCCGCCCTCCTATGTGAATGGAACTCTAATTCACCCGTCCGCTGTTTCGATCACGACTGCCAGCGGGCAGCCACTGCGCGTGCATGGCGAGGCCACTCTCGATATTGTCCTCCCCACACTGAGACGCAGTTACACATGGACATTTGTAGTGGCTGAGGTGACAGAGCCACTACTCGGTAACGATTTTCTCGCTCACAACTCGTTGGTTGTCGATTGTGGTTCCCAAGTTCTCCGCGACTCCACCACTCTGCTCTCTGCTCCCGGTGTACCGACGACCGGGGAGTCTGTTCATTTGGTGATAAATGATCTCGCTCAGGTGCCTGAGGCAGTGCGGCCCATCCTAGAGGATCACCCCGCTGTTCTCAGCCCTAACCAGCCGGAGTACACAGACTCGCCAATCAAAACCACTCACTTCATCGACACCGGCAGCGCTCCACCCACGTTCGCCAGCCCACGCAAGCTGCCGCCCGACAAACTAACCGCAGCAAAGCAAGCACTCGATGTGCTGCTCAAAACAGGAGTGATTCGTCCGTCTAGGTCCCCGTGGGCCTCACCCATCCACATGGTTCCGAAGAGTACCCCTGGTGAGTGGCGTGTCACCGGTGATTACCGCGCGCTCAACGCCGTAACCAAACCGGACCGCTACCCACTGCCGCACATTCAGAGCCTCTCAACCAAGCTCCACAACGCTCAGTGGTTCAGCAAAATCGATCTGCTCCGTGCATATCACCAGGTGCCTATGAACCCCGCTGACTCAGAGAAGACGGCCGTCACCACGCCCTTCGGCTTGTACGAATACGCCTTCATACCAATGGGGCTTCGCAACGCAGGTGCCACGTTCCAGAGGGTCATGGACGGCATCTTCCGAGACGTGCCGTGCGTATTCGTCTATCTCGACGATATTCTGGTATTTTCCGAGAACCAGGAGCAGCATGAGAAAGATTTGCGCCTCGTGTTCAGCAAGCTGGCTGAGCACAAGCTTCGCATCTCACTGGAGAAATGCGAGTTCATGAAGAAGTCACTCATTTTCCTCGGTCATGACGTCACCAGCACAGGTGTCACACCTCCCAAGGCCAGAGTGAAGGAGATTCTGGACCTCCCTCTACCGCATGACTCAGAGTCACTGCGTCGCTATCTGGGACTCATCGGCTTCTACCGGCGTATGATTCCGCGATTCGCCGATGTCACGTTCCACCTGACCGAACTGATTCGACTCAACCCAAAAAGCAAAGAACTGACGTGGACAGAGGAACAGACTCAGGCGTTCAGTGACAGTAAAGCGGCGCTGGCCGGCGCCTGCACTCTTCCACACCCAGTGCCACACTGCGAGCAGTACGAGCTCGTCACTGACGCATCACAAGTCGCGGTGGGTGCCGCGCTCCATCAGATTGTGGACGGAGTACCCGTTCCCATTGGCTTCTTTTCACGGAAGCTCAGTCAGGCCCAACAGAAGTACGCCGCGTATGACAGAGAGCTACTCGCGGCTTATCTGGCAACACTCCATTTTCGTGACATGATCGAAGGCCGCCACGTTATCCTGCGAACAGATCACAAGCCACTCGTGCGCGCTTTTCACAGCCCACACACGGCTAAGTCTGACCGCCAACAGCGCCACTGGTGTGTCATCACGGAATACATCACTGAGGTCTCGTACATCCGTGGCAGTGACAACGTGGTGGCGGACTGTCTCAGTCGCCCGGTGAATGCAGTGTCCCTCGATGCATGTGACCTCCATTTTATCGCGGCGGCTCAGAAGCAGGAAAAGGAGAGAGACGCCGGCAGTGCCGATTCAGAGCACCAGGATTCCGAGTCAGGTCCAGGATCGCGCTCAAATCCACAGGACACCTCCGGATTGGAGCCAGTAACACTGTCTGGCGACATCACAGTCCTGTGTGAAAACACTGGACCACATCCACGCCCGTACGTACCAGAGGCATGCAGGCGCGCCGTGTTTGATCGTTTCCACGGCCTGTCACACCCGGGTAGGAAAGGCACCACCCGTCTCATCAGCTCTCGCTATTTCTGGCATGATATGCGCCGTGACATTGCGCGATGGGTGAAGGAGTGTGAAGCATGCCAGGAAGCCAAGGTGCACAGGCACACTCGTTCTCCGCCCGGTCGGTTTGACGTGCCCTCACAGCGGTTCGAAACTGTACATATAGACATAGTCGGGCCGCTGCCCCCGTCAGTACCCCACGGGCACCCCTTCACCACGCCATTTCGTTATTTGTTGACATGCATCGATCGCGCCACGCGTTGGGTCGAGGCCGTGCCGTTGGTCTCGATCACCGCGGAAAGTGTAGCCTCCGCTTTCCTCGACACTTGGGTGTCCCGGTTCGGAGTGCCACTGCATGTAGTCACGGACCGCGGTTCCCAATTCGAATCGGAACTGTTTGCGCATTTGTCTTCAATGATAGGTTTCCATCGCCTCCGAACCACTGCTTATCATCCGACGTGCAATGGGATGGTGGAAAGAGTCCACCGAACGCTCAAAGCCGCCATCCGGGCGCGCAGGCAAGAGTGGCTGCGCGCGCTACCCGTCGTTTTGCTAGGTTTGAGAGCCATGCCAGCAGAGTCGGGTTTTTCGGCATTCACTGCCGTCACAGGCGCACAGGTGCTGTTTCCCCGCTGCGCCGTCGAGAAGGTCCCCGTCGGGACAAAGTACGTCCAAGAACTGGCAAAGCGTATGTCAGAAATCGATTTCGTCACACTCTCACAGGGCTCGAACCACGCCCGCACACCACCGACGCACGTGCCACCCGATCTCATGACATGCACACACGTGTGGGTACGCGTTGACCGCGTGCGGCACTCTCTGGAGTCCCCGTACCGCGGCCCCATGCGAGTCATCAGACGCAGCCCTAAAGTGTTCACGTTGGAGCTGCCGACTGGCGCCCACGACACTGTAAGCGTCGACAGACTCAAACCGGCACACATGCCGCCACCTGAGGACACGCTTGGTCCGAGCAGTACTGAGCCTACGGCTCCGGAGCAGCAGCCGTCACCGTCGACCTCGCTCGGGCCCCTCGCCACTGGGGCGCCCGACGAGCCGACACAGACGCCGACGACTACAAGATCGTCCAGCAAGAGGACTTCAAGACCTGGAGTGACGTCTTCCGCATCGCCGGCCAAGGACGACAAGCCGTCCGCGGCTGCGCCGGTGCACACCCGCAGCGGCCGCCGCGTGCAGTTCCGGCCGCAACCGGACTTCAGATACTTTTAAGTGCGCCCGCGTACGTGCGTTCGAGGACGATCCTGATCGCGTGGCGCCGACAGTGAAGTGATAACTGCGTCGCGCGGTGTAGTGATTCTTGCGTCGCGCAGGACCGTGCAGTGACAATTGCGTTGCGCCGTACCGTGTAGTGATTATTGCGTCGCGCAGTGAAGTGTCGATCACGTCGCGCACCGAGTGATGTGAAAAGTGATTGTTTTGGCTTATCGTGTATGCGCTCCGCGCTGAGGCAGTGAGTACTGTGGTAACCACGTGTGTCGCCGGCCGGCACGGGATTTCGCGCCGACTTGTGACTTTCGCGCCGATTCGCGCGCCGACTTGTGACGTCGCTACCCCGCCCCGGCGCTGGGGAGGCGGCCCAGGACGTGTCTGTTCGTGAACTTTGTCCCATCACGATGCGACCGCGTGGCTGCGGCCCTGCGCTGCCGCAGTGCGTCGGCCAGTGACCAATCCGCGCTCCGATCGGCAGCCACGTGGTGTCCGAGTGCTTCTGCGCATGTCTGGGCCCGGCCCGCTGCGTCGGGCCGCGCGCTCCCAGGGACTTCTGGCCGAGCTCTTGGCCCGAGCAGACGCGTCACGTCTGGCTCCGCGATTTGGCCCGTTCTGTCCGGGATTTATAACTTAGATTAGGCAGGGCATATTTGGCAAACTTGGATTTCATTCTCGTCTCTTCGTCGCTCCATTGTCTGATTCGCTGTTTTGGTTTTTGACTTCGTTTTGGTAATTTAAATATAACAACCCGCTCCTTTAATTAATTCTTTTACTTGGGGCCGTTTGGATCGAACTGATTGAATTTTTGGAACACGCACCAGGTTGATATTCTCCATTTCTGATTAACGTAAAATCCAGTCACTGATATGTGGTGAACTGCCCCACAGCACCACATATTGGTGACCCCGACGTGATTCTTGTTCGATTTTTCCATACTCCAATATGTGGTGCTGTGGGGCAGTTCACCACATATCAGTGCCTGGATTTTACGGTAATCAGAAATGGAGAATATCAACCTGGTGCGTGTTCCAAAAATTCAATCAGTTCGATCCAAACGGCCCCAAGTAAAAGAATTAATTAAAAGAGCGGGTTGTTATATTTAAATTACCAAAACGAAGTCAAAAACCAAAACAGCGAATCAGACAATGGAGCGACGAAGAGACGAGAATGAAATCCAAGCTTGCCAAATATGCCCTGCCTAATCTAAGTTATAAATCCCGGACAGAACGGGCCAAATCGCGGAGCCAGACGTGACGCGTCTGCTCGGGTCAAGAGCTCGGCCTAGAAGTCGGGGGAGCGGAGCGCGCGGCCCGACGCAGCGGGCTGGGCCCCAGACATGCGCAGAAACACTCGGAGACCACGCGGCGACGGATCGAGCGCGGATTGGTCAGCAGACTGCTGCAATGCAGGCTGCAGACACGCGGTCGCCTCGTGAAAGGGTACAATGTTCACTGGCGCCCCCTGGGCCGCCCCCAGCACCGGGGGGGGGGGGGGTAGCAACGTCACAACTCACAACAAGTCGGCGCGCGAATCGGCAGCGCCGGCCCGGGGACTCCCGTGCCGGCCGGCGACACACGTGGTTATTGCATCATCGAGACGAGGCAACGAATAACGCAGGCGGAGCGCGCGGCCCGACGCAGCGGGCTGGGCCCCAGACATGCGCAGAAACACTCGGAGACCACGCGGCGACGGATCGAGCGCGGATTGGTCAGCAGACTGCTGCAATGCAGGCTGCAGACACGCGGTCGCCTCGTGAAAGGGTACAATGTTCACTGGCGCCCCCTGGGCCGCCCCCAGCACCGGGGGGGGGGGGGGTAGCAACGTCACAACTCACAACAAGTCGGCGCGCGAATCGGCAGCGCCGGCCCGGGGACTCCCGTGCCGGCCGGCGACACACGTGGTTATTGCATCATCGAGACGAGGCAACGAATAACGCAGGCGCACCACACAGCAGCAGATCGACATTCGCAAAACTGCTACTGGCAGACAGACATTCACTTAGGTCCAATGAAATCGACTCCTTTGGACAAAAAACAGCTTTTAGTGCCACGTTGACTACAAATAGAACACAAAATGTTTGACGCAGTTGCGGCAATACTGTCAATAAATATTTCTTTCGCGCCAGTAATAGAGTAAAACCATATGAAGGAATATAATACCGGTGGGCAAAATAACTTCACAGCAAACGAAGAGTTACCTGTTACTCCACAAGTCACCAGTCACCTCGTGGAGTTCCTCTAGTCCCCAGCCTTACAGAACCGGTTTAGGAGGGAGAAGAGGGACCCGAAAAGACAAAAAACGCTGGTTCATCAATTGTAATATGTAATATTACATTAATATGTAATATGTGTAAATAGGAAAACCTTTATATTGCCAAAGGAAAACTTTTTTCCTATATATGGCAGCTATTCAATTCAATATGGGCCGCGTATTTACAAATTGCAACCGAGCTCCGCCGTAGGGTATTTTATTTCCGCCGTAGTGTATTTCACTTGGGGGATTTTCTACCATACATCTGCCTGAGCCTAGGGTAATTACAATTTGTCGGCGACGTTAAAAAATGATGCACCTTTTTTCGCAGTATAGGATATCGCATGTGCATATTTCTGCCTTTTTGGGTGCGCTTTATCGGTTTTTCGTGAGTAACTCGCGTAAAAACCGTCCGATCGCGACGAAACTTTCAATGCCCCCGATTTTATCAATTTTACACCTACCCTGAAAATTTCATGACCCTGACCCAAATGACCTTTGACCTGTGACCTATTTCTCGAGACCATGTTTGGCCCGAGTCGCGATTCGGCGTATGTCGGCTCGCATTAGCCGCGCGGTTGCAGTTTTCACGTGGTTTCAAGCGTTGAAACATGTGATATGATGCTGGTCCCATGCACTAGGGTGGATGTCGAGGTCACCTGAAGGTCAGGTCAGCTCAATGACCTTTGATGACCTCGGTTCCTTTTTCGAGTTTTACATGTTTCTAGGCTAGTTTTTTTAGCTGATTTCGAATTTAGCAACCATTTGAACATTACAGGGGGTGTAACGAAATTATCCGGACACCTTTCTTCCCGCTGTAATTAAAAAGCAAAACAATCTGGTACTTTTTCTTTTAACTGAGCTTGTAGGCTGTAGCCACCTTTCATAAAAACAGTGATGAATGTTCTGGAGCATTTCAGCCAATGGATTCTCCAGCACACTGGCTTTGATGCGGACCACCGCCGTCTAAACCTGTGCCTGCGGTTGAGCAGTGCTTATGGCGGGTGGCTCTTCATACACCTCCTGCTGAACAAGAGCCCACAGGTTTTCGATTGAATTGGGATCGCGACTTTTTCCAAGTCATAAGCGTTAGCCCAGAATGATTGAAGGTTCTATCGGCATCACTTCCCGTTCTTTTAGGGACTTTTAAGTAGCGCGCCGCCCCGAATGAAGACAGCGTGGCTTGAATCAGGCATCAGTGCGCGTTCAGAAACCGTGCCCTCCTATACCGTCTGGTTGAGCGCCTCCAATCATGCTCCACCACCTTCCCTGGAAAAGCTCCACCCTTGCCTATTGGGCAAATTGCAAAATATAAGGGACAAAAACACAAAACAAGACAGATAAAAACAGAGCAAAATTAACTCATTACCTAATGAAATTCATGCTTGAGCAAAAACATAGGTAATAGGCCTATCTATGTCAAAATAGAGTGAAAGATTAAAATCAACCTGACCAGGCCTTACGGTCTGACCTGGTCCTAACCACCTTACTTCGCCTAACTTAACCCAATTCAACCTGCCTACCACAACACCTGCAGAGGTACCTTCCTGGAAAAATGACGCCCAGGGAGGTGACTGTCTAACTTATTGGAATACTACCATGATTGCTTGTCAAAATGTGTGTCATCATGCTCTTGTTTGACAAGTGATGTATAATAAATGTGATATTCAATAATTATCTCCTGACTGCTGACTGTTAAGTGATAAAAATATTCAAATAATCAGGGTACAATGCTGTGCATAGTGCACACTAATCATGTTGTTTTTGTGTAGGCCCTCTGCACATTGTTGTGTGCACTGGCTGCTATGTGCACCTTAAGTAAAAAAGTAACTGGTGGTACATGACAAAAGGTTGTGCAACTGTGAAGTTCATGCCCTTGGTCAAGCTGGTGCCAAATGCCTATAGCTATAGTATAGCAGGATCACTGATCAGTGAGGGTTGTAGACATGCTAGCTACATACATTGTGCATTGAAGATATTGGCACAAAGTTCATCCGTAATTACTATGCTTAACCCTATTCCTGGCGGGCTCCGCCGGGACAAGAAACTGGCGGGGGGGGGGGGCCGATTCGGCCCCCCCTTCAGATCTCAAAAACTACACATCGCAGCGACAAACGGCGAACGGCGTTTGATAGGTCGTTTAAAGATCTACAACTTTTACATAAAACATTTTCAGGTCAGGTCAATATTGAGGTCACCAGAGGTCATCAACGATAAAATGTTTTGGAATTAGTTACCTATATAACTTTTAAACTAAGAAACATAGAGACATAAAACCAATACATTTTTTGTTGCTCTCGCCGAGGCGATGCGAAATAAGTATGTGATGACCTTCACAGGTCAATTTGAAATTTGACCTGAGGTCAAGGTCAGGTCATTCATCAATGAGGTTGTGGGGTATGGTCATGCTGCATACCAAACGACGCGCCTTGACCAGGCGAGCAGTTTGGTACCACTTACAAGTCTTTAGCACCATCATGTCGTGATTTATTGACAGAAAAACGATTTATGACGTCACATGACCTCAGATGACCTTTGCCGGTGCCCCTGTCAATTAGCGGCACCAGGATCATCACCGATGAGATAATCTTCCATAATACTGAAATAATTGGGTGGTTTTGACTCGTTTACACGAAGCAGGAGGCGTTTCAATATTTTCCCATAGGTTTGCAATGTAAAGGTCACGAGTCTGGCCTGACCTCAGGTCACAGATATGAAAATTCTGAGATATACAAATTGCACACACTGGCACCCAAACTAAAGCCTGAAGAGAAGAAATTGATCGGTCAAAAACTCTAGCTCTGGCGTGATTGCAAACTTTTCTGAGGTAGGGTCACCAAACCGCCTCTGGTGACCTGACCTGAGGTCAGATCAACTCAAAATTTTCAGAAATGTTGCGCAAAAGCCTTTTAGGAAAAGTCAGAAAATTTGAACTTCCTAGCTCAAAGCGTTTGGGAGAAATAACCAAAAAACCTCAGGGGGGGGGGCTCCTGAGGCCCCCCCCCCGCCAGGAATAGGGTTAACACCTAATGTAAGAAGCGACATAAATGCCCAGATGATAAAACTCTCTGGTCAACATCACACAAATTTATTGACAAACTTTGCAGGTACATATTTACATTCATGGCAAAATATACTTTCGATTTGATTCAGAAACTAGTTGCTAGTAAGCTTGCATTTTTGAAGGTACAACAACGACCATATATTGAATCATAAAAAACCTCATGGCATTCATCACATACCTTTTTACCGAACAAGTACCTGGCTACCATGCAATGATTCTAAAAATTTCCGCAATCCATCTATATCTCAGCTGACACAATGAATTTGAAATACCCTAACAAAACCTATAACTGTACATAAAAAGAATGCAATACTACAAGAACTATGAATTTCTGAAGTTATTCTCACATGCTGGAATGTTGAAACTCTACTTTTGTCGTCCATTTCCACGTTTGATTGAGCCATCATATCAAACTGTTTTCGTTCTTCAGTCACAAGCTTTCGCACAAATCTTGAATTTTACACATCATCTTGAACCATGCTCCAGTCTTTCCAACAAGGTACTATGTAACATCAAAGCAATTTTGATTTGTTACAACAGCTTCAGATCATGATAGGCTTGAGGTTGGTTACACCATTTGCCAGACAAATCTCTACAAAATGTGTATCAATTCCCAAACTAAGTAATTGATCATATCAGTATTACAATTATGTTTATATAAAGAAACTCAAATAATCCATAAATTGTTATTGAAACACTCCCACTTCAAGAATTCACAGCAAATAACAGTACAAGTACAGAAGCAAACAAACATTGCGCCAGATTTCGTATGAAACGCGCCATCGTCCTGAAGTTTCTACCACAGACGGTAGCTCAACCGCAGCCGTAGTGCGAAAACCCCTGCCCACCTTACCCCACGGCGGAGCTCGGTTGCAATTTGTAAATACGCATATGGGCCATGGTAGCAAATATGTGATGCAAAATAGGCAAAATAGACGTGACAGGGCCGTATAAAGTAGACGCTTGGAATTTAAATTGAGAATAATTGCAATTGAGGCCTAGTATGTGTGTGTTTTGACATACGATTGCATTTTCAGCTGAAAATATAGAGCGAAGATGAGTGAAGACACCGTGAATTCAAAGTATGTACCTATTTGGTAATATTACTAAGTGCTCGAGCGAGGAACATATTGAATATAATTAGATAAATAAAAGAAGTTGACCTTTTCCTCGACATCAAAAATGTAAAAAGCCGAATAATATATTTTAAAAAAACGGTGAGCTTTCGGCCACTGGCCTTTATCAAACCAACGTGATAACAATGTTAAAAGACGATCCTGTGAATAATCTGGCTGCCATTTTTCAAAAACCGAAGATCGTGATATTTTAGAAAAGGCGCTACTCATAAGGGCAAACTATTTGATCGATCGATTGTCTACATAGTGTCCGATGTACGTAACATACATAATATACAATTGTACACGTAGCTGTCAAACACACATCGTATGGAAGGTATGTACACTAACGCCGATGTACATCACACACATAGCAAAATAATATACACATACACATATTAATCGATTGAGTTGAAAAGGCTACACGCTCACAAGATACACATGATACAGGCGCTTACATGATTGGCCACGACGAAAGATTTGAGTTTATGTGCGGGCGGTTTGCTTTTATAAGTAGGGATTCTGCGATTTTTCTGTCCGGGTGGTCTTTGGAGCGATAAAGGACGCGAACCTGAAGAGGAAGGGATGATTTGTTTAGCGGCGCGCCGGGGTGGTGCTCACGGAAGTGGTCTCCCATCGGGGTCCCTTCGGATGCGCTCAAGGCGTCTCGTAAATGTTCGTTAAATCTTAGTCGAACAGGTCGTTTTGTCTCGCCAATATATGTGCCGTCGTCACCCTTTCCTTCACACAACTTACAATTTAGCCTGTAGACGACGTTCTTCTGTGTACAATCACCTGAAAAATCTGATTTACACATGTTGCATCGTGGGCCTCCAGGGCAGATAGGTTTAGATAGTGATGATCTAACCAGTTTGTTTCGTAGCTTTTGGGGGTTCCTCCATGCTATCCTGACAGCTAAGCCAGATTTCCTAACTTTACTTTGAATTTTGCATAGCAGTTCTTCATCTATGTACGGTAAACATAAGAAGCCATCTTCGCCCTTGTCTCGACTAACTTTACCCATCCTGGATCTGGACCCTTGCTGTTTGACCTCCCACAAGAGCCTTCTAAGAACTTTCTCTGGGTACCCATTTTGAACCAACAATGTCCAAATCTTGTCTATACTCGCCCTCTCTTTAGCACTGCTCGAAGAGTTCCTGATCGCTCGCCGAAACTGACTACGGACTATGTTTTGTTTAGTAGACTTCGGGTGGGCTGATTTATAGTGCAGGATGATCCCTGAGTTCGTAGGTTTTATGTAAAGACTAAAGTTCGGTTTCAATCTTCGTAACCTGGCCCTGGGTCACTACTGTCACTAAGGTATCTAGGAAGGCCACACCCGACTTTGTACCGGAATGCTCCATGGTAAAGCGGAGTGTCGGATGAAGCGAGTTTAAATGCGACAGAAAATCTACTAAAGCCTGCTCTCCATGGGTCCACACGCCTGCGTAATCGTCAATGTACCGAACCAAAAAGGACGGTTTCTGATCCAGGTTTTCTAACGCTTTGCGCTCAAAACGATCCAGAAAGAGAATGGCTATGGGAGGGGCACATGGATTGCCCATAGCGATCCCTAGTGTTTGTCGGTAAAATTTATCATCAAACCTAAATACGTTCTTGGTGAGACAATGCTGAAGGAGATGTTTAATATCATCCTGGGAGAGACCGAAGGTATCCACCTCATCCTGGTGAGCCTCTAACTTCTCCATCACCGCATCGATATCACGATCTTCGGTTTTTGAAAAATGGCAGCCAGATTATTCACAGGATCGTCTTTTAACATTGTTATCACGTTGGTTTGATAAAGGCCAGTGGCCGAAAGCTCACCGTTTTTTTAAAATATATTATTCGGCTTTTTACATTTTTGATGTCGAGGAAAAGGTCAACTTCTTTTATTTATCTAATTATGTACCTATTTGTTGAATGCCGACTGGGGCACCAGTTTGGTTAGCATTTCAGTTGGGCAAACTAGGCGGCGGGAATCAAAATATGGAGGCATCAAAATATTGATTCTAGTGGGCGGAGCTTTGACCATATATGGGCATAGAATCAATATTTTGATTCAATTTGGGACATTCTCACCTTCAGACGACCCGTTACGGCGGAAATAACCCCCATGACGGCGAGATTTTTTGACAAGTCAATACAAAAAACTTCCCCGCTTCAATTTTTCGCTGCATGGCTATCAGCCGTTTGTCGCGCGTACCTTTACGAATGGCATAAAGATTTCGCCGCCATAATTAAACAAAAACGTGATGTTAAAACTTGCTCTGTTTATCATTAACGACGAGCCTTTGCAATTTTTTCATAATTTTGTCTCAAAGAAAATAAAAAATGCGTTATGTAGTTGTATAATTCATTTATAAGAAATATTCTTTTTCTTTGTACTGTAGTTGTATAATTCATTTATAAGAAATATTCTTTTTCTTTGTATCTAGCCACGATTTCCGGTTCCCGCCATTTCGTGCCGGCGTCGTGGGTGTTCGGATGGAACGTAGTGCTCCCGGTTTTATTTTTTTAAAGCGACCTTTTCTGAAGTGTAAGTAACAATGGATCATATTTTAAGATACTTTGAAGTGTGTTTTTCAATTTCAGGCATGTGATCTTAACGTTTCTTACCGAAAACTTGTTTTAAGAGATGGTTTTAGGAACATGGCGCGGTAGCGACGTCAGCGGCGCGGTACGCCTTCTCACTCTTCTATTGTCTTTTTAAGCTATATTTTTTTTGAAAATGATGTCTTAGGTGTAGTATTTCAGTGAAATATGATGTCCTTTAAAAGTTACGGTATAAATTAGTTACAAGAAGCCTAGTGTGTTGTCTCACATGATAGAATTGTTGGGTGGACTATTGGGTGGACTCATGAAATTGGGGCAGTGCATGTCCAGTATTTTACATAATTTGGATGTTTTAGCCTCTGCTTGTGTCTCACTCACCCAATTGCTGCTACAACTTTAACTTGTAGCATTTAAATTTTTTAAGGGCAACTAGGTTATCGACTTGTTCCAAGTTAAGATTGATAGGTTGAGGTCGTAGTGCATGTTCGTGTTTGCCTTATCTAAATAGTAGGTATGTAAGCTTGGCTTGTAATTGCTTCGCCCATTTTTGCTACATATTTAATGATGCTTATTTTAAGTGTAACAAAAGCAAGTTGCTGAATGGTGTAAGCCATATTTACGTTATGCGTGATCTTCCAGAAAATTATGTGTCTAATGTACGTCAGTCCAGGGAATGCTGGATAGTTAATGTTCAGGATTGTCCATGCCAAAGTTAATTTTAGAGGCCAGTTTTATCAACACAAATAGCTGCCTGCTGGAATTTTTTGCCTAAAGACTGCTTCACATATGGAGCATTAACATGATGGGCACGTAAACGGATAGGGCTGTACCGTTCATGCTCTGTATGTGAAGTAACTTTTAGACAAAAAAAATCCAGCAACCACCTATTTTTCTGTTGGTACAACTGGCCTCAGATCTACTTTTTTGGCAGAATTTATATAACTGCATGAGATGACAGTTGTTGGCGCAACTGGTGGCGTTCATTGGAAATTTAAGTGACATTAAGTATTTAATTTTTTATTGAATATATTCTAAAATTAATAGTTGCTGAACAAGTAGAATAATAACACATATAGTTTCCTAATTTATTGCCCACAAATGTCCTAATTATTGTGTTCTGTTGTTTGCTGCAGGTCAACCAACCAAGGATCAAACACTGGTCGTTGCGGGGATCGGCTTCAGAGGGTCAAGGATGGCGTCTTGAATCGCTGTTCAGTCGACAGGCAACTGTATGACAACGCCATCCCTGTCAACCAGAGCGTCGACCGAAGTAGGGCGGCGTTGCGCGGACCTGGCCGCACCCGACCAACCGGTGGAGTACCTGACTCGGGCTGGGCGGAGACTACCTACATCACGACCTTTTGAACTTTGATCTCGTGGCGAGAAACAATATGACGTAAGGAAGTGTGTATGTGGCTGGCGGGGCCGAGGGTGAAATGCGCCACGTGTTTATCCTGCCGGATGACGACAGCGTCACCAACCTGTCAAAGAACGAGCTGGTGCAGCGCGTGATGACTGCTATCTCGTCCCTAGAACCGGAGTAGAAAAACGTGCGCATAGCCCAAATGAAGCGAACCAAAACACAGACAGGACTGATAGCTTTTCGGTCGAGAATGTTCTGAAGATGCTCATCAGTAGACCAATTGGTGACCCTTTTCGGTGGTAATATGGGATCTTGTGGTGTTCCAAAGCGACCTGCTTTGGGTGTGGACATAAGTGGCTCAACCTGACAGGATTGATGTTTTAGGTAGCCGTGCTAATCATAAACCCTATATTGAGTGTATCTGTACAAATTTTGTTTATATTTATTTCATTTATTTGATTCGAAACCGAAAATTCCTCTTTGTAATTAGGCAACATCGAGACGTTGAGGTCATTCTCCAGACGTTTATTTGTTTTTCTTACCTGTCCACGGTATGTCTTATTGGTTAGGTCTCAGTTTCAAATATTATTAACTGCATGTTTTGCAAATACGTAGCCATATTGAATAAGAGACGTGTCCTAAAAGTGAGTATTGCTTTGCATGGGATGTGAGCATCAACGACAGGGCTTTGTGATGGCAAAAGTGTGGAAATTGCAGGGATCGTTGTGAAATGTGTTATGAATATCATCGTTTTATTTGCGACTGCAAATACATCCGTGTATATTCTCATTCAAATTGTGCAATTTGTGCAACGGGCTTGAGTATATTGTTTGGCGAAATATCTCTTACTGTACTCCACAGAAATGGGACGGGATACAGATGCGTAGAAACACATTCATGAACACGTGAAAGACGATAAGTTAACTTTTTTACTCTATCAATGCTACAAAGCAGGGATGTGGAGCCGTGAAAATGTCAGACGGCTTCGGCTCCGGAGGGGAAAATCGGCTCCAGCTCCGGCTCCGGCTCCGAGTAAAATGGTCGGGCTTCGGTTCCGGCTCCGACTCAGTACAACCCCTATACAAAGGTCAGCACGGCTCCCTTCACGCATTCCCTCGAAGGCTTGCAGCTTTGAGCAGGGAGCCAGGGTGAGTGCTGAAAATCCCTGGTCTACCGTGGGAATAAGGTCTAGAAAAAAATTACACGATCCTGTGCTGATAATATCTTCATGAATTTATTGAATTTGCATTATTTGCACACAAGAAACATTCCATAAATCAATTTGAAGAGTGAAGTACGTCTGCAGAAAGTCAGTTCGCAGAATCAATATATTGATAAACCAGCTGATTTCAGAATCAAAATAATGATTAGCCAGCTGTTTGCGGAATCAAAATATTGATTCTCGCCGGGATTAGCCGCCGTGATGAATCAATATCTTGATTATCTTCAAGACGCTTTCCTAAACTAACCAAAGAGGTTAGGGCTATTGTTTCGTGCCTGGCGGGTAGCTTCAACGTTGTTCTTCATTTTGTGAAGAAACTATGTTGAAATTATAGCCGGTTGCTGAAGAATTGACGTTTCTGTGATGGTCTGCACGTATGCCCATATATGGTCAAAGCTCCGCCCACCAGAATCAATATTTTGATGCCTCCATATTTTGATTCCCGCCGCCTAGTTTGCCCAACTGATTTAGCAGGGGCACCAGTTTGGTTGGTGGTCGGGTGCTGATAATAATATTTATAATAACAATAATCTTTAAATTTTATCAGTTTCAAATTAAAAGCATTGCAGCTAATGTGCACTTAATAATTTGTTTAGCATGTTACCAATTTCATTTTGAGTTTACTGGAGGAACGTGGGTACCTGATAGGAGCTAGAAAAGTCCTAAAGGTCATGAGCTCGATGAGAACGGTTCCCTACAGGCCAAGTGGCCTCTGAATTCTGATCAAATTAAGGTAAGGTAAGGTATTTTTATCCTGATCTCAATCTGGGAGATATGGGTAATGGTCAGGCAGGCGTAGCACGAGCTGCCATATGCGACACCATAGGACAGGTTGTACCGACTCAGACACCGACACCATATGGTCGGTGTACTAGACTGGAAAAAATGCACGTTATGCCGAATATGTCCGGTGTAGTAGCGGCATTGCGCCAAAAATTTCAGCGCACGTCTGGCGTAGCTTCGCACGCACCGAATTCAGGGCGTGGCGGCGGCTAAATTTTGCGACGCAGGGCGGCCGCAAAATTTTTTGGCGAAAGACAGTCACCAAACTTAGTTGGCACGCTGGTCACTCTAGCAGCAAATCTGGAGCAATTTCGGGACTAGACGTCCCCGCCCCCGGTCATCGCATGCTTGAACTGACTAGCTTCCCGTTCCCTGAGTGTTCAGCGGAGGAGTGACCACCTATGTGAAGCCTCAACCCTCGGAGTGGAGATAGGTAGGTATGGTCGTCACGCGCCATGTCCGGGAGCTGTCGCGACGGAGGACAGCCGCTGCCCACCCGCACCCGGACCCCACGCCTGGCCACGACTCCCTGGCGCGCTGGGGGTCGGTGACGCTGTCCCAGCTGAGGACCGGCACATCACCGCTGACCCGCGACACGCTCTACAAGATTGGCCTGGCAGCCAACGACGAATGCCCCGCGTGCGGGGAGCCCGACAGCGTGACGCACCTTCTGACCGATTGTCCGGCCTATGAGGCGGCCCGCCGCCGCCGCTGGGGTGTCGACCCTCGCCTGGTCGACGTCCTCGGCGGCCCGGCGGCGAGGGTCGTCGACTTCATCGAGGGTGTCGGGCGGACCGAGCCGCCGCTCGACCCGCCTGCGCCGCCGCCCCCCTGAGCGGGCTGGCGGCGGGATGCAGGAGAAGAAGAAGAAGGTAGGTATGGAAGACCTTGTTGAACGTCGCCGAGCGTCGTTAAGTAGGTAGTAGTGCAGTGGGTCCCTGCCCACTGCGGTATCGAGGGGAATGAGAGCGCGGATGACCTGGCGAAACAATCGGCCGCCCTGCCCTCAACGCCCGCTCCTGGCCAGGGCGGTTAATTGTGCGGCCTCGCATCAATGGCGCGACAACTGGTGCGAGTCACTATTCAAGCCACTCCTCGGGAGCACGCCGCCGCTCCCTATCCCCGGAGAGGACCGAGAGGACGCCGTTTCGGTGCACCGGCAGATGGGGGCGGGCCACTGAAGCCGCTAGGTCCAGTACGTGCACCGAATCGGCTGTCTCCACTCCGCGGCGTGCCAGCAGTGCCCAGACAAGCGGTGCCTCGCGACGGTTCTGCGCCGTGTGCCGAGAAGAGGCTGATGTCCTGGAGCACGTGCTGCTCCACTGCCCGGCTCTCGCTGGCACCTGCCAGTCTCAAACACACCGCTCCGCCGATTTTTGTGGCCCCGGGACTTAGACCCCGCCCGCGGCCCTGGCCCTATTTCACGGCATTACGCTACAGTGTGCTAGTCGCTAAGCATATTGAGGTATTGGTGTTGCCAATACCACGGCGAACATCAATTCCATTACATGGATTCCATGGACATTTCCACAAAAAAAAAAACATAGAACCATCAATTAATTCAGACGCTCAACCCATGAACGCTCTGTCTGGTTGATTTACCCTTCGTTGGTAATGCTTCATGTAGAATTGGCATAATTTTGGCACAAAAAGACACCCAACTTTCAGCGCAAATCATGCAAAAGTTTCAGCGCAAAATCGCTTGCGCCGAATTTCGGCGCATGAGGGTCTCACGGTCGTCCGGCGTAGTGTGTGGGTGTGTTCCAATCTGGTTTGGGTGTTTTGTGCTGACCTTGAGCATGACAAAATGTTGTGGTTTTGTGGCATGAGAAGGGATAACACCTTATGTAAGTTCGAAAGTTTTTGAGTTTGTTTAAACTGCACCGTTAAATGCAGTTCAACCATATAACCTAATCTCATACCTCATGACAAGCCTACCACAGTCCACACTCACAGGCCACAGCCTACCAGAGCAATCCAGGATGTTTCCTTCCAGAGCAGCCCAGGATAGAAGTAATTCTAACCTAACCTAACACCAGTAAAACGCCTCTTGGGCGAAGAACGAGCGAGCGAGATAGCCCTGCACGTGCGGAAGGGCGAGAGGGTGCTTCCAACGGGCTTGCGCAAAGCACCCTTCTAACCGGTCGCTAGCGGTGTGCCAAATTTGAACGCAATCGGCCCAGCCGTTCCTGAGATCTGGAAGCGGCATTCTGCACGTGCGCACGTGCAACGGGGTCCAAAATGACTTTTGCACGGCACCCTACTAACCGGTCCCCAACCCTGTACCAAATTTGAGCGCAATCGGCCCAGCCGTTCTCGAGATCTGGAAACGCCCCCTGCACGTGCGCACGTGCAGTAGCACCCTAACCGCAACACATAGGAATGCATTGCCTGGTGGGTGCCTACCTGTGTGCCAAGTTTCAGCGAAATCGCCCCAGTAATTACCGAGTTACTGAAATGGGAACAAATTTGGCACCTCTTATTGTTGTATTTTGCACGTGCACTGCGGGTGACCCACATGCATCGAGAGTACCCTATTTTGGGTAGAAGGGATGCTGCTACCCTACAAAAATTACCGCAAGTCAATCGCCCAAGCGGCTGCTGAGATATGAGCCTCTCAAAATCACTACTTTTGCAAAACAGCTTGAACACCCTTGACTTTTCACGTGGCACGTGCCACGACGGTCATTGAGATGTATCAAAAGTAGTCAATTACGGGGTAGAAGGGATGGGGCTACCCATCAAAAAAGACCGCAGGCCAATCGGTCCAGCAGTTGCTGAGATATAAGCCTCTCAAAAGCGTTACAGGCCGGGCCGGGCCGGGCCGGGCCGCTCATACTGAGATTTTTCCGTTATATTGAAAAGACTCACTTCGCTCGCTGCGCTCGCTCGCTCGTAATAACCTAACCTAGGATATTCGCCAACCAGAACTACCTAAGATGTATGCCGACCAGTCAAAAACCATAGTTAAAGGGACCCTCCCACCTTCAAAAAAGTTAATGAATTGGCATAAAAGTGATGTCGCTCGGTTCAGAAAGAGCGAAAACGAATATCTACCAAATTTCATCGAAAAATATTCTCCGGTTTTCAAGATATTAGACTTTTACTTTTGTTTACTTTTTGGGATCTCCGCTGTTCCTAGCGACTTTATTTGAAAGTGCGGCATTTGTTGCGCGCAAAGCAGCATATACCACCGCGTGCTACAAAACGTTTTAGTCAAACTTAATGAAGGACGTTCGAAAGCCTGATGACGTCATCAGATTCCCGTAATGGAATCTGATCGTAATGGAATCAGATTCCCGATAGGGACCACGCTGGTCCCACCCTGCAAGTAAAGGGAAGAAATTTCTTGAACACCATAAAGCTGCGGGGGTTGCGACCAGGATAAATGGTGGTTTCTGAGCCTGGCCGCAAACTTGGCTATCTCAACTCAAAACTAATGTTAAGGTGGGAGGGTCCCTTTAAAACATAAAATCAGTCAAAAACTGCATCAAAGTTACTATGTACCTATTTCAATTTTCAAATAGGTACGGCTCTCGCGAGATTAAGCGGTAGGTTTTGCACTTTTACATTTCCGGTTATATCTCAGTAACTTATCGATCTACGACGAAGCTATTTTACACGATCATGGCCGGCTTGTTACCTTGTTAGTCGATGGCATCTTCAACCTTAAAAGCTTAAGACGACGAAGATGTAGCCTGAAGTACACTAAATTTTCTAGGTGCAAAACCTACCGCTAAAACCCGCGAGACCTGTACTTTGGTCACCAGTGATGACATCAATGTGTCTGAGCTTTGTGGGTAATCTCACGCAAATGCTATATGCAAAATGTGTATGGGCCCCAACAATATACCAAACTTTGAGCATGTACAACAGGAAGCTGTTGGTGATGCCTGCTCCACCATAATGGCCAACTTATTCAAGGGTATATGGAGAGTAAAAAAACATCACTGCTTTTTTGCTCCCTGTCAATGAAGCATTGAAGTAGGTACAAAAATTTTTCTTCATTCTGGTTCCTAGTATGTGGTTCTAAATGATTTGTGATCTGTGTATGGTGTCACAACACTTCATTCCTGTCTTTTAATTTGAAACTGATGAACATTTACTGGATTTCAGTGGTCCCAGAATGCCCACGACATTCTACGGGATTAACCTGAGACAGGCTGAGGGTCTCCAAAGGCCTGATGGTAAGTTCTGGCCATTCACTGCCACCTATAATGGGAGTGTGAAACCCCTACTGAATTTCATCATGGCAGTCTGTCAAAGAATATAATACCTATGCCCTTAACTGGGTAAATGGAATGTTCATGTAATTAAAGGCTGCTGTACCCCTTTCAGAGGTTGCCAACTTGTTTTTACGCTAGCCAGACACATTTACTTTATAGCCTGTAACTTGTAGTTGTATTCAAGATTGTGCGGTTTGATAGCTGCTCAGGTTCATGAGCACAGTGCTCAGGAGTAAAACTATTTCTATATCCCACGATGCCAGCCGGGCACATTCACAAACGAATATTTCTGTGGACGGATATTTGCTGACGAACTGTATGCTGACATTTGTGTGCAAGCGAGCATTTCCGAATGCTAATAACTACGGACGAAGTTTGGCGAAATACAACTGTCGCTATGGAGGATCTGTGACTCGAGTTTTCTGACTCGATCTGCTTTGTTTTGCAGGTGTTCCTCTGTACTGCACCTCCATCCAGGAGGTGCAGGCCGTCATGAAGGCGAACAAGACGGCCCGCTTCAAGTCGTTCAGCAGCCAGGCGGAGGCGGAGGCGTTCAGTCGGCTGGCGGCGGACCCCGGCGAGGGAGCCGCCCCGCCGGCCGCACCCTCCCCGTCCGCCGCCGCCGCGGCCACCGGCGCCGGCGGGGAGAAACCTTCACCGTACAAAAATCCCTCCAGACCGGACTTTCAGGTCAGTATCGGACTCGGTGACTTTTATGCTAAAAGAGACTGAATTAACTGGATTTCGCCGATAGTACTACTCAGCGTGGTGGCTAGGTACGGGGGCTAATGTGTATGCAAAGCATTCAGTTGGGTCGGCCCCTAGCATAATGGTACGGCTTTTGCTATATACAGTTTACTGAACCTGTTTTGATAATGTAGACAAAGCATTTGCTTTTTATTTGTTTGTTATGTTAACTGCTGCGCTAGCTTGAAGCCTGAAACATACGATCACTCTTAGTCGCGCTGTTTGACGGTTATCTTGTCTTACGACGATAAAAATGCTTTCTCAGCTGTCTTTTGATATCTGATGACATTTGATTGATCATGAATGTTGAACTACTGGACTGTGATTGTTTATGACGACATCCACGTTCTCCTGAACTCCTCCCGGTCTCTCATGTCAGGAGTTCCGCAAGCTGGTCGAATCCGGCGACGAGCGCGGCGTGGTGGCGGCGGTGGCGCGCAACCCGCGCTACCTGATCAGCAGCGGCGACACGCCGGCCCTGCTGCGTGAAGGGCCGCGCCACAATTCCCTTCATCTGGCAGCACTGCGCGGACGGGACGCCGTGTGTAGGACGCTGCTGGAGCTGGTGGGCGACCCGCGGCTCTTTCAGAGACTGTACCCCGATGATGCGCCCGAGGTGAGTGCTGGGGGATGCGGTGTCAGAGGCTGTACTGAGGACGGGGATGAGGTTGACAACTCACCAAGGAGAGTAGCTATGGCAGGGTTTAGTTGAATTTGGAGACCATTTTGCGATTAAACCATGTGTCTGCGTGGGACAGCGTGAGTAATTAAAATATTGTGTATATGTCTAGACGTGCTGAACCTCGCGCACATGCCTTTTATTGCTGCCGCCCTTCGCCGGCCTCTCCCTCCTTCTCCCTTCCCATGCGCAGCTGAAATATCTGATTCCGTCAGGCGAGTTGTTTTCCACCTGATCAACACCGGCTCACGTTTTCCTTCTCCTGACTGATGACTGGCTCCCCCACGAGAGCACCTCTTCCCTCGGCCGTCTGACTTTCCCCCGTCCCCTGTAACATCTCTCACTCTCCCTCTGACTCACTCCCCACCAAATCACTGACTCCCCTACTGAGTCACTGACTCCCCACCGAGTCACTGACTCAACTACTGAGTCACTGACTCCCCTACTGAGTCACTGACTCCCCTACTGAGTCACTGACTCCCACCGAGTCACTGACTGTAATTAACCCGCGCCCGGCTGGGGGTCCTGGATTTCCACGCCCTGCTGGGGGGGGGGGGTGTTTGAACACCCCCTTGTAACTCGGCTCCTGGGCCACGTAGCGATACGCGGAAGGCGGCGTTCGAAAGAGCGTAAAAAATAATGACGAAATCACTTCGGTCAATTTTTTGGTCAGGTCACCAGAAGTCATTGAAGGCAAAATTTCGCCGATTTCCAGGTCAAATGTCGAAAATTTCCAAGAAGCCAACGCATAACTCGAGAACCAATAAAGCTACAGCGCCGCGGAAAAGCGCATTCGATAGCCCTATTAAAGCCCTTTCTGAGTAATTTCCTCAGATTTGACCAAACGTCAACGGTTTTGCCTGCAGGGGGCAAAAAACTGCAAAAATAGCCGATTTTTTTCGGAAACAGTTTTTCTGCAATAACTTTTGACCCAAGCTTTGTACGAGCTTACTTTTACCGGCATTGTGTTCCTCTCGTCAAGACGCATCGATTGAACTATAAGTTGACCTTGAAAGGTCAACTTGAAAATTTGACCTCAGGTCAAGGTCATGACCTGACCGGAAAGGGTCATGTTGCATATCAGTCGATCCGTATCGTCGAGCTGAACACATCTAAGGCGTTTTCATCGCTCTAGCATGCCTCTATCAAAAGTTATTTGCGAAAAACTGTTAGATACCATTCGTGACCTAAGATGACCTCAGGGCATAAACAAGGGTCACGGACACCATTTTCATGTTCAGTGTGTCTAAACCACTTGTAATTCGGTGTTTGGGAGTGTTTATAATGTCTTTTGTCCAAAAGAGGCGCATTTCAACTTTCTCCCATTGACTTATAATGGGGAGGTCGCAAAATTGACCTGACCTTAGGTCATCGATATCAAAATTCTGAGATATACATTTTGTACATGCTATTGCTCTTAGCAATCGCTGAAAGTTTCAAAGCGATCGGTCACTCGGTGTAGCTATGACAGACATTGAAACTTTTTATGAGGTGAGGTCACTTCAAGTGACCTGGTGACCTGACCTTGAATGACCTTGGTCTGAAATTTTCACAACATGTGTAGAATTGATGTATGATAAGGTGCACCAAAAAGGCGGCGCTCCGCGCCGCCGTTTTTGAGATATTCGCGAAAAACCACAAGGGGGGTGCTCAAACACCCCCCCCCCCCAGCAGGGCGCGGGTTAAAGTAAACCAGTATAACGCCTTATGGGCGACTAACGGAACGAGCGAGAGAGGAGCCTTGCACGTGCGAAATTTCGAGGGGGTACCTCCAGCTGACTTGTGCACGGCACCCTACTAACCAGTCTAGCGATGTGCCAAATTTGAGCACAATCGGCCCAGCCGTTCTCGAGATCTGGAATCGGCACCCTGCACGTGCGCACGTGCAAAATGGGTCCCAACTAACTTTTGCACGGCACCCTACTAACCGGCCCCTAACCATGTGCCAAATTTGAGCGCCATCGGTCCAGCCGTTCTCGAGATCTGGAATCGACCCCTGCACGTGCGCACGTGCAGCAGCACCCCAACTCTGGCACATGGATATGCATTGCCTAGTGGGTGCCTACCTACATGCCAACTTTCAGCGCAATCGGCCAAGTAGTTACCGAGATATTGCAACAATTACAAAAGTGACACCTCTTCGTTTTGCACGTGGCACGTGCATAAGGGGTCAGCCACATGCATCGGCAATAGTCCAATACTTGGTAGAAGGAATGAAGCTACCCTACAAAAATTACCGCGTGTAAATCGGTCAAGTGGTTGCTGAGATATAAGCCTCGCAAAAGCGTGACCACGAAAAAAGCGGCCGGCCGCTCATACTCAGAAAATATTTCCGTTAATCTAAGGAAAGACTACGCTCGCTTCGCTCGCTCCGTAAAAATTTCCCTGACTCCCCTACTGAGTCACTGACTCCTTCCCCTGACCCCTTCCCGCCTGGGTTCACCAGGTGGCGGCCGGCCGGTCCGAGTACATGCTGGACCTGTACCTCAACATGCCGACCAAGGGGACGTTCGAGACACCATTGCACCTGGCCGCCAAACAGGGTCACCTGGAGACGGTCCGCGCGCTGGTGCAGCACCCCGCCTGCAAGCGCGACCTCACCAACAAGTTTGGAGAGACGCCCGAGCAGGCGAGTCAGACGAGAGGCGACAGGTGGTGGGGGAGTCAACGTAGACAGCTAAACCGATCCCCGACCAGTAGATTCTGCTCTGGGGAAGACGCAGGCTACACGGGGAAAATGTTGACTTTCCATGCTCGGCATTCTTCCTTTTAATTAGGTACGACTATATGAAATGGTTCACAAATTATTGGTTTGTTGTTTTTAGAAAAAGATTTTTATTGTGAAAAAAATATTCACCCATGCTTTAGCAATTAATGAAACGATGCAACTATTCATCTCAGATCCGAAGCAAGAACGTTTCGCTTGGCATCTGCTTAAGCATGCATAGCACCTAACCTACATAGCTACATAGCTTGAAAAGAAAATATAACAGCAGGTCATTCTTGAACCCGCTGAACACATCCGAGCGTGCTAGAGCAATTATATGAGATTGAGGCAGACAGCAACAAGCTGTTAGAGATGTTGAAGAGCACCTAGACAATACAAAATTGAAACTGCTATTGATTAGAAAACAGATCTTACTTTGAAATAAAATAGCAAGCTGGTGCGTAATGAAAATAATAAGCTTCGCAGTGTCCTTACACATGAAAATTTGCATGCTGCTGGCAAACCGCCCGGCCAATGCCACCTCTTGCTAAACTACCAAAATAAAAGAACCGCCCTGACAGTTTACAGCCACCTCTGTCGCCATCCCAGCCTCCCCCGTTCACACCCACTTCTGGTCACTTTTGTCACCGCGGCGAGCCCCGCCCTGCCCTCCACCGGAGCCTCCCGGTGTCGCGCCTCCGACCGCCGCCGGCTGGGTGAGCTCATCGCCACCCGACTGCACGCCACTGTAGACCACGCCGGCGACATTGGCCTGGCGCAGCTGCCAGTAGTAGGACAGCACCACCAGCCAGCTGTACCAGGAAGCCGCGCAGACGATCGTCACAGCCACAGACGAGACGCCGAGCACTGCCGAGGCGATCTCCGCGCCACTGATGTAGCGAAACACGATGGCCGATATGAACATGGCCAGGTTTCCGACGGTGATGAGACCGAACAGGATGCCCCTGAAGATCAACCAGGAGAGTAGGTAGGGTCGGCCCGACCGCGGCCGTGTCGCCGAGACGTGCACGCCGTACATGAGCAGAATGTCGAACAGAAGCTGGATGGCAACGAAGACAGTCAGCGGTGCCAGCGCCTCCACACCGGGTAAGTAGTCGCGATAATAGGAAGTTCTGTACGAGTTGAAATTCGCCCTCTCCGCGTCCGCCCAGCCCCAGCCGGAGAGGACGGATAGCGTCTCCAGCAGGCTCAGCACCAGGTAGACAGTGGCCACGGCGAGCGCGCCGTGTCGCAGGCTGCAGCAGCAGCAGCCTCGCAGCAGCGACGCCATCGTACCTGGGAGACTCTTCGACGGAGGCGGCTGCACACTCCGGCGGGCGTCTGTGGCCCCTCGGCCGGCCGGGTGGTCGTCGGGCCGCGGTCAGTCCGCTTCAGCTGTTAGCGGGAGTTCTCCACTGTCCAGTGGCTGTTCGGAGTGGTGCGAGACCACCCCAGATCACCAGAGATATCTTCAGAGGTCCACCAGCGCGGCGCTCCTCCGGACCGTGCCGACACACTGTTCGCTGCCGGGGTCGGACGGGCCGGCCCGGCCCGGCCTGGTTTGGATAGCTGGGGCATTCCACGATAGATCGTACCACTTTTTCCAATTTGACACCCTCATCTCTCGGAATTTGACGAGAATTGGTCTCAGGGGTAATCAGGGGCTCTGAATCCACCTGTAACAATTTCAGGCTTATCAGATAAGTATTTTTTGAGTTATGGTGTATAACATTTTTTGGATCTTGCTTTGCAGCGCTAAGTTTGGCGGGCTGTAACTCTAAGACGGATTATTCAAATGCCAAATGTTATATAACATTGAACTTGCAATGAAACAGAGATTAATATGTATTTTTGAAATTTCGAAAAATACGCTGTTTTTGATATATGACATATCGAGTTTTCTTTCATTTGTATTTTTTGGACTTTGGGACCAAATTTTTTTGAATTTTTATTTCTTTGAAAAAATATTTGACTCATTGTTAAGAAGTATGCAAAAAATTAGGAAGGTGTTCTTTCTATAAATGTATTTATTTTACGTCACGATAACGGTTTCGAATAGTGATTTCGGGAGGGGAGCTTACAAATGGCGTGGTAAAGCTGCCTAGTGACATCACGGGTTACTGAAATTTCAATTCAAGTCTGAGTCATCTGAAAAAAGTGAAAAGAGGGTTCATTCAACCCTCTTTCCTATAAGCGCGAGGGTGAAAAAGGCTGTTTGGTTCTGACATTGTTTTGGACGCCAATGACCATAGCTGTCCGAGATAAAAGCTACAGGACGCATACATGGTGTCCTCCAGAGGTCTCACAACTTGTATATCTGGGAATTTTTCAAGGTTACATGAGGTCAGGTCGGTCACGTGACATCACTGTTATAAATCAATGGGGAAATATAAAAACTGTTATTTTGGCGCCGAGAATGATCTAAAACTATCCCACGTACATGGTGTCGTGATTTCATGCACTCCTTGCAAAGTCCAATGCTTTACTTTTGCATTGTTAACCTTGCGTGACGTCATTTATGACGTCACTAGGGGCGTACGAGTTTTTCGTCAATAACTCCCGATCAAATGGAGCTAGAGAGTCGGGAAAGCCACCAATGGACTCGGGAAGACCTTCCGAATCGAATGATATGCCATATGATACCCTTTGCCCAGCTTCGTGACCTGAGGGGCTCTGACCTGACCTTGACCCGAGGTCAACTACTTAAGTTGACCTCACCCTAGCAAAAAGTATACCATTCGATGCACCTGAACTAGGCGAACACAATGATGCCAAAATCGCGGCTCTGCGGCCATTTTTTGCGAAGTTATTTACTAAAAACCGAACCCGTAACTTCAGTCACGTGACCTGACCTCAGACGCTACCGGTTAACCTGAGACCTTAAAATCGGGTATCAATCGCTGCGACTTGTAACGGCACACACGCTCGTTTTTTCCGCGAGGCTCTAGCTCTATTAGAAGCGAAACGGCGTGCTGGGGTCGTATCAACCCCTCCGAAACCCATTTTGTTTGCGGGAAAATGAGGAACTTATAGAAAGAACACCTTTCTAATTTTTTGCATGTCGATTTGCAATGACATGAAGAATATTTTAAAAAAATAAAAATGTGAAAAATTTTGGTTCCAAAAGACATTAGAGGCAAATGAAAAAAGATTAAGGTTTTTGCTCAACAATGAAATTTTTTCTTTGAAATTTTTAAATAGTAATATTAATTTTTGATTCATCGCAAGCTTAGTGTTGTTTACTTTTTGTTGGTTGCTTAACCCGTTCTTGAGTTATAGGCCATCAAACTCACCGTTACATACCGAAGTTAAAAAAATGTAATGCAATATAACTCAAAAAGTTTTGATCTGAGAAGTCTGATATTTTGCCAGGCGTCTTTGGGGCCTATGATTACCCCTAGGACCGATTTTCATTAAAATCTGAGAGATGAGGGTGACGGGCCTGGTACGATCTATCGTGGAATGCCCCAGCTGCTGAGTGCTGAGCACAGCGTCTCCCCAAGGGGGGAAGGGTGCAGCCGCACCACGTGCCACGGGCGACTCCAGTGAGTGCAAACCGGAAGGCGAGCTGCTCACTGCCCTATCATGGCAGATGCATACTATTAAGTCCCATTCAAAGAACATTTAACGTCGAAACGGTGAGCAATAAGAAAGCAGCATTACTCGCTACAATAAATTCAGTCTGAGAAAGTTTGGTGACGAAAGCTAACGTGTAGCTAGCGAGCGCTTTGATGTTAGTTACATAGCCCATGCAATGGACGCCACAGCTCAAGGCCAAAGCCAGCACGGAACCAAAGTCCATGGCTGGCTGCTGCCTGGGGCGCGGCTGGGTGGGGCGCGGTCGGAGTGGGGGGGGGGGGGGGCGCGGTCGGAAGTGGGGGGAGGGGGACGCTATCACTGCGTCGGGCGTCGGGCGCCGGGCGCCGGTCTGTAGCTACAGTCAACACGGCTGGTGCAGGCCGCAGGGGGCCGTCTCAGGGGTGCACCCTCTCCGCGCAGCTCATGTTTGGGGTGGGTGGAAATTATCCGAGCTGTGCGTGGACTTCGCCCTGGGATGTAGGAGCTGTTTTCTGGTGGTAGCGCCATCGGCTGACACATTGAGTTACTATGTGGGTCAAATGGCTCATGGGTGTCCAATATTGGCGTTGAAGTATGCATCATTTGCTGTCTCGTCATTATTCAGGGTAATCAAATCAAGGAGGCAGATCTATTTTAACTCGCGCCCCGCTGAGGGTCTTGGATTTTCACGCCCTGCTGGGGGGAGGGGGGGGGTCATTGAACACCCCCCTTCTAACTTGGCTCCTGGGCCACATAGCGAAAGAGCGTCGAAAATAATGGCGAAATTACCTCGGTCAGTTCAAAGGCTAGGTCACCAGAAGTCATTGAAGGCCAAATTTCGCCGATTTTCAGGTCGAATGTCGACAATTTTCGAGAACCTGACGCACAACCCGGGAACCAGTAAAGATACAGCGCCGCGGAGAAGCGCATATTTTGATAGCCGTATTAACTCTTTTTCTGAGTGTTTCTATCAGATTTGCCCTAACGTCAACGGTTTTGCCTGCGGGGGCAGAAACTGCCAAAATGACGATTTTTTCTGCAACAACTTTTGACTCGAGCCTTACACGAGCTTGCTTTTACCGGCATCGTATTCCTCTCGTCAAGACGCATCGAATGAACTGTAATTTGATCTAGAAAGGTCAACTTAAAACTTTAACCTCAGGCTCAAGCCTCAAGGTCATGAGCGGCTGACGGGAAAGGGTCATGTTAGGTACATATCAGTCGATCCGTAACGTCTAGCCGAACACATCTAAGGCGTTTTCATCGCTCTACCATGCCTCTATCAAAAGTTATTCGCGAAAAACTGTTAGCACGTGGCCTGCTATGACCTCAGGGGCATAAACAGGGGTCATCATGGGTGCCATTTTCATGTTCAGTGTTTCATAGTTACTTGTTATTCAGGGTTTGAGAGTGTTTAGAATGACTCCCGCCCAAAAGAGGCGCCCTTCAGTTTTCTCCCATTTATTTATAATTGGGAGGTCGCAAAATTGATGTGACCATAGGTCACCGATGGCAGAATTCCGAGATATACCTACATTTTGTAGTTTGTACATGCTGTTGCTCTTATCAAAAGCTGAAAGTTTCCAAGCGTTCGGCCATTCGGTGTAGCTATGGCAGACATTGAAACTTTTTATGAGGAGAGGTCACTTCAAGTGACCTGGTGACCTGACCATGAATGACTTAGCAATTTTGTTTTTCTCCAGGTCACATAAGGTCAAATAACCAGCTCAACTTAACCCTCGCCCGCACATGCCATTTTCCCATCCTAGAACGCACATGGGGGGGGGGGGTTGCCACCCCCCGCGCCATTTCGTTTCTGTTGGAGATAGAGCTTAGCGGTAAGACCTAAAAAGATTCTTTGCGAAGAGACGAATCCAATGCTACCCAGTTTTACCTTCTCAGGTCAGTCATTGACCTTCCAGGTCAGGTCAAACTAAAAAATATTGCTGTTTTGAGTCACCGTTTGATATCAAGTGCGCTGCTCATCATATACCGATGACGATGCCGTTTTCTGGTGCCAAGCCAGCTAGAACCTCTTTGTCACACTACCCGACCAGGTTTTTGCTGCTGAGGTCATTTCAAGTCAAGTTAGGTCAAGGTCAATGATATGTGTTTGTATGTCTGTGTGTGTCTGTGTGTATACTGATGTGTGCACCGATTGTTTATGTGTCTATATTACATGAAATCATGACCTGAGAAGCTTTTACCAAAAATGCAGTCAAAAAAACTCACAAAAAGTAAATTCCGCTTGCCTAAAACGCAATTATCTTAGATGACCTAGGTTGACCTTGACCCTGACCTTGACATCTGTACATCGTCGAACAACATGTTCCATGATAGGTGGGAGGTAAGACTGGCAAAAAAGGCCGAAATCAAGGTGTCAAAAGCTCACAAGGCCCATGCCAACGCAAGATGTTGAGAATTGGCCATTTGGGTCATGACATGACCTGAAAAACAAGGTCATATCTCCGAAACCGAAAACCACAGAAGCTTGAAATTTTCAGTGGACATCAAGAAAGGATAGAGGAGCAGCTATACGAAAAATCAGCCTTCTATATAGCTCTAAAAATGTTGAGTGCAGAGCAGAAAGACTACCTGGGGGGGGGGTGGCACCCCCCCCCCCCCCCATGTGCGGGCGAGGGTTAATAAGAGACCGAGACTGAGTTTCCAAAGCTATCGCGTATTGAAAGTTATCGCATTTGCACTAAATGGATGCTTGCCTCTGCGGTTTTT
Organism: Amphibalanus amphitrite; assembly: GCF_019059575.1. Taxonomy (NCBI): domain Eukaryota; kingdom Metazoa; phylum Arthropoda; class Thecostraca; order Balanomorpha; family Balanidae; genus Amphibalanus; species Amphibalanus amphitrite. The sequence goes on from NW_024882089.1 coordinate 419,609, forward strand.
CTGGTCCAGACTTCGCCGAGGTCTGCGTTCATGAGTAGCAGGCTGGACGTTTTTGGTGGTATGTGCATTGGCACTGTATGTTTAACTGTACAGTCTGTCTTAAAAGTACCGCGCAAAGTAACGGTGGATCCATCAAGCCTGACCGAGGAAGGGTCTGCTATAATTTGAAACTCACCGAACCAATTGACCTGGGGAATGGACGAGGATGTCAATTGCTTCGGTGACTCAAATTTAGCAGGCCCTTCCTCGGTCAAGATCCACCGGTACTTTGCGCGGTACTTTTAAGACAGACTGTGCACCTGACAAAACATATGGCGACACTGCTTCTTCCGACACCCTGCTTCTGGAAGTCTCCCTGAAAATCATCTGTTGACGGCGTCTTCTTTTCACCCGCTCAGCCACTGAGACTGACACATTACCCAACAATGACCAACAATGCCCTCTCGCTGACCCCCCCCCCCCCCTCCGTGCCCCAGGTGGCCTGTCAGCAGTACTCGGGACCAGACAAGGACGGACTGCGGCGGCAGATGGGCTTCCTGCTGCAGGAGCCCTTCTATGTACAGGTACAGTGACACGAAATGTGTCTGTCGGGCTGTGACATGAAAATTGGTATAAAAAATGTCTTGCAAGTATCTTAGTTCTTATAACAAAATTCATTCAGGGACAGAAATATTATGTCTGACGATGAGCGTGGCCTGCTGGTGGTTACTGGTTTCCCTTTCAACTTTTTTCCGTAGTTGTTCGCCATAATTTCTCCAATTTACGGTAACTTTCCTTAATTGACCGCCAAAACACTGCGAAGCAACCTCCACAACCTTTTGACGTGCCCTTCTTCCACTGCTTCTTTCCTTCTTCGACGACCGTATTTCCACTGCTGGGCGCCGATAACCACTGTAGTCCGGGCGCCCAAAAACCCCAATTCATCATCATCATCATCACTCTTTCCACTACTCGAACACATCCTCCCAGTCAGAGGCTGAGTCTCGTTTCCCTCCCCCTCTCTCTTTTCGTCCAGGTGCTGGCTGAGGCGGACGGCTCGGGTGCGCCGGTGCTGGCTCCGCCGTGTTCGCCACATCAGCAGCGACAGAGGGGTAGCAGCGCGCCGGGGACGCCCGGCACACCGCAGTCGCCGCTACTGGTGAGAAACAGGGGGGGGGGGGTCCGACAGAGGGGTAACAGTGCGCCGGGGACGCCCAGTACACCGCAGTCGCCGCTACTGGTGAGAAACTGTGTATAGGGGGGGGGGGGGGGATAAGGAAAGAGAGGGAGGGAAGGCAGCGACAGAGGAGTAACCACGCCCGGGAACCCCGGGTTCGCCGTTAGCCTCGAAACACTTACGCTGCACTATTAGCGCTACAAGTACGGCAACTGCACTACCGATATTATTAACACTGAAATTTGAAGCCGATAAAACTGCATTTTTCAGTTTAGGTAAATCAGGAGAAATGTCCCCACGTCTTTTGGCAACACGTGGGAGCAATGAATGCCTCACTCGCGTCTTACTGGCGTATATCCATAACATCAGTTACAAGGAGGGGGGGGGGGGATATTCTGAGCCCAGTCCAATATAAATCTAGTTTGTAAAAAACATCCCAATATTTTAATGTTTTCTATTCTATTTTCATGTTCAAATCCATAGCAGCTTTTTTTGGAAAAGTATAAAGGGTGCGCATGATGTTCCGTAGATTATGCAATTCAACCTATGCGTAGTGACGCACTGTACTCGACTTTCGTTGTGATTTGTGAACATGGGCAGTGTTTACTGTACCGCTGTCAGGTAGAGAATTGGTTAGAGGCTATAGGATAGAGGTAAAAACTCTCAGATAAAGAGGACATAGCAAAGATGCAGCGTTCTTCACCATAAAACACCGTCTATTCACGTGTAGTCAGCGCGCCCTAAAGCCCCAATAAACAAACAAACAAAATTGTCTATTCGCTGTAACAGTGAACGGAGGACAGTTTCCCACGCCACGTGGTGTTGGGCAGTAGGCACCGCCCCGGCCCGCCGCTGCGCTCCGACTTCGGAGACTGCAACGCCTGACACCTTCGATACGGACAAACTCCCAAGCGTCTGCGTGACATTAAGATGTTATTACGAGCGAGCGAAGCGACCGAAGTCTTCCGTAGAATCGCTTACATTTCTGAGTATGAGCGTGGTCACTCTTTTGCGAAGCTAATATCTCCACACTGAGCCGATTTACATGCGGTAATTTGTTTGTAGGGTAGCTTCATTCCTTCTACCAAGTATTTGACTATTCCCGATGCATGTGGGTGACCCCTTATGCACGTGCCACGTGCAACTCGAAGAAATCTCAGTTTTGTAACAATTGCAATATATCGGTAATTACTGGGCCGATTGCGCTGAAACTTGGCATGTAGGTAGGGCCCCACCAGGCAATGCATTCCCATGTGTCACTGTTGAGTGTTGGGGTGCTGCTGCACGTGCGCACGTGCATAGGTCGCTCCCAGATCTAAAAAAAGACTGAACCGATTGCGCTTAAATTTGGTACACGGTTAGGGACCGGTTAGTGGGGTGCCGTGCAAAAGTCAGTTGGGACCCATTTTGCACGTGCGCACGTGCAGGGTGCCGCTTCCAGATCTCGAGAATGGGTGGGCCGATTGTGCTCAAATTTGGCACATCGCTGGGGACCGGTTAGCAGGGTGCCGGCTGCCGGGCTTAAGTCAGTTGAAAATACCCCCTCCCAGTTCCGCACGTGCAGGGCTCACCCTCTCGCTCGCTCGTTTGTCGCCCCAAAAGGCGTGGTACTGGTGTTATGAGGCTGAAATTTTTCTGGTAATGTTTTCTCACCAATACGGATAATCTGCGGGGTTTTGCATTATAATATGAAAACCTTTGATTTTTTAACTCATCCTAACGTACATACTCGTACATACAAGCATACATACATACATACATACATACATACACAAACCTCACTAATCGGTAGCACTGGCACATCACTTTTAGTGATCTTACCATCCTTCGGTCACTCAGCTCTCACCGAGATGCTCCAAGACCGCCACAAAACCTCAACGAGTGTCGTAAGATGTGTAAACGCCAGATAAATGCAACGTGGTTTTGACATGTTTCGGCCCACCGTGTCATTGACGCTCACAAGAAAAATAGCTACCTCGGGTATACCTTCGCAAACAGCAGAATCATGACAGGAGCTACCAAATGCCGTCAATAGGAAATTTATAGTTATGAGGTTTGCACCAGGCTCCGGCTGGGGCCGGGACAGTGCAGATAGAGCGTCCGGCCGCTGCCGCCGGGGCCGCCAAGGTGACCCCTGTCCGTCTGAACCAACAAACGCCCTTCCCTGCGGCCCGATGCTGCGAGACGTCAGCACACGTTTGATATCAAAGTAAGCACGGCCACAACTGTGCTCGTTTTGTTTGGTGGGCACGACCGTTCGGTTCCAGATCATTCAGGGGAGAGGGGATGGGGAGACATTGGGCTGGCGGACCACCGACGGTGCGTCGCAGTGGCGGGGACCACCCGGTGGGACAGACCACCCACCCACTCAAACGGCCAGTCCGGGGGGCATATACCCCTAGTGGAGTACCCGAAACGGCCGGTTATCGAGTGGCGTGGCCGTGCACACAAACAGTGTGAGCTGTGAACAGGAAAGATGGACAGGTGCTGACGATAGGGAGTGTGGGAATGAAGCAGAGATAACGCTGTTGGAGTCTTTTCCATATTTCATAACCCATTCGATCTGCTTCCCATGTATGACCTCTTCCTTTGATAATTCTCAAGGCATGAGGTAACGTGATGATGGAGCCCAACTCAAGTGACTTCCATAAAAAGATAAAAAATGAATTCGAGATTAACCCTCGCACTTATGGGGAGGGAAGGGGTGGAACGGCGCGGTAAGTAATGTGCACTCTCTGATGTCGTGCTTACGCCTTGGTTTTCACTCAGATTCAAACGGTTTGCGAGTTTACAAAACCCATATTCCAATGCTCGTGCGTCGTGTTTTCGACTCTGATTCTGCTGATCTGTGTTACACTAGTTTTGATTTAGTATGGTCATCAATTATCTTTTCGTGTTGCCTTCCGTTCAGTCTGTTGTATTCAAAGGTTTTGTCGATTCTGCTCGAGTTCGTGACCGAGGAATATTTCAAGACTGAAACGGAGTCAATGTAGAGATGCCGCCAGCTTTCCTCAATTGACAACGGCACCCACTGTACACAAAAACGGGCTAATGAATGTTGCTAGCATGAGCAGCAATGACATCCCTGCAACAGAGTGGTCAGGAGCCAATGTCAATGTTTATCGCTGAGTCTGTCGGTCACGGGACCGGGCCGCGTCACCGGATGTGGCGCCTCTGGCAGAGGTCAGCCGCACCGAGCTCTGCAGACGTCCTGCCAGCTCCGAGCCGTCAGTCCGAGGGCGGCAGCCGAGGACGGTGGATCACATACTGTCTCAGTGTCCGTGTCACCATGTCGGCCCTCAGCAGCCGGCTGGCGACGCTCCTGACTTTGGCCGTGCTCATCGTGACGGCCGGCTGTGACGGTGGCCAGTCCATCCCCCTGGATGAATACGTACATCAGTTGGTGCGTGATGAGCTACAGTCCATCGTCAGCACGCTGCAGTCAGGAACGGAACGTCTGGAGAACAGGCTGGAGTCTAAGATGGAGGCTCTGGAGCGCAGAATGGAGGAGCTGACCGGCCGACTGGACGGCCAGCAGACTCAGCTGGACGAGGTCATCACACAGCTGAACAGCCGAAAATCTCAGCAGGACGAGACGACAGTCACAGTGAACGACCACACAGAACGACTGAGTGATATCGTCATCAACATGGAAAAACACGTGAGTGAAATGCGGAAATTGGCTACGAGGCTCGACAGCCAGCAGTCACAACTGAACGAGCAAAAATCACAAAAGGAGGAAACTGCAGCCACAGTGAATAACGTCACAGCGCAACTGGATACCATCGTTACACAGCAAGGAGATCATCTCAACCAGACGTCTCAACTGGCTACAAGGATCAACAGCCAGCAATCACAACTGAGCGAGCTCAACACCCAGCTGAACGAACAAAAAACGACTCAGCGTGAAGTTTCAGTCAGAATGGATAACCTGACCTCCCAGGTTGACATTCTAGGATCCAAGCTGACCGGAGCCATCAACAACACATCATCCCAACAGGAGCGTATTGATGACCTCGCTGCTATGGTAAACCATCTTTACCTTCCCCGTGACTGCAGCGACCTGCCTGACGACTCCCCGTCTGGAGTCTACCTCCTTCGGCCCAGTGGTAACATCAGACAACCACCCGTCGAGGCCTACTGCGACATGGCCACTGCCGGAGGGAACTGGACGGTGATACAACGACGAGACGATATCAAGCCCCACCAGGACTTCTACCTGGGATGGACCGACTACAAGGAGGGCTTTGGTAATGTTACCAAAGAATTCTGGTGGGGCTTAGAACACGTTTATCAGCTGACGTCATCAGACCGACAGTTCGAACTCCGTATTGACCTGGAAGCGTTTGACGGTAATAGATCATACGCTACATACCAACAGTTCCGTATCTCCTCTGAGCTGGATGGGTACAGACTGAGCTATACCGACTACTCGGGACCTGCCGGGGATGGTCTGGTGGATAGCGTCAATGCGAAGTTCTCTACCCGTGACCGTGAACAGGACGGCGACTCTTACATCCACTGTGCACAGTCCTATCAGGGACCCTGGTGGTACGGACGGGCGTGCTGGGGGAGCAGCCTGAACGGACGGTACCGGGACGGCGGTGAATGGGACCGCACTGGAATATGGTGGGAGATGTGGAGGTTAGGGGAGTTACTGAAGAAAACAGATATGAAGATCAGACCAACGTACTAACCTACACACTGAGGACATCACAGTGGTGTAGATACACCGGTGACACGTGTACCGAGCCGCTGCACACTGGTCGGAAACGCCCTCACGAGAGGCCACGGGCGATTCCGGAGTTTCGGATTATTTTTTATATAGATCGATTTGAAATTGATCAAATTATTATACTTAGGCCAAAAAACTAATCCGGGTGACCAAAAATAACTGTAATCAGCCCTCGAAGATGGGGTATCCCAGAACTCGGAAACTGACGCGGAGCAAGAGGTTTCTTGAGCCGGATATTCAGAGTATTATTGCTGATAGACACCAAATTGAAATCCCACATATTATGCATCAAAATGTTCGTTATGAAGTTGCCGACTGGTCAGTGCAAAAATTTTGGTATACCTTTTCCCTAACTAGGATGTACTATAGCTTTTTTATGAAGGCTCTCCTACAGTGATTCTGGAATATAACTGCAAAGTTTAGGTAAGGAAACAACAGGTAGTCCCATCTAGTTCCACTCTGATTTTTTGTGAGATGAAGTAGGATTTAAATTTACACCAGGGCAACATAAAAGCTAACTGCGCATATTTGCGCAAAATTTGCAGGAGCCGCTCTTCCTACCCAACTACCGCCCGCCCCGCTCCAGTTTTGGCTCGGCCGCCGCGCCCGGCTTACGCTGACCTGTGTGGCCTGCACGCATCCATGCGTAGTTGACTGGTCATTAAAAACAGATGCGCTCGAGTTTATGAATTTTGTGAAAAGCGCGTTTTATGTATGCATTTATGTATGTATTGACATCAAAAGCCTTCCACATATTGCGTGGCGATTACGGCTTGCATTTAGAGAGCCTTGCTATTGACAACCATCACTCGGCTGAAGAAAGTGGAAATTGAAACCTTCGTGAATATAAGACGCTGCAAATATAGGGCACCTGTCACTGACGTCGGGTTACCTTGGGCCGTCTTTTTACATTAAATCACAATTCCGGTATTTAACCCTGGCCGGACCGATTGGTTTTCTATATGACCGGGGAGGGTTGGTACAACTCCCTCGCCGTTTCGCCTCTAATTGAGCTAGAGCCTCGCGGAAAAAACA